>NC_132997.1:24521721-24828243 GCF_048564905.1 Vicugna pacos | reverse complement strand
TGACAGGAATGTGCTAAGGAGAAAGAAAGATGCTGTCTTTGGGGGCAGACACAGAATAGAGTTTGCTGAGTAAGTCATATAGTATATTTACAGGTAAAGGGAAAAACTCCAGTATAAGCCACAAAAATCATCTGAGAGCCTAGATTTGTTTCAGTTTTAAAAATGTATTGAAGGGGGAGGGTACAGCTCAGTGGTAGAATGCATGCTCAGCATGCACAAGGTCCTGGGTTCAATGCCCAGTACCTCCATTAAAAATAATAATAATAATAATAATAATAATAATAATAATAATAATAATAATAAAAATAAAAATAAAATAAACTTCCCCCATCCCCCCCTCAAAAATATAAGCAGTGACTTGAAAATCAGGATACTGGACAAAACTAAAAAAAACAAAACTAAACTAAACTTAACAGTGAATCGTTACCTTTATAGGTAAGTAGATGGAGTCTCTGGGCGTGTAAAACTTCCCAGTAACTGACCTCTTTGCACACTTTGGTTTTGGACTGTCCCTACAGAGTTCTTTGCGCGTGGCTCACAGATCACCCATGGGGCCCCTGTCAGGAGCTCCGGGCCCAGTTTGGGCCTAAGAAAAGCTCAGTTCTTGTGGAAACAGGTACATCTGGGCTGACCGCAGGTGGCGGGCTCGGTGTCCCCAGGGCTGAGTAAGACGGTGAAGGAAAACCATCATCCAGAGCCTGGCAGGTAGTAGCAAACACTCCCATGATTGTTAGCTGCTGCTATTAAAGCCGATTTCAGGCATTTTCCTCCAGGAGAAAAATGAAACCTAGTGCTGTAGAAGTGATGGAAATGCAGGCTCTCAAGGAAATCCCCGGTTTCTCAGGTGGAAAAGAAACACATACCAATTGGCCAGCCACACAGGGCCTTCAGATTCCAATGCCACGCAGCATCCTGCAAATAGAAAATAAGAATGAACTCAAAGGATGGAGAGGGCTTCCAGGCGTGGGGTGGACAGTGTCAAAGAAAAACCTGAAATAGTAAAAAAGAAAACCAAATCAGTAAAACAGTATTTAGTAAGAGTTTATGTCCACAGTTCATGAACTGGGAGCTTTCAAACCCCAAACTAGGATGAATCTCAGAGGCACGATGTTACAGGATGCCTTACACAGTAAAAACGAGGAAGCCGTTTGGCCTTTCCAGTGCGTGGTTATTACAATGGGGGTTTCCAGACAGCAAGGGACCAGTCGTAAGTGATTATCTCATACTATATTTTAGGAAGATGATTTAAGTTTCTTTTATGAGGATCAGAAGCATTGACAAGAAATAACCATAGTTTAACAGCAGGAAAGGTTTTGTGGGAGAGCTGGACCTGGAGACTGAGGAGGAGACCATTTTAGGAGGCCAGCGGGAGCCAAGGTAAAACCCACAGCTGGGCAGCAGCTGGACGGGGACCTGGTGGTATGAGGTTCGCGACTCACGCCGCAGGGCCTGTCCCCAGGCACATGAGTGTCATCCTCTGGTCGTGGGGCTGGGGCAAGCTACAGTCAACCTGAGTGTCTTCGTCAGCTAGCTGAGGAGAATGGTACCCTCTTTGGGGATGTAAGCATCATAGTGATTTCTTGAGATGCACTTAGCCCAGTGTTTGGCACATTACTTGTCATAATAAACTTTAGTCGCTCGTATTATCGAATAACCATTCTGAAGGCAGAAGTAAAAACATTTCCACATTCAGCTTATTTCTTAAGTAACAGTAACATTGGTGACTAAGTATGTGGAGGAGTGCTGAGAAATGACTGGTTAGTTCTCTGACCTGAGAATTAGAGCAGGAACACTGAAAGCAGTGTTAGGATGCTCAGCCTCTCGGTGGTACCCAGGCTGGACCACAGGGAAGGGCACTGGAGCTGGGAAGGACACAGGACTCGGTCGCTGTCATGAAGGCACGTGCTGACTGACCGCGGTCTGCACCAGAGACAGAGGAGGAGAGAAAGAAGCAGTGGATAAAGCCGGGGACAGGTTTAAGGAGTTATTCCCATGTCTTCCCAACCCATAAAAATTATAATGAAGAAGCAGACAAAAGTTCCTAGCCTAAACCTAAAGTGGTTTAAAATAAGAAGTGGGCTACTGTACAGCACAGGGAACTATATTCAGTGTCTTGTAGTAACCTATAATGAAAAAGAATATGAAAAGGAATATATGTATGTTCATGTATGACTGAAACACTATGCTATACACCAGAAATTGACACAACATTGTAAACTGGCTAGACTCCAGTTTAAAAGTATGCAAATTAAATTTATTAAGCAGAACAGTATAACTTCCTATTTCAGCTTTAGGGAAAAATTGTTAGCCACGATGTGCAATTAAAACACCTGCAATTGAAAAAAAATTCAAAGAATCAAAAAAAAATAGAAGCTGAGAGAGGAAGATGAGTCTGGTTTGCGATAATGCTGGGTTTGGTATAATGGTGACCATCACACAGATTGAATGAGATGGTGTGTACAAACAGCTAACGCCGTGCCTGACACCTGGAAGGAAATACCAAGACTCGGGAAATGAACAAAGTGTCGACTGTGGGAAAATGTCCAACTGGCCTAAAGAAAATGACACTGGATCTAACAACAAGGTGGACTTGGTGGCTTTGTGGGATGAAGAAACAAGGACAGGCCCTCAGTGTAGACACCCAGATTGAAGGGACTGTGGCCTTAATACCTACAAGGTGGTGGGTCTGATAAACATTTAAAATAGTACACGTGAATAATTAGAAACAAAAGACATATGCCTACCTGTGCTGCACCTTCTGAAATACTTAGCCATAATCTAAATACACCCTGCATAAAATTCCAGTTTTACACACACACACACACAAGTGACATACAATATTATTCTATTTTATTCTTAGTGGGTTAGAGTTTCATTTTAGGAAGCTAATTTGGTAAAAGGTTGGCTAATTACAAAATCAACTGCATCTATAGCTGTTTTAAAACAACCCATTACACTGCATTTTTTTTATTTTTTAACCTGGTAAAGGTTGTTTGTTAAACAGATCCGTTTCCAAAATCATTTCTCAATCCAAGAGACCCTGCAGACTGAGCGCTAGTCCTGAGATGGCCCAGGAAACCCGCCTTCGGAGGCTGTCCCCAGGGCCTGCAGGGAGCCC
The DNA here is from genome assembly GCF_048564905.1 of Vicugna pacos. NCBI lineage: Eukaryota > Metazoa > Chordata > Mammalia > Artiodactyla > Camelidae > Vicugna > Vicugna pacos. The sequence continues at coordinate 24,825,125 of NC_132997.1, read as the reverse complement.
TGACTCTCCAGTCCTGGTGGGGACACCTGATGTTTGTGAAAATCATTTTCAAGTCAGTTACCACGGGGGAAGAGAGTTTACCCTGTAACTCCAAAACATTTTCTTGTGCCGCGTCACTACTTAAATGATGTTGTTTCTGACCTCATGTGTCCCGGTAATAAGAAGCAGTCAACTAGGAATTTATTTTAACTGGCTCTTGCTCGCACAGTGATAGTTAGCGCTCCCCACAGTCACCCTGGGGCTGTGCAGAAGACGTTAGTGCCTCCTGAATCATCAAAGAAAGAGGAAATCCTACCCAGCAGAGTTGTAGTTTTGCATAAAACCTACTGCATTCTGACTCCGATAACGACTAGTCTCAGTTACTTCCATCAGATGTATACGCCATTCCCCAACTTACACCTGCATAAAACAATTGTAAAAATGGGTACAATGGTGAACATTCCTTTAGCTGCTTAACAGTGCTTACACACTGCCCTATCTCTGCTCTTTTTTTCTTTACTGGATATCAGTAGGAGAACATCCCTGAAAAAAAGACAGTGTCTTTTCATCTGTAGATAGAGGCGATGTCGGGAGATTTCCACCTGCCCCTCTCAGAAACTCTAGGTCTGAGTCCTGGGCGATGCCAAATCGGCTACTTCTCTTTTTAGCATTTTAATTTATTCCTCCTGAGAACGGAACCAAGAGCAGTCGTCTCCACATTCATCGGGTTCATTATCAGTCAGAAATAACTGAATTCCCACTAAGCATATCCCCTAAGGACTGGACTTGATAGAAAAACAGGCTGTTTATTTGGTGAAGTACAAAGACAGAGCAGGCTGTCGGGAGGCTGTGACCTTTCGGATGGAGTCCAGCACAGAGTCAGCTATGCGATGAGGAGGGGACACCCTTCTCCTCGTGTGGATCTTTACCAGGAAAATGAGATATGCCAGTGGAGCCACAAATCGTAGCTGCCAGGGAAACCAACTTTGCGTTTCAGATTTTATCGTAAGAATGTTGAATTAGAAATGATTGCAAAGATTACGTAACTTAACTAGGGGCTGAACTTGAGAACTTAATGCTGCTCCTGGCTCGTGATGAGACTGCTCTGCCACCAGTGTGGGATCTCCCAAGATTTTCTCGTCCCTTCACAGCTCTAAATGGGCCAGACTCCACAGGGTCACACACACCACATCATCCTCCCCCTGGTCCCGGCCTGGCTTCTGACCCGGGCGGCCCATGATCCCCACCAAGCCTGTGGTTTGGGAAGGACCTGGTGTTCCTTGGCAAAGCGGCACCAAGCATGAGACAACACATCACACCATCTCCATGTGTTCAAGGGAATGAAGAAAGGACAGAAAGAAGAGGCCTTCAGTTGGTAACAGGATGAACCAGGCCAGAGGATCCAAAGCTCAGGAATCTGGACAGACCTGTTGGGTTGCAGGAAAGGACGAGGCTGCACAAATGTAGGGCAGAATCCAGGAACTTGATGACAGAACCTACGTATGAGCAAACCTCACCAACATGCTTCTTACAAATAGACTTGATACAGTGAAAGTGGGGCGGGAGAGGATGGCGGGTCCCAGGTCTCAGGCGAGTCCCTGGGACGCGCCCACCAAGTCAGGGTCCTTGGCTTCACGCAGGAAAGAACTCAAGAGTGAGCCTCAGTGGAGTGAAGGTAGATTTGTCAGAGATTTGCAAACCACAGACAGAGTGCAGGCTGTCTCAGGAGGCCAGAGAGAGGCCAAGAGGCGTGGGGGTGTTTAGTTTAAGGTTAAAGTAAACACACGCCCCATACACGCCACCTCCGAAGGCGAGAGCGAGCGTGAAAGAGAGCGCAGGGTGGGGGTGGTGAGTTTTCATGGGCTCAGTGGCTTCATACGCTAACACGTGGGAGGGTTATTCCAACTGCTTCGGGGAAGGGGCGGGGAGTCCCGGGACGTAGGCCATCACCCACCTGTTGACCTTTGATGGGCTGCCTTGAAACTGCCCTGGCACCTGTGGGAGGACCGTTTAGCAGCTACTGTATTCCAGAGAGTGTATACGGAAGCTCAAGATCTACTGGGAGTTGAAGCTCCTGTCATCTTGGTGCTAACTGCTGTGTTATTCCTTTAATAATTGTACCCTGCCCCTGCCCCTGCCCGCCTTCATTCCCGACTGATTTCAGAGTCTGTCTCCCAGGGAAGCCAACCTAGGACCAACATCTGCCATTCCAGCCCTGCCAGATGCTCTGAAAGAAAAAGTGCACAGAGTTCTGGGAGCCCAAGAGAGGGCTGTGACTGACTTGGTGTTCAAGAATGACCGGAAGTTTATCAAGTGGAGAAGAAAGGGAGGTGGTCCAGCCATAGTAAAGAGTGCGAATAGTGGCCCTGTCGTGGGACAGACCATGATGAAGGTCATGAGGAACTGGGTGTGGCCAGAGCAGAGAAAGTCAGGGGAGCCTGGGGGGAGCTAAGACCCGAGGGGCAGACCCAGGGGTGAAGTGAGGGAGGGTCGTCCATGTCCTAAGAGAGGTCACTGAACAGTTGTAGGCAGGTAAGTAACAGGATCCTATCCAAGTGCAGGAGATCACATTTCTTTGAGGAGAGCCAGTAGCAGGCTAGAGTGACAGGATGCTGGACACTGCCCTCCTGTTTCAGTTTAGAATGTGACTGAGCCCACATGCGAGGGCAGCCCGACCATTACAGGAAGGTACAGGGGTTTAAATGATTATACTAGCACACTCAAATAATTTAGGTTTTGTGCTGCAGGTCAAAAGACAGGAGGCTTTGATTAGGGCCACCATCTCTTCTTCCTGGACATCAAATAACCTCCAGCAGCTCTTTCCTGGTCTCCGCCCTCTTGCTTTGCTGCTCCCCCCAGGGCTCCTGTACCATCAGGGCCTGACGTTAAGCTCTGACTGTCAGGGCATCTGCTTCAAAAGACATCCCTCTGGAATGAACACCCTGCCAGCCGTGTAACCTCGCCACTGTGCACAATTAGGCCGCCCCTCACCCACGAAGTCCCTCTCTTCCAGAACCACTGGGTGACCTAGACAATCGGCCACTTGAGCGACCCCACTTCTCCCTGCTGCACCCTAATTCCTGCTCTGATGCCTTAAATTAGCCAATAAAATGAATTCACGAGAGAGTGGGCACCCCACTCTCAGATCCTAACAAAGACGGAAGCCCAGGTCCACACCCTCTCTCTCCAGCCATGACCTCACCGTGTGGGCCTCGGGCGCGCCGTGTGCCCTCCAGGACCCGTGAGTCAGCCTCTCCGTCCTCAAAGCTGCCTGCTGGTTATTACTGAGGTGCGTCCTGTCATGATAATAAAAACCACAGGGCTGGTCCAGCCACACAGTTGGCTCTGGTTGGGAAACGTCTGTGGGGCTCCCCCGCCCCGGGAGTGCCTCAGGCATTCCTACCCAATCGCATCACTACCAACAAGCTGCGAGCAACCCAATCCACGTATTTATTTGACTCATCCTCCTTGCATGAACTTTGTGTGCCGCTGACAGCTGTGGGATAAAGGCACACTGGGAGCCAGACAGGGTCCCCGCGAGATGCGCCTCCCTGGCGAGGAGCTGCCTGCTCACCTGACACCCCCATCGGGTCACCGTAGAGTTCACGCAGGCCTTGGGTGATGTCCCCATGCCTCCTTGCTCCAGGCTTCTCAAATCATCTTCCTCTCGGGGACAGCGCCCAGGCATGCCCAGCCTGAGCGTACACCCCCACCGGTTCTGGTGAATACTGAACAGGACAGGGGGTTATTGGGAGCTGAATGCACCTAGGTCAGATGAAGGCCGGCTAAGTCACCTTGAACCTGGACACCCACAGCACAAGAGCCACAGCCTCAGAACCAGCCACTCTGCTGGCTCGGCTGCTGGGGACATCCCTCAGACACTCCCAGTTTCCAAAAATGCACTGAGGTCATTTATCCAGGAAAGCAGACAGCCCTGCGGACGGGTACAGGAATTAAGTGAGAAAAGACGCAGGTGCGGACAAAGAACGGTGCCTGCCATTCGAGCGAGCAAAAATGGTGCCCTTCATCAAACCAGCAGCCCCTGCAGCCGCCCGGATGCTGCGTCCTGAGGGCGCTCAGCATCCTGGATCGAGAAAAACAGGGCACTGGCCCTAGATAGTTAAGGTGCAGTTCAAAGGAATAATTTCAACAGGCCCAGACTCTTGCATCTTCCCATGCATAGAAAAGCCCTAAGATCATTAACTTGAGATGTCTGTTTTTGTGATTCCATTAGAAATAATCTTTTAATGTTTGACTGTATTTTGGAATTTTGTTTGCTTGATTTTGTTTTTTTTAAGCAAAAACTCCTATATTCCTGGCTCTTCCCTTACCTCTTTGGAACACTTCCTCAGAGCCATCTGAGAGGCTGTCTCTCTGGTCCTCAGCAAGGTCCCCAAATAAAACATAACTGGCAACTTTTAGGTTGTGCATTTTTCTTCAGTTGACACAGGCTATGTCTGTAATTGAACACGCTTGTAAGAATCGTCTTCATGGAGATGAGTGGATTTGACTTTCTATTTCTGAAGGGAAGGAGCTGGGAACTTTCACCCGTCCAGGTCTAGAAAGCGCTCCATCCTCACAGGGGATGGGAGAGGTGCCTGGTTTGGGCACATAGGTGTTAGGGATATGCAGCTGTAGGAAGAAACGCAGGAGCAGAGTAAGGTAGGGTGAAAAATAAAGTAGCAGGCTGTGTGTGTGTGTGTGTGTGTGTGTGTGTGTGTGTGTTTCCTAGACCCATCACAGTCAGTATGGGTCTGCTCACTCTGATGTCACATTTTTTTCCTATAATTATTTTCCCACCATGACTATGAGATCTCAAAGCAATTCATTAAGTATTCGATTTTTCAGGTTTAAAAATAATTATAATTTAGGAAGCAAACCCAAAAACAAAAAAAAAGCAAGGGGATGTGTTGTACAAAGTACAACCAATGACATCAGCAAACAGAACCGAGTTTTCTGATTGACATCAGGGGTCTCCCTTTACATTGAACTTGACTTGCCCTTGACTGATGAAAAACACAAGCAAGTGAAGAATTGTCTGTCTGTCGCCCAAATCACAGCTGAAACTAGAGTCTCATCAGATTACGTAGTAGGTTGCAATGTTCGTTGTATGAGAACCTGAGACAAGGCTTAAGAGCGAGGTCTCCTAATGGTGAGCATTTCGCATGAACTTTATTATAATTAGTGCCCACAGTGTTTCTATGAGATAAGTCAGTGTCCTTATTTCAGATGGGAAGGTAAAGATGTTCCCAAAACATGGGATAATTTTATCAGCAGAGACAGAATTTGTGTGCCCGGGTTTGGGCTGCCGGTTGACACTCTCAACGTTTTGCCTTAGAGCTTTCCTTTCACACCCCTGATGGTGTGCACATCTCAAGGCCGAAGGAGCAGAATTTGACTTTTTAGATCTTCCAGCTCAGCTATTTCTTGGAAATCGAATGAAAAAAAAAACCTGTCACTTTTTTTTTTCTCCTCAGTTTTTCTGAGCAGCTCTCTGACCTCTCCATTCACACTTCTCTCTACAATAAGATCCTTTCCAGGAGAAAATTATCAAAATATCACTGAATACCCTTCGAGTAGATTTATAAACCTGTCTAAATGTAAGCCTTCCTTTAGTAAAAGCAAAAAACAAACAAACGAAAAAACCCTCAAGCTCTTTTTTTGGTGTAACAGGAAGCTCAAAATATATTATTGGGTCCAAAAGTGAGTGGCTTCAATGAACAGAGAGCTTGACTGTTTCCCAGTCGCAGCAGCTCCAATGAGATGCTGTGCCCTGCCCTCCCTCAAACCCCTCACCACCACCCTCTGCCTCTCCCCCCAGGATGCTGAGACACTATTCTGTGAAGCATTCAAAGAACAATTATTGTCACTCTTTTGTACTGCTAAAAAAGAACTCCAGATGGAGCAGAAAGGACGGCTTAAGTTTCCATCCGTGAGCTCCTAAACCCACAGCATTTCCTTTCTAGAGCAAGACCTGGCATCTGCCAAAGGGTGTTTGATAAAATCAGCCTGTAACCTCTGCTCCTTATTCTCCTGGAAAGCTGGGTGCCCTGGATGCTGTGAACTCACCCTGTTGGCCAACAGAGGGGACTCCAAACACTGCCTGGTCACTGCAGATCAGAGGTGCAGAGATGGGGCTGTCAGACCACCTTCCTTAAGATCGCCTTCCTTGAGGCGTCTGACTCAAGCCAAAGGAGCCTGAACTGGGGGGAAAATCTCATCAGAATTATCAAAACCCAGAGGGATCTTTTAGGAAGACTGTGCAGACAAAGCCTGGGTAAGTAATATGACTGTGCTGTGAATATAAGCAAGCTAAAAGCTAATTTAAAAGGTTAAAAAGGTAGGGAGAGGGTATAGCTCAGTGGTAGAGTGTATGCTCAGCATGCATGAGGTCCTGGCTTCAATCCTCAGTTCTTCCATTAGAAAAAAAAAAAACAACTCTTGCTGTGCAGATAACCCTGTTTACCAAGGTCCTGGGTTCAATCCCTAGTTCCTCCGTTAAAAAAAAAAAAGTTAAAAGGTTAAACATTACATAAGCTAAAAGGGGAGCTGCTAAAGGCAGTTGGAGCACTTTGAAATGCTGGAGCGCTCCCTTCAAGACTTCTATGCACACGGCCTCAGTGTTAGCTTCTGGTTAACCATAAGTTTGATTTCTTAAACATGGATGAAATCCACTTAACAGCTTGCTTCCTCAAAACCTTCGGTTTGATTTTCTTTTCTCAAATGTAAACTGTCTCACCGCCCACTGAGAAGGTCTGACTCTCACAAGGACAAGAGGCACAAGTTAAAATGAGGCAGAATCCTAAGACAAAGTGAATTCTTTACAGTCTTTGCTGAGGGCTCCTTGGGAAATCAGTCTCACTATTTAAGTTTCATTTCCCTCAATCCCAGCTTTGCCTTCCCTTCTCAACTTCTTTTTAAATTAAAATCTGTTTGACCTATAACACTGTGTAAGTTGAAGGTGTCCAACATGTTGATTTGATACATTTATATACTGCAACCTGACTGCCATTGTAGGGATGGTTAGCACCTCTATCAGGTCACCTAATTATCTTTTCTTTTTTGTGGCCGAAATAATTAAGATCTAGCCATTTGGCAAGTGAAAGTGAACTTAGAATTCTGCATCTGAACGGATGGAGTGGAGGCACTTTTCCCTACTCCTCCCATTAATTCAACCCTGCACATTATACATAAAATAAACACAAGACTCTGACAAGTGGAGCCGGGAAGGTAGACCAGCTGTGGAACTCAAGATCCAAGGAAGACATGCCACCCGAACACCACAGAAAAAAGCTGTGGTCCCACCTCCTCCATGCTGCAAAGACAGACTAGGGAGCCAAGGCTTCTACCCTCATTAGGCTATAATGAGGCACCATGATGCCCGCACTCAGGTGGTGTCAGAAAAGGCCAAGCAGGGGCTATGGACTGCCCATCAAACAGAAACAAGCCTCCGTTCTGCCCACTCACCCCGCCACACACACATCAGTAGAGCCTGACTTCCACCCCACAGGCAGTAACAAGGCATTTCTCCTTCCTCTGCTGGGAAGCCTAGTAGACAGTCAGGACTTCAATCAGGACTTCAAGTGGTAACAGACCGCCCACACCATGGTGTCAGTGGAGACCATGTGGAATTGTCACCCCATCTAGAAGTAAGATGAGCCCCCCTGCTCTGAGGTGTTACTGAAGCCAGGTGGCAAACATGGACTTCTGTCTCTGGTTAGTAATGAAGCAGCAGCACCTGTCACCCTCCCCTGCAAAGCTGTGTCAGAGAAAGTTAGCTAAAACAGCAGGCTTAAATAAGATACAGTCTCATTATACAATATGACAATGTTCAGGTTTCGACTGAAAAACACTCATACCAAGAACCCAGAAAATCTCAAATTGAACAAAAAAAATCAACAGATGCCAACACCATGACACAAATGTTAGAATTGTTTGATAAAGATGTTAAAACAGCCATCATAAAATGCAATTATAAACATGCTTGAAACAAATGAAAAAAACAGGTCTCAGCCAAGAGGGGAACATCTTCAACTTGATAAAAAGCACATACAAAAACCCTACAGCTAACAATATACTTAATGATGAAAAACTGAATTCTTTCCTCCTAAGATTGGGAAGCAGCAAGGATGTCTGCTCTCACCATTTTTATTCATTACAGTTCTGGACACTGTAGCTGATGCAATAAGGCAAGAAAAGGAAATAAAATGCATAGATATTCAAAAGACAGCAATAAACTGTCCCAATTAAAAGCTGACATGACAGTCTATATAGAAAATGCTAAGGAATCTACAAAAAACTTTCTAGAACTCATAGCAAAAGAAGAAACTTGAACCCTTTCCTTAACATTGTATACTAAAATTAATTCCAAATGAATTAAGGATCCAAATATAGGAGTGAAAACTATAAAACTCATAGGAAAAAAATAGAAGGAAGGCTTCACAACACTGGATTTAGCAATTATTTCTTGGATATGACAGCAAACACACAGCAACAAAAGGAAAAAATAGATAAACTGGAATTTATCAAAAAAAAAAAAAAACTTCTGGCATCAAAGAACATCAAGAGAGTGACACGGCAGCACAGAGAATGGGAGAGAATATTTGCGTATGACAAATCTGATAAGGGATTAATACCCAGAATTTATAAAGAACTACAGCTCAAAAACAAAGCACAAACAACCCAATTTAAAAAAATGAGTAAAGGACTTGAGTAAACATTTCTCCTAAAAGATGTACAAGTAGCCAACAAGCACATGAAAAGATGCTCATTAACCATTACGCAAATGCAAACAAAACCACAATGAGATAGCACTCACACCCATTAGAATGGCTACTATTAAAAACAAAACCTAACAGGAAAACTCAGAGTTGGTGAGGATGCAGAGAAACTGTAGCCCTTGTGAACTGTTGTCGAGACTGTAAAATGGTACAGCTGCTGTAGAAAACAGTATGACAGTTCCTCAAAAAAATCAAACACAGAATTACGCGTGTGCATCAAAAGAATGGAAAACAGAGACTCAAAAAGACAGCTGTATACCCACGTTCACAGCAGTATTATTCACAAAAGCCAAAAGGTAGGGAAAATCCTAATGTCTTTTGATGGATAAACTACCTTTTGACAAAGATGTAAAAACAATTTAATGGAAGGAATATGAAAATGAGGCACTAGTAGAGAGTCAGGACTTTAATCACCACCCAGTGGTAACAGGCCGCCCACACTGTGGTGTCAGTGGAGACCCTGTGGAATTCTCACCCTATAGAGAAGTAAGATGAGCCCCTTTTAATCACCTTTTCAACAAATACAAATAGTGAAGCAGTTGACATCCACAGGCAAGGGGGGGAGAAAGAAAAATCAACCCTGACCTTGATCGAAGTATCACATGTTATACCATGATTAACTCAAATGGACCATGGACTGAAGTGTACAAGCCCAAACAAGGAGACAGTTAGGAAAAAAAACAGAAAATACCTGGGATCTAGGGCTAGGCGAAAAGCCCTTAAAATTGGCATCCAAAGTACAATTGATAAGAGGAAAAATTAATAAACTGGATTTCACGTGCAGACACATTGGAAACGGAGAGCTATTCAGAAAACATGTGTGATCATGGAGGATCAACGATGTATCCGGCTATTAAGACACATCAGGTCTTCAGTGTGGGGAAATAACTCTCCGAGAGCATTATCATACTCATGCACAGCCAGAGCTTTCTGAGCAAAACTTACTGGCCACCTGGGTTAAAGGATGGATGATTGAAAGGCAAACATGCCTTAGAACTGAGAGAGTGTGTGTTGTTCTGGAGGAAGTTAAAGTCTTATCTCCTCTGGAGCCAATTGCTTACATTTTTAAAAGGGTTAAAAAAAAAAAGCTGGGGGACCTCCTCTACCCAGAGAGTATCTGTTTACCTTGCAAAGCAAAGGCCACTTCCTCTTTCTCTCTCTCTCTCTCTTCTGTCCCCTCCTTCCCTCCGTCACCCCTACTCCCACCCCTATCCTCACCCACCCTGCCCAGAGAGGGAGGGAAGGACAGAGTGCCAGCCACCTGCACAAGCTCAGAGTCTCACAGTTTGCACGTTCCACTCCTGTGGTCCAAGCAGGCATGTGGCCCTCGTCACATCACCCACAGGAGGGGGGGCATGATGTCCCCGGTGCTCTCTGACCAACAATCTCTTCTGTGATCCCAAGAGTCTGTTTTTCCTGTCCAAACAAGCAAATAAATATAGATAGACAGAAAAACTTAACAGACTAGTTCTCTTGCTAGGCAAGTCTTACTTTCTGACAGCAATGCCTTTTTTTTTAATTTGCTTTTTTTTTTTTTTTGAGTTGGGGGTTAGGAATAAAATTCTCTACCAGGGGGTGTGTTCTCATTGCTCATGCGCTGACTGAAGTCTAACTGTCCTGCAGACCTTCCACGTTCCTCGTTTCTACGGCACTTTGACACTTATCTCTGATTCACGCCACACAACAAATCTGCACCTGTAGACAGTCCTGTTATCAATACAAAGCCGTCCTCTTGGGGGTCCTGGTGTCCCTGTAGAGGCTGCCTAACACTTGGCATCCTCAAACAACTGTAATCTGTAATTTCTCCTTTTGTTTACTCCTCTGGGTATTTAGGGAAAATACCACATGCTGTTGAGGGGGAAAGAACGTGCCACGTCAACCTTTCAATTCCATGTTTTATCAACCAAGTTCCATGTCTCCTCCGAGCTAAGTTATTGTATCATTCTGATCATGGAGATTGTTTTTACTTGAAAATCGAGACCCGACTATTGATTTCATAGAGCGGGTGAGGAAAAGCTGACAAGGTACCTAGAAAAAAACGGTCAGGCACACAGTCCGCGCTTGATAATTGCTAGTGTCCTCTCCTGACATCTGCCTTATGAGGCAGGCATGAACCAGCTTTCACAGATGAGAGAACAAAGACTCAGATGGTGCAAAGAACAGCCCCAGTGCCCTGTGGGCGTGGTACCTAGCTCACTGGATCTCTGTGAAGATTAAATGAGGTAACATATGTAGTTCTCTAAATGGCGCCTGGCACGAAGTAAGGGTCCTCTTAAATGTAAGTGCTGTGAAACCAAAGATTTTTGTCTCCTGTGCATTGATGTGTCTCAAGTTCCTAGATTTGTGCCTACTATTTCAAAGGAACTCAAGACGTGTGTATTGATAAAATAGATGTCAGTTCCTTATCCTCACTTCTGCTTTTTAATCATTATGAATGAAGCATTATGAAGTTTCTGGTCTCAACAGACTCACAGACATAGAGAAGAAATTTATGGTTACCAGGGGGTAAAGGGGGTGGGAAAGGATAAAGTGATAGTTCGAGATTTGCAAATATACACTACTATATATAAAATAGATAAACAACAAGTTTCTTCTGGATAGCACGGGGAACTATAGTCAATATCTTATAATAACCTGTAATGAAAATGAATGTATGTATGTGTCTGTATGACTGAAACATGATGCTGTACACTGGAAACTGACAAAACATTCTAAATGACTAGACTTCAGTAAAACAAATTTCAAAAAATACCTTGTAATATTTTAGCCTGTAATATTGTAATAGCCTATAAGGAAAAAGAATATGAAAAGGAATGTATGCATGTTCATGTATGACTGAAGCACTATGCAGTATACCAGAAATTGACACAACATTGTAAACTGACTATATTTCAAACTGACTATATTTCAATTTTTTAAAAATGCAAAAAAAAAAAAAAAAGCTTCTGGTCCCCACGTATCTTGGCTGTCTTGCACTTAGATTCAACTCACTTTTGCCAGACCCAAGAAATAAGGCAGGATTAGCCATGGCTCCCATTCAGTCGTCTGACAAAATCACTTAACAGCAAAATACAAAAATCTGTTTGGGGAAAAAGAAAGATACAGTGTTGAGAGGTAGTCCAACCATGCAGGGGAAGGGGAGAAGAGGAGATACTGGGACTGGACAGCATTACTCTCAAAGGACCACGTTTGCAACAACAACAGAAGAATCTAGAAATGAATGTCATATTGAGACACAGCAGGTGGGGGCTGTAGAAAGGAGGAGGGAGGAAGAGAAAATTAGACCCAGCAGGGACGGTGCTCTGACGGCACCGGCACAGCCGCGGAGGTGAAGGCTAGCACCGGAACAGCATGAGGCGATTAGAACACAAGCTGACTGCAGTCAGGACAAATGGGCACCGAGCTGGTGCCAACCACAGCAGCAAATAAAAGAGGCAGCTTGTGGGAACTGAAGTGGCAGGAAAATGAAAGTCAGAAGGATGAACAGGATGCCGCCATGCACTCACTGTAACATGGTGGGTCCTCACCATGCAGGGCGCTGAGCTACAACTCTGTGGATAAGACATAGATTGCCATGGCATGTTCCTCCCCCTCAACAGCTTGTGGGCATTTCCTCTGAGTACTTAGAAGGAGCACAAAAAAGAAGAAATGAGAGATTATGGTACTTTGGGGATGCCAAGCATTAAGCAGCCTCTACAGGGACACCGGGACCCCATAAGAGAATGGCTCAGTATGGATAACAGGACTGTCTATGGGTGCAGATCTGCTGTGTGGGGTGAATCATAGACCAGTGTCAAAGCCCCAAAGAAACGAGACGAAGGTGGAAGGTCTGCAGTGTGGAGTTGAGCTAAAGCCACGCAGCTACTAGTGGCAGAGCTTAATCCACACCAACTCCTGTCTGATTCCATCTGCTGACTCAGAAATGATTCTGGTGGAAGCTATTGTTTGTTATCTTTTATGTAAAAATAACATGACAGTGCCAAGATAGATTAAAACGGCTGAAATAAAGTGCCTGCCATAAATAACTTTACAATCTACCGTGGAGATAAGTTTCATCCCAACTGTTACAATTAAAGCCATTTATAAGACTATGGGATGGCACGGTAGAGTCCAGATGCATTGATTTAGGACACACGGAGGTTTGTCTTCCATCCTTGGCCTGATGTGTATCGGTTTTGAGGTACCCATTTTTTTAAATTGAAGTATAGTCAGTTTACAAAGTTGTGTCAATTTCTGGTGTACAGCATAATAGTTCAGTCATACACATACATACATATATTCATTTTCATATTCTTTTTCATTATAGGTTACAAGATATTGAATATAGTTCCCTGTGCTGTACAGTAGGACCTTGTTGTTTATCTATTTTATATATAGTAATCTGTATCTGCAAATCTCGAACTCCCAATTTATCCCTTCCCACCCCTTTTCCCCCTGGTAAGCATAAGTTTGTTTTCTATGTCTGTGAGTCTACCTCTGTTTTGTAAATAAGTCCATTTATCTTTTTTTTAGATTCTACATATAAATGATATCATACGGTATTTTTCTCTGTCTGACTGACTTCATTCAGATTGACGATCTCCAGATCCATCCATGTTGCTGCAAATGGCATTATTTTATTTTTTATGGCTGAGTAGTATTCCATTGTATATATACACCACATCTTCTTTATCCGGTCATTTGTCAATGGACATTTAGGTCGTTTCCGTGTTTTGGCTGTTGTAAATAGTGCTGCTATGAACACTGGGGTGCATGTGTCTTTTCGAATGAAAGTTTGAGGGACCCATTTAAGAGCTGCTAGTCAAAAGGCAATTCAGCATGTGGTTGTAGGTCTCAGACATGAGCTCTAAGCAAAGGCTGTGGCTAGGAGCACTGGAGCTGTGGAGTGGATGGAGCTGTCCTGGACGAGTCTGCAGAGTAGTGAGAAAAGCAGCTGGGCCAGACAGGAGAGAACCCAAGAGACACCCACGTTTAAGAAGGCAGCAGTCCTCAAACTGGACTGTGCATAGAAGCTGCTTCCCAACCTCTCTCACCTCTTGGCATCCACAGAAATGATCCTCTTGTTGAGAAACCTAGGATAAATGAAGCCATTCCTGTAGGAGGACCACCAGCCCGGAGCCTGGGTCCTCATTGGTCACCAGCCCCTGGAAAGCTAGGAGGGGCATCTACATTTTATTTACTTCACTTGTGACACGCTGGTTGGGAAATTCTGACCTAAAAATGGATGCTAAGAATTCAGATTCTCAGGCCATCTCCCCTGCAATTCTGGTTTGGTAGATTCAAGAGCCTAAATGCTTCACTAGCAGCTACAGTAACTCTGATCCAAGTAGGCTGACGATCTTCCTTTAAGAAACATCATTGTCAGGGTCAGATGGAAGGGGAATGCCTAATGCCCCGAGAGTCGGTGTCCAGAAAAGGGGGCGGGCCGGGGCAACCAACTAGAGGGATCCGTTGTCGTGAGAGTGTTCCAAAATGGAAGGAGAGGCTGAGAGTCACGAATTCTGCCAAGAAACCCAGGAAGATATGAGCTGAAAGTGTGCACTCCGTTCCCAGTGGAGGGGAGGGACCATGACTCTGGAAAGCTCACTGGGGCCACAAGCAGGACGCCTAATACAGGAGCGGAGGCAGTGGAGGGAGGTGTAAGGTTGAGGAAGGATTTTTTTGGATTGTTTTAAAGATGGAAGACACTTGAACACATTAAATGCATAAGAAGGAACCAGTAGAGGGAAGAGGTTTTAATTTACAAGAACAATGCAATAATTTGATCTCTGAGGGGGGCCAACAGATGGAGGAGGAGGAAGGGGCTTCATTCAGAGAACAGCTATAATCATTTTACGATGGATAGCTGTGCCTTCCCCCAAATGCATAATCATCAGGATTACTAGAGAAAGTAGAAAAAAATCAAATTTCCCCTCCTCCTCCCCATCCTTGGAGAGTCTAATTTAATAAATATGGAGATTTCAACATAATAAAAACATAACCACCTGTGTTATTTAAAAGCCCTCCAAGGAAGTCTGAGAATTAGCCAAGCTTTAAAACCACTGCTATAATGTTCATCACCTCACGAAAAAGCACCTTCCTGCAGTCTTTCCCAGAAGACAAAGACTGAACCATTTTGCTGGGGTGAAAATAAAATTCTGGGTTTGAGTACTTGAAGGTAGAGAGCAGAATCCACTAACTGTTGTTCCAACGACATTTAACGACCAAGACTGATCTACTTCCAAAACATAGTCACAGCCTTTCATTATCCCAGGGCGCCAATGACCTTGAGCATGCTTGTGTTTTGTCGTTCAGAGTTGTGGGGGCACAAGAGATTAGAAAAGTCAATTTAATAAAGTACAGCATGGGGGTGGACTTCTCCTTAATTTCACTACAGAAACACAAAGAGGGCACAGGGATGGGAGAGTGACAACTGGGAAACCAAAGAACCAAGGGCTTAAACAATTGAGACAAAGAACCAGCGCTGCGACTACAGAGATCTGGTTCAGTTTCCAGTTCTGCCGGTATCTGCACATGTCATTAGGCGCCAGACATCAGTTTTCTGATCTCTGTCATTGTGGGTAACAGTTCCAGTCCCTAACTGCCTTTTGGGAAGGTCACAGCATTAAAATGACATAATAGAAGCGGTGGCACTTGGTATAAGCATGCCATGCAGACACAATTGTTGTGCTGGCCAGTGGCCTCAGTGAAAAATGGATCACCCTGAATAGTTTGTCTGAGAGATCGGGCTATAAATCGTGAAGGAACTTGGCCTTCTACATGACACGCCAAATCCATCTACTTCCTAGCAAAATGAAAATGGTGTAAAAGAATTCTCTGGCACAGTTTACTGATTAGGGTGACATGGTGTGCAAATGACATAAAAATATGTATAACACAGCACGGTTAACCTTATTCCATTTTTTAAGCTATCAATTTCAGGCTTCCCTGG
This sequence comes from Vicugna pacos, assembly GCF_048564905.1. Taxonomy (NCBI): domain Eukaryota; kingdom Metazoa; phylum Chordata; class Mammalia; order Artiodactyla; family Camelidae; genus Vicugna; species Vicugna pacos. The sequence continues at coordinate 24,809,435 of NC_132997.1, read as the reverse complement.
TTTCCTGATAGACTTGGAACAAAAAGACTTTTCATAAGCCTTGAGTTTTAAATGAGGATGAAATTTCCTTTTAACCCTCCTTCTCTTAGCTGCCACTTAAAATACATGATAGGTCTAAAGCTGACGTCTCGGCAACCCCGAAGTCTCTCCTATCTCAGCAGAGGGCATCGTCGCCACCCTTTACGCTTAAACCAAAAACCCAAGATTTATCCTTTTACCTCCTGAAACCTCATACATTCTTCTCCTTCCATTCACTCGCTACAAACATACCAGATTATGCTCAGCTGCTCAAACAAGACAAGCTTTTTTTTCCCCACTTTTAGGCTTTTGAACAGATGTACTACCTCGATGCTAAGGCGTGTTTGTTAACACATTTTAATATCTCAGGAATCAAACCGGGTTTTACAACCAATGCTGACCTACAGTGGTAATTACATAATTATTTGTCTTCCTTAGAGGTGTAAGAATGGTGTCCACAAGCCAGTGGAAAATCAGCCCAAAAGCAAGAGCAGCAGAGACCGCCCTTCCCCCCAGATCTTTGTGCACTGGCTCAGTCCCAGCCTCTCTCTCGTCCGAGCTCCAGTACACTCACCACCTGCTCATGCAGATGCTCTGGGTCCTACCTGCCTCGCAGGTCCCCTCCCTCTCCCATCTCATCACATGTTCAATTCCTTTATAACACTTCTGCAATGAAAAAAAAAAAAACCCAGTTCTTTACTGGTTCATTGTTTGCCCCCTTTATAGCACGTAAGCTCTTCCAAACAGCAGTTTGGTCCTGTTCTCTGCTGTATCCCCAGGTCTGGTGGGGATATCCTGTGTATGACCGATGCATACTTCTCGAATGAATCTCAAGGCCAGGGCATCCTTTCTACAGGAGAGCATGTGGCCCCTTCCCACTGTCTCAGTGTCTGAGATAAACAACCCCATCCGTATCTCTAGTGCCCCCGCCCCACCACGAAAGTGACTGCTGTTTAAAACTCCAACCATCTAAAAAGCTGCAGAATTTTCAGTGTCGTGGGCAATAACATGAATAGAATGCCCACTGGGAAAGGTATTTGACAAACAATTCACCATGTGAAATATCTCTACCCTTAAATCCACTGAATGAAGGGTAAGGGTAAGGGAGTCTCAGTTCCAAGGCTTGGGTAGCAACGTGGGGGAGAATGAATCTCCTGCTCTAATTTTGTGCTGTTGTGACCGAGAACTAGCCTGACTCCGTGCTGGATCTACCCCCTTAGCTCTAACCGTTGCGCCCTGTTGCCCGTGCTCAGTCATGCTGGCTCTGCGCCTCTGTAAAAGAAGGTTGCCGATAGCCTGGAATATTCGAAAGAGCCCTTTCTCAGTGCTCTGCCTCCCAGGCTTAAAAGTAGTAAAACACTTTTCCATCCAGTAGAAAGAAAAAGTTACAGAACAGAAAATAACAACCGTCTTGCTGGTTTGCAGGAACACTGTGACCTGACCCAGGCAGGCAGCTGCAAGAACGAAGGATCCTGGCACCATTAAATCTGCAACAACCAGCCCTGCCCTTTTAGTATAAAAGAAGCCTGAATTCTAACTTGGGGAAGACGGTTCTTTGGGACACATTTGCCATCTTCTCAGTTTGCTGGCTTTCCAAATAAAGTCACTATTCCTTGCCTCAACTCCTCATCTCGTGATTTATTGGCGAACAGTCCGTGCTTGGACTTAGTAACAATGTGTTAGTATAAGCAAAAAAAATGTTGTCCACCATTCCAGTTCCACAAGGGTCGGCATTAGCCACCGCTGCAAACACTGACACTGCGTCCTGAGGGGAGCTCAAGAGAGAAAGGGCAGAAAGTATTCTATGCTTTGGATAAATGGGCCACTAGACAGTTAAGATGCATATCGAAGGAAGAATTTCAATGAGCCCAGACACTTACATCTTCCCATACACAGAAAAGCACTAAAATCATTACCTAGAGATATCTGTTCTTTACGATCAGCAGCAATCTCTGTATGCTTGACTGCCTGTATTTCCCTCCAAATGCATACACATACTGCGGAAGAATTCCTAAGGGCTACTTGAGAGATTTTCTCTCAGGCTATAATTCTCAGTAAAGTCCCTGAATAAAACTAAATCTCACTGCTCTCATGCTGTGGGTTTTTTTTTTTTTTGCTTCAGTAACAGTTTTGGCAACTATGAAGGGACCCAGAGCATACTTCCTGCCACAGGAACTCTATGAAGCTCTGGAACCTTGGCACCAGCACAGGCCCTCAAGTCTACCTGCCTTCTTGGGAAATTCAGACAAATCTGGATGAGTCACTCCTAGTCTCAGGTCTCCCATCGTTGGCTGACATTCCTGAGGCTTACTCGGTGGTGGATAAACTTCTTTCTGTGATGATTAGGTTTTCCTTCAGCTAATGTTCAAAAAGGAGTACCTACATTCCCCAGGTGGGAGACACTGGGAGATTTTGCTCCGTTAAGACACTGAGCCGGTTTGGATTAGGTGATTAGGTAGGAGGCTGACTTGACATCTTTCCTTAATTCGGGTACCTTAACAGAATTTGCCGGAATAAAAGTGAAGATACAATATGGGAGCTCTTAGGTGCGGACACAGCACCTCCCAGCTGGTAACAGCCATCTCAGGCAACTAACAAATTAGTTAGACAGGAGTGTGGAGATGAGTCCGCGGGCCACGCAGCGGTCCCAGAGGGAAAACCACTCATTGCTGTAAAGAAACTCACCCATGTGGGGACGCATACACAGGTTTGGCCATCCAGTGCCCTAAGTGCCCGTGCAGGTGTCAGACAGCCTGAGGAGAAATCAAGCCCCGTAAAAGAGCTGAAATGACTTCATGGTGGCCCTTAGAGGAGCTGAGCTCAAACTCAGCACACATGATTTCATTAGCAATTTTATTCCAACAGACCGACTTTAAACGGGGAATAGAGTTCCCCAAGGAGAGAAAACGAGGAATGCGAGATAACCTCTAACACCCCCGAGAGGTTCATGCACATAAGAAACTTATACTTGCAATTACTTACTTGATTTAACCAAAGAAATCTCGCCCTAAAAATACCCAAGATGGGGGCTCTTTTGATGTTCCTGAACTGGTTTTTGTGTACACAGAGAAAACCAGACTGATAAAACATCTTTTCCAAATTCTGACCCTAAGGGAACAAAAGTCCTTCTAGGAGCAACCTGCATTTTTCTCCCTGTGCTTTGACAGGCAGGCGTTCTACCAGGGCCCTCAGGAACCCTCATCTGACTCGTATCTAGACTGGCTCCAATTCCTCAGTCTGAGAAGAAAAAAAAAAAAAAAGGCCTTTTTAAACTCAAATGAGTGAACTTAAGTATATTCCAGCTGTCTTTTTTAAACTAGTACATTTTATAATGTAATGTCTGATTCATGAGTAAATTTTAAAATGATGCTATGAGATTTCTGGTTGTGTCTGTTTATATTCTGTGTGTGTGTTTTAGATGTGATAGGCTCTACCTCCAGATGGTATTTCCAAAATTAATTTGTAAAAGAACTCTACTGGGTTGGTTTAAAGAAAATTAAGTGCTTACATAAATTCTCATAAATACAAAAAAAAAATCCCCAAAACTAACCCAAATGAATTTCAGGTACATGTGATCTGGGAGATATTCAGTATTAAATTAAAATTTGGTATTAAAGTTAGTTTAAATTTATTAATTTACTTAATATAGACATGTCTTTAGAGTCATCAACATTTAGTATAATATTTTTATTGTACTTAGGTTTACTAGAAGTAAGATTTTATCTGTTACAAAATTTGTCAGCAAGAAAAATAACTCAATATCCTCTGAAACATAATTTTTGTTTTGTATGACAAACTTCTTATAAGTAAATTAAATATAAATAAAAAGATTTTAGGTAAACTCTTTAGGAATAACTGTGTTTTATGGTATGTCTCTAGTTGCCCAGGTTTAGTAACTTAAAACTTAAAAGTTTTGTGAAATTAGGTTGAATGATGAAAGTTTATTGATTATCTAGATAATTTCCAAATACAGGAAGATACTGAAACATTCATTACTGAACATTGGCTTCCTTTTCCAGAGAAACAAAAGATATTTAAGACTATTAATAGTTTGGTACAGCAAAATTTTTCTATCAAAAGGCACATGTTTTTAGAAATCATAAATAGTATTAATAAGTTTGCCAATTTAAGAATGTAAAACACATTTTATAATTGCTCATTTCTTAGTTTTTACTAGAAACAAGATTTTTTAAGGTTAAGAATTGTAATAAAAATATGTAAATAAAACTACTATAAATTAATAAGGAAAACATTTTTATATGCAAAGAAAAAGAAGGAATAAAAAAAAGAAGGGCACTTTAAGGGAAAAAAATAATTTTGTCCTAAAGAGATATTAGAAAGAGAGAGAATGTGAAGGGAAAAAGGAAGCTATGGAAAGTTTGTGGAAAAGAGACCCTGGGGAAAGAGTCTAATGTGTGGTCAGGACTGACTCAGATAAATTTAATTGAGAAAATGAATTTCGATATTAAAGGTAAGGGTGAGCAAAACTTAGAATTCGGTTCTCTATGAAAAGGACAAACTCTTCTTGGAATATTGATCTGCTTTTGATGGCGGACTGTGAAGTCTCTTTTCCTTTTGCGTAATCTCTTACAACTTTCTGTATTTGCCTTTGAAATCTTTTATTGTCATTTTGATTATATGAATAAATACTGTTTCACAGTGACTTATGATCCTATCTGACCAAGTGTTTTAAAGCTTTTTGATATCTTAGACAAAATCCCTCAGAATTCAAATTCTAAACAAAGTATGATCGACCTGGAAATAACTTTGAGGTTTTCCAAAGGAGGCCTGGAACATCTTAAGAGATTTGTTTTCCCTCCTTATCAAAGAGAGATATTAAACTAGTTAGGCTTACTTGGTTTTTTAAATTCTATGGGAAGCTTTGTGAAATGAGTGGTGAGAAACCTTCTTAGGTTATATTGTATGGATCAACGTCATTAATGTAAATGTCCTGGAAATTACATGAAATTTCTAAAATTGGAATGTGTCCTGGTACAATGGTGTCAGACATAATTCTAGTTATTATGTTAACATTGTACGTCACAAATTGCAACTGCATTGTAATCAGCTCTTTAACCATGCTTTTTAAAGCCTTTTGTCATTTATAGACAGTTACTGTTTTACTCCGGTGATTTTGCAAAAATGCTTCATCTTCAAGAAGACTCATAGAAAAGATTTTTTGACAAGCACAGGTTTCTGATAACTTTTAGATCATACCCCTGAAGTGAGTAGAAATTACAAAACTCCTTGGATAACCTGATGGCTTCATAAACTACTAACAGAACGTCAAGACCAGCAAGAATTAATTGCATAGGAATTAATGAACTGGTGAATATGATTTACAATCTTGTAACTTTTGTCACAAATATTAATGACAAAAAGCTTTGTTTTCCAGTTATGAGGAAGTCTTTCCTCTTATATTAATTATGACTTAACAGAAATTTGGTAAATTATACCTTTATAAGGAGAGTTGAAACAATTATCTTTTCTATCTGATCCCTCTAGAACTTAGAAATTCTTAGTATTCTTATTTTCATGGCAATATAGTTATTTGCATAAGTTCAGTAAGAATCTGTTCTCCTTGTAACCGAACATAATTGGAAACATTGGTTATAATATCTGGCTTTGACTGGAATGTCATATTGGAAATTATGTATAGAATCAGATATGACTGGACAGCTATAAGGAATTAGAATGAACTTTATGGAGACATAAAATCCCTTGGAAAAAAACCTGGTACATTGCATATAGAGTTCCTAGCAGATTTACCAGGTAAATAAACAATGGCACTTCTTGGCAGATGCATGAATCACAAGACATTCTGGGGGAACTCAAGGAGACAGGACCCCACCCAAATCTGTAGTTTGGCAGGTAGAATCTGATGGCAAGTGTTTTGCATGGCTTTCCTGGCCTTAAGAGGCATTTTAAAAGTTCAACCGAAGATTCCTTATAAAAAGCTCCAGCAAAGCCAATTTAAAAGAACCTATATGATCAATTGCACTTAAATAATCAACCCATGTTTATTGAAAAGACTTATTTTGTAAACAAATTAGTCTTAATTTGGCTATATTTGGTAGTCATTAGGGTAACTGTAGAAGGAAAAAAATTGTATTTCAGAGGATATTGAGTTCTAGTGTTGTTAATTCTTTGATATCTGTTATTTACTTCCAAAGACTCTTCCTAGATGGCTTCTTGTGTCTATGTTACATTATAAGTTTAATTATTAAGAGGAATTCTAGGCTTATTTCTGAAGTCTAACATAGTAATCTATCTTTGGGTGAAGATCAGGTGCCCCTTGACCTACAACCAACAGATTATGTATAATAGAAAAGACATCATTTAATCATTTAAAGGACGCTCTCCAATCTAGATGGAGGGACCCTTATCAGGTACTCTAACTGGCTCATGTACAGTGAAACTGAAAGGAATTGATTCTTGGGTTTATAGTTCCCTCTTAAGAAGGGATCCTACACTGGACTGGTCTACAGAGAGAACTCCTGTCCTCAAACTCACCTTAAAACAATGCTCATGTGAAGTAAGCCAGAACGAGAAAGAAAGATACCATATGATATTACTTATACGTAGAATCTAAAAAAAAGACAAATGAACTTATCTACCAAACAGAAACAGACTCACAGACATAGAAAACAAACTTATGGTTACCAGGGATGGGGGGGAGGCGGTGGGAAGGGATAAATTGGGAGATTGAGATTTGCAGATACTAACTACTATATATAAAATAGATGAAGAACAAGCTCACTCTGTATAGCACAGGAAACTGTGTTTATTATCTTTTAGTAACCTATAATGAAACAGAATATGAAAATGAACATATGTATGTATATGTATGACTGAACTATTATGCTGTACACAACATTGCAAACTGACCCAACACTGTAAACTGACTATACTTCAATAGAAATATATACACACAAATAATAAATATATAAATATATATATATATATAAAAACAATGCTCAAACAGAGGAACAATGACCCACACCAAGATAAGACATCAAAAGTAGACAGCTATTGCAAGATATCAGACCCGACCTATATGATTATTTGTAGTGTTCTCTTAATTTCTTGGACTTTTGTGTATAAATCACATGCTTTTCTATCACGGGCACAATCTTGTGCAAATTTTAAAAACCAATCCACTTCTTGGGTTTATGGTCAATTACCTATGTGCAGGACTTACGGTGGATTTCTCCTCTCCAAGGCTCTGATTGAATGCCCTTAGGGAACTCATTCTAGAAGACAAGTTACAGTTTTGTTCAGGCCACTATTTATTTCACTAGATGGGAATCGTCCCACTTGGCCAATCAATCATACTTGCTCTGCCCTGGCCAGAAATTTGATTTTTCTTTTAAAGCTACTCAAGCTTAATCAGAGCAACCAGCTGAATGTCAAAGAATATAACTTCCTGATTATCAGGAGAGATTTTCCCTCAGTTATTGGATGGACTTCCATGGTTAACACCAGGCTACAGTCTTTTAAGTTTAAGAGCCTCCCATGTTGGAAACTATTAAATCATACTAAAGATAATCAGCCTAGTGACACTAGAAAATTAGGCTGGGTACCTTATGAAAAATGCCAACATACCATTTCCCTTAAAGCTAGCAACTGGTACAAAATATACTGGGTCAGATGACCAGGAACAGACTGACCTGCACCTAATGGAAGTTCTTGACTTAAGTTCTTACTCAAGGCGTTATCATCACTAGCTATACTACTTATATTCTATATAAGATTGTTGCTTCTTCCATCACTCAGTGTGTAACCAGGTCTCGACAAAACTAAGGATGGCCAAATGTCTTGAGGCAACCGATCACATCTAAGGCTCCCTATGAAATTAACTGCAACAGCGAAACTCCACAAATGGGAGGAAGTAACGAGGGGAAACTTTTCCTATTAAGACAGATGTTTCAGAGAATTTTTAAGTTATTAATCCAGAAATAATATATTGAGTGTCCTGTCAACGAAATCCTCGCCTGACCTAAGGGTGAGCCTTCCTAGCACCTTGGGACTACAAATCGGTCATGAAATACCGGGGTTGAATTTACGACCAACAGGGGGCACTGTACACAATGACTGCTGGCCGCCATTCCAGTTGTCTAAGGATCAAGTCATTAGTACCTGCATTCACTCATGGACACCGCACCCTGAGGGGAATTCAGGATAGGAAAACCAGGATGAAGCATTTTGTGCTTTGGATATCTGGGCCCCTAGATAGTTGAGACGTGTATCTTAAGAATTTCGATGACCCCAGATTCCTGCATCCTCCCATACATAGAAAAGCACTGAAATCATTAACTTGAGATGTCTGTTCTTTGTGATTAGCAGTAGTCTTTTTACGCCTAACTCCACGTATTTCCCAGCCAAAATAATTTATATGTACTGGCTCCTCCCCTACCTCTTCAGAGCAGTTCCTCAGAGCTACCTGAGAGGCTGTCTCCCAGACCACAGTCCTCAGTAAAGTTCCTGAATAAAATTGAAACTCACTGCTTTCATGATGTGGTGTTTTTTTCCTCCCCAGTTGACATTAGCTTGAGGTTGGTTGGTTTTACAAACTGGATGCAAAAAAAGATACTCATAGTGTATATATTACTCAGAGAAAGTTTTCTTTCTTGGAGGCTGATAGAGAAAGAAGTGGTTGCTTAAGGACTGGGATTCAATGGGCAGGAGATACCCTCCCACTCCACCCCCTGACCCCAGCCAAACATGCAGACTCTCTGAGAATCAGGGACCTGGCTACAAGATGAAGTCGTGTCCAGGGACTCTGAAGTGGGACCAGCCCCAGTGGAGGCAGAAGATCCAGGAAGGAGAGGAATATTCCTCGCCGCCTCTACTGAGGTAGGGATGCCGAGGCAGGTGGGAATGAGATGGTACAAGTGTCCTTACTGCAAGGTGCATGAAAATGTCTGTCTCCCAGGAAAAATCATTTCCAAATTCCTTTGAGTGAGCGCCCCATGGAGACGAGATTGCATTCCTCTCATCCCTGATGCTTTAACGCACTAGTGTGTCGTCAGCCTTCCCCATTCCCGTTTCCCATAAGCCAAGGGGACAGCTGGGAGCACCCCAGGGCTCCCAGGCTGCAGCTGCTGCTCCCAGCACACAGCCACCTGCTCCTTCCCTGAATGGCCCGTTTCTCTCTGAGTCATCTTGAGTCCTACGAAATGTGAACATATGTCACATTTGAAAGGAAGATGCCCCAGGAATCTCGCCACGGGTAAAGACCAGCAAATGGTACCCAGACTGTGAGAGGAACCTGGGAAGGCGGAGCGGTGGCAGGTTCACCCTGGGTTGACTCATCGTCTGTTCGCACCCCAGTCTGCCAAGGCTGGCAGCTGAGAAGTGCTGATTCTCACCCCCTGAGTCCCCTGCTTCAGGGCTTCCAGATCCAGAAGGTTCTCCTAACCAAACCACATGCCAGTGTTGCCCTCTCCAGGCAGAGGACAGCATCTCCAGTCTGTGAGTATTTTGCTTTTAGGTGATGGCGTTTCTTCGCACTCCAGGCTATTCTGCCTCAGCCTTCCCCTGCCCTGTTTCACTCCGACATTCAAGCCTGCTGCCAAACCAAACAGAGGCCCAGGAGGGAGAATGAAACGGTCATCTTGACCAAAAGCTTCACTCGAGGGTTGGCAGCGATGTGACAGTGGCTCTAGGTTCTGGCCACTGAGGCTGTACTTTAACGTAAAATTGAGTGAAGAACCCACTCCTTGTCACTGGATCCTAGTGCTGATGGAAGCAGCAGAATCCGGCAGTGCTGGGAGAAGCTCTGCTTCCTGTGTTATCCTTCGCTTAGCCCTTAGCTCCACTGTCTGTGCAGCTCTCCTCCTGACGCCAGTGGTCTCATAAGCCTACATAAGGAGTCAGTGTTTTCCAGAGGATATAGCTCAGGGGTAGCACGCATGCTTAACACGCATGAGGTCCTGGTTTCAATCCCCAGTACCTCCATTTAAAAAAAAAAAAAAAGAGCCATCACTGCTGTGGCCCCCAGCAACATCCTTCAGTTACATGGACTATAAAAACTGTCACCAAAAGTAAATAATTAACAATAAGAAGAGAAAAGAGTTGGGTTTTTTTTTAAAGAAATCTCTTTTAATGTGTATTGTGTGTGCTTTTTTCCCCCTTATTTAGCATTTTAAAATCATCCATATTTCTAGATCACAAAAAGACAATAAAAAATCTTTTGGATTTTCTAGAGGGAAATATCTTCTTAATTAATTTCAGTGTGAGCAAGGTAGCATCTCTTTTCCTGAACGTTAGGGCAATCGTTCAATTTATGGTGTTAATGAAAATGCTCATTTTCTTGGGCAGCAGCGTGCAAACTCTCTCTGCTGTACAATTAACAGTGGCGGCGAAATCGCTGCCATTTCTTCTGGTTGTCAGATTTTCTTTCTTTTTTTTTTTTTAATTGAAGCATAGTCAGTTTACAATGCTGTGTCAGTTTCTGGTGTACAGCACAATGTTTCAGTCATACGTGAACATACATCTATTTGTTTTCATATTCTTTTTCACTGTAAGCTACTACAAGATATGGAATATAGTTCCCTGTGCTATACAGTATAAACTCATTTATCTATTTTATATATACCAGTCAGTATCTGCAAATCTTGAACTCCCAACTTATCCCTTCCCACCCACTTCCCCCCTGGCAACTATAAGTTTGTTTTCTCTATGAGTCTGTTTCTGTCTTATATATAGGTTCATTTGTCTTTTTTTTCAGATTCCACATATGAGTGATATCATATGGTATTTTTCTTTCTTAGAAGAGAAAAAGAGTTTTATTTGAGCCAAACTGTGGACTACAGCCCAGAAGCCCATTTCCCAGATGACCCTGAAAAACTGCTCTGGGAGAAGCATGGTTTTCAGTACAGTTTTACATCTTGTCAGAACAAAGAACATTAAACAAGTCAGGGAATTTCTTTAAGGTTTCAAAAAAACCAAAACAAAAAACAAACAACAGACCAGCACGTACACAGTAGGTCAGTATGGCCTTGGCACCTGGGAAAGGAGTCTTATCATCAAAGGAGGACCAGCCCTGGTGTCCCCACCAGAGGAGAATTTAATCTTTATTTTGAACATGGACATTCTTTACTTCTGGTCAATATGCCCTTTTCTTAAATAATTAAAGCAGATGTACAGTGTACGTTTGACAGGCCACAAACAGGCTGTTTCAGTCAGCATCAAATTCAAGTTGACTCATGGATAAGCCGAATGACTTCCCTATATCTCAATACGTAAAAAAAAAAATTTTTTATCAAACCCTTGTGCTCCCAAGTCCATTGCCACAGTGTGCTAGGAACCCAGGAGCAACTGGGTGGGACACTGCAAAGCTGGCCTGTGTCAGAGTGGTCCCTTGACAGCGGATTTATAGGAATGGGTTCTGGATGGTGTTAAGGCCCGAAGGCACATTAATAAATTGCACCCTTACAGTGTAGATTAGGTCAGGTGTGAATGAGTCATTTCTCTACAAAACTCATCAGTCCCCTCTCTCAGCAAGGCAGACGGCAGGAGGAGGGCAGGCCCACGGTGCTAGCTGATAAAGTGCTTTCTGTTTAATGATCACAGTAGCCTGGGAGAGTCAGGGGCACGACAGTCTGCACTCCTGGCCTGGCCCCTCCACACCCCCTGCCGGATGCCATCTGCACGCTTCGCCCTGACACCTGAGGCTTCTGAGAGCTCAGGCCCCCAGCTTCACCTACACTGATTCTTCTCTCAGGACGCTTCTCAGTTCCACTGCCCACCCGGCCACAACCACCGACATCAGGTGCCCAGCAAGGGACAGGCCCGCCACTCCATGTGGGTTCTCGCACCGGATGCAGAGGCATCTGATAGGGCTGAACCTGTGGCCGAGCTCAGGTAAACCCAGGGCCAGGAAGATGCCCAAAGACCTCTTCCCTCCTTGACTCACAAGAGATGTTTATGCCTCCAGTGTGGAAGGCTTAGTTTGCATAACAAACCCAGCCTCCCTTCTGAGCCCTGAGTTCCTGAATTTCTGTTTTTCCAAAGAGGTGGGGGAAATCTTTCCAGGGATTTCCACATTGAAACACAACAGGAAGTGACTAGTTCTCTCAGTCCTAAAGGAATTACTTTCCACTGCTTGGAAACAAATTATCGGAAAACCCCCAATAATGATGCATCAATGTATCAACACTATTTTTGGAAACAACAATTTGCTTTAACAATCACACCCTTACTTTAACCTGGTTCCGATGGAAAAATTCTTCTCTGAAACTGATTATGTAAGTACAGAAAAAAATTTGATAAGGAAATGTAAGTTAGAAAAAATATATATCTAATGGCATGTGTGTATGTATATACACACACACACACATATGTATGTATGTATGTATGTATGTATGTATATATATATACACACACACACACACATATACATATATATATAATGGTTTCAACCAAGATGTGAAGTAGGAAACTTTCCTTATGATGTTTTCTTATTCTAATTCCCCCTTTAAAACCTTAAATTTTTCAAGATTTTAAATTTCAGTTTATATATATATACATATATACATTCATACATACATGCACACACATATATAACGGAATATTACTAAGCCATAAAAAAGGAATGAAATCATGCCATTTGCAGCAACATGGATGGACCCTAGATGATCATACTAAGTGAAGTAAGTCAGACAGAGAAAGACAAATACCATATGATATCACTTATATATGGAATCTAAAAAAAAAATGAGACAAATGAACTTATTTACAAAACAGAAACAGATTCACAGACATAGAAAACAAATTCATGGTTATCAAAGGGGAAGTAGGGGAGGGATAAATTAGGAATTTGGGATACATACTAGTATATATAAAATAGATAAACAACAAGGACCTACTGTATAGCACAGAGAACTATATTCAATATCTTGTAATAGCCTATCATTAAAAAGAGTATGAAATATATATATATACACACATGTATGTATGTACATATATAACTGAATCACTTTGCTATATACCTGAAAGTAACACATCATTGCAATCAACTATACTTCAAATTAAAAAAAGTCTTTTGCTTGATGTTCTGTGCTTCCTATTTTTATGTTTCAAAATTAAAACTTAAAAAGTAAATATGCTAGAGTTGAAAACCCCAAAATGAGTGTGTCTTGGTATCATAATGTTAGATTCTCAAAGTTCATTCATTCAGTATCTAGACATTTCCTAGAACGTATGATTTGAAAAAGCAAGAACATTGAAGTGAAGCCTCAAAGAAATTGTAGTTTCCCTATAAATATGAGTAATTTCCTGTACAAAACATGAATCTGGGGCAGAGTTCAAAAGAAGGAGCACAGCCAGACAAGAGGTGCCCATTTGGCTGCTGTGACCCTGGGAGCCTGTGGGACTTGGAGCCAGCAACCCGGACATCGGCTTCCTAATCTGTCCAAAGACAGCAGCCAAGGTTGGTGTGATCCTGAAGCCACCCGTCAGGACTTGGGCTTCCTAATTCTCCAGCTCTCTGTCTGTGGCACAGTTAGCAACTATTCTCAGTGTTGTTCTGAGGGTCTGAGGGTCCTCCCAGCCATTCTGTAAGTGCTTTGCTCCCTGTATTAAACCCCTTTTGATTTGAATACCTGGAATGGTTTGGTATTATTCTGACTAATACAAATGTAATCCTTCCCTTTATAAGGCAGATATTATTTTCCCCATTTCATAAGTGAGGAATTTGAGGTATCTTGATCATTTATTTCAAAGCATTATTCCTGCTTCTCTTACCCTCTTGGCTTATGGAAAAATACTTACGGTTATATGAGAAATTACGGCTTACTGCTGTGAGAAACATGAGAAGTACTTAGTGACAGATAAGAAAATATGTGAGATGCTTATTAAATAAACTGAAGTCAGCCTTGGACTTAAAAAAAAAGGCTGGCATCAGAACACATAGACTATTCCAAAGAAGGTAAATTAGAGACATTCTAAGGGTCAGGCTCGGATATAGTAGTTAATATGACAAGATTAGAGTGTGTATTTAAATAATACTGGTGTTCCTAAGAAATATGTCTCCTTTATTAACCTTAAGATCTATATATTTGTAAGATAATCATGCAAAATCCATGATACAGGAATTGTTGGGGCAGAGCAATTCAGAGCAATTATACATACTGTGGGCCACGAGAAGGCAACCTCACACATCTCTGGTCACAGGGAGTGTAACTGATCATAGGCTGTGGCTGCTGTGCCCTAAAATCTATCGCTGTGCTTGCCCTGAAGCCACGATTCTCAGCCAATGACTGACAGCAGCAGGATCCATATTGCAAGCCATTCCCAGGAGCCACTGGGCATCCTGGCATCTGCTTTGGCTTGAGGACTCCCTGCTGGTCCAGCTGAACCTTCCTCAGATGACACTGGGCACTGCCATCTGGGAGGGATGCTTCCATCCAACCACGCCCACCTCTCTCCTTGACTCAGTGTCAGATCTGCATCCTTCCCTGGACTTCTATAGCACCTGCCCCATTTCCTCTCACAGGTGTGGCTCCCAGTAAAGTCACTCTCAGCATCACCTTCTCAGAGCGCCTGGACTAAGTGCCAAAGGAATACAGTCCCATTCCCTGCCACTGAGCCCAGGGAGTAAGGACACTTCGTGGTTCATACACACTTGTGGGAGGCTCCTTAAAATGCCTTCTTAAGCATACACTCATCACCAGGTACTGGGATATGATTTTTCTTTTCAAACTTGTAGCAAAGTCAAAATTGCACTGAAATTCAGATAGGCAGAGTCCCTGTAAAATTCTGGTCTTTCTACTGAGCCCTACCAACCAAGTATAAACAAAAATTTAATTTTATTCATGTTTTAAAACTTTGATCTGACAATTTATATAGTCCCAGTAGTGCCTAATTTCTCTTGAATTAAAAGAAAGCTGCTCCTCTGATAGCTTCACCCACTCTCTGCCTCTGCTCCTGAAATGGTGGCCAGGCACATGGAAGGGATGTGGTAAGGGAGGGCAGAGACTCCAGGTTCGTAGCTGCTCATTGTCTGGTCTCTTCTGGCTTGTTCAGAATCCCACGGGGCTAGTAGTAGTGGTTGGGTTGTCCTCATCTTGGTTTCTGCTGGTGCAGGCCCTGAAGTCTCTATCACATCCTCCCTCCAGCCCCTGAGCCTGACAGTCTGTTGCCAGTATCTGCCGTGGGGTCACTTGGCCCTGCCACAGCTGGCACCACGGTCAAACATCTGGGTCTCATCTTGGTATCCACACTGTGTGGACACTAAGGATGGCTGCAGTAGGTAACAGTCCCAAGGTGACATGGCCATGCCCCAGTGGAAGAGGAAGCACTTTGAGAGATGACCATTTATCAGAGTTTGAATGTGTCATCAATATCTCTATTCCCACCCTTAGTGTAAGTTTCACCTTCTTAATCCTACACACACACACACACACACACAGCTGACCAAATCCCCAAGGGGGGGTGACTAATTTCGTCCTCCTTTCCTCCCTTCTACTACCATCTCTGCAAGCTTTCTCTCATGCTGTACGCCTCGCAGACTTCAGGCGTTCTGTTCAGTCTTAGTGAAGAGGAGGGGGCCCCGACTTCAGACTGTACAGGGTGGGGAAGCCGGGCACAGAGCGTGCATCCTGCTGGTGCATGTCAGGGCACAGGTAGAGTGCTTCTGGAAACTACAGCTCCCAGTTCCTGACAGCCTCCTGGTTCCTCACAGCTTCCCACTGTGTCAGGGCACGTTCCTCACAGAAGCCCTGTTGGAGTCTATTCTTCCCCCAGTGATTTTGCAAACCATCTAATGACCTGAAACAAATCTCTTCCCACTGGAGGCAGGAACACTGGATTCTGTTATCTGCTGCTGAACACTGACCAAAGCGATGCCATATGGAAACTGCTTAGTCATCTGTCTTCCGTCCTTTGCTGCTAAGTTTCTTAAAGACTAGGACAGAGCTCTCAGTTCTGTAGCCCTGGTGAGGAGGTCCACACCTGGGCCCCACCAGGAATAAGGAAGACTTCTTCCTAAGGGCAAGATGCCCTGGGGACATGGGGCAGTCAACTAGCAACTTTGTACAGAGCTTTAAACTTTCCATTTTTCATTCAGGGCCACTGCAGTCACTGGGCTTCTCATTCATAGATTTTTGCTTTAGCACTTAACCATTCACTGTCTTTACACTGGCCATTGTCTTGTGGGTAAAAGATCCAATAAACTGTTATTTGCATGATATGTAATTTGCTTCTCCTATTTCCTTAGATTTGAGAATTTATGGTGCTTGTAAATAGATACCTTATTTCTTTATATGAACTCATTTTGTCTTCTTTCAAGTGTCTTTTGTGGATTTGTTCAGCTTCTCTAAAAATTTTTATTTTATTTTATTATAGTTGTTTCAAATGTTAATCTTTCTCTCCCAAAATATCTTAAACGCAGATGAACAAACATGGTAAGCATCTTATATGATGTAGATTTTACAGAAACAGTCTGATACCTTCTGAATTGTTGTCACTATCAAATGAAATTGTCCTCAGATTTTCTTGGAGGGAGAGAGTTGCTTTCCTGAAGCCCTATAGATTTTTTTCTCTATTGGTGACAGATATAAAGGTCATTCTTCTAAATGGTGGTCTTCTAGTATAGTATTTTAAAACATTTAATCTTGAAGAAGATTTATTTGTTCTAAAGCTCTATAACAATAATCCTTTAACTCTAAATGACTAGCTTTTAATCAAGACAAAATTCTCTACCCAGAAGGCAATATTAAACCACCTTGCAGGCTGCAATTTCAGATTTCTCCATTGTGTTGGGATTAAACCCATGTTACTATGCTAATGGATTTAAAGATTTTAGAAGAGGGAGAGAAAAAAGGCAAAAGTATTATAAAATTATTAATAACTTCTTGGTTTCCCTGACTACACAATTTATGGTGTTAATCCCCTGACTTCAAGAACAGCTGTTGCAAAAATGATCTTATTGATGCAAGCATCAATTCAAGGAGAATAACGGAGTTTGCTGTGTTTCTATAGAGGAATGGATTACAGTTGTGTTAAGTTTTACACACAGTATGCTTTACACACTCACACATGGAACACCTACTGCCGCTCCCTTCCCGCCCTGCTCAGTTCCTCTCCTCTCCTCACCCTCTCTTCCTTGCTTTCTTTTTTCTTTCTATCCCTTTTATTACAAAATACGATTTTACTAAACCCCTTTAAAGCTCCTCACTCTAAGCAAGTTAGATTTTTGTCCGCTTCAAGATTTTGCCTACCCTCTGCTATTGATCAACAGAAATCTTTGTGAAAGGGCATATTTGCATATATATTAAAAACTAAACCTATAGAGGGTGGAAAAAAATCCCAAGTCTTTCTCTATGCCCCCAGACTCTTTCAATATCACCCACTAGAAATACCACTCTTAACTTAAAAGTATATATATATAGTATATGTATCTGTCTCTGTATGTATGTGTGTGTACATTATATGTAAGATTAGATACATATGTGTGCATGTATGTATATATGTAAGTATAGATTCAATTGCGTGTGTATATATAGCTACATAGATATAGGTATAGATTAGATTTATATATGTGTAGGGATATATGTATATTTTTAAATTAATAATGATTGTTATTACATGGCCTTGATATTTTCATGTAAAACTACACTTTGGACTTCTTTTAATTTTTCATAATTGCTACATAGTATCACTGTATGGATATACCATAATATGGGCGCCTACTTTTTTTTTTTAATTAGGTGGTTTTTCCTTTTTACAAAATTCATTTATATTTATTATTGAAAATTTGGAAAGAATGATGAAATATGGATAAGAATGATGAAAACATGAAATCCAAATAAATAAACCAGGTAATTCTCTTTCAATTGACAGTTACACAGTTCTTGATGGCATTGTGAACTAATGTATTAAATACAGTATGTGAGATCCTCAAGCACATTTATCTAATATCATTTATGCTGGGCTATGCCCTAAGGGGACACAAAGCCTACTCTTTTATAAGATTGATATGATCTGAAGACATGATTCTGTGCCTGGCATGGGCGTATTAGTGTTGGGATCATACAAACTGACCTATTCAATACCATTTCTAGCTCATGGGCTTAATGTGTGATACATTTGGGATTTCTCTGAGGGCTAGTCAACCTGGACAATGATTACATTATTTCTGTTTATAAATAATATATTGTTCCAACCTAATGCAACTTAGCAAAGCTGTTACTAATTCTTTCAAGGTACTGGCTAATCTATTTATATATATATATATATTTCTTTTTTAATTGAAGTATAGTCAGTTTACTATATATATGTATATATGAAGTCCTAGCCATAGCAATTAGACAAGAAAAAGAAATAAAAGGGATCCAAATTGTAAGAGAAGAGGTAAAATTGTCATTAGATGTGGATGACATGATACTATATATAGAAAATGCTAAAAGCTCCACACAAAAACTACTAGAGCTGATACAAGAATTCAGCAAGGTAGCAGGATATAAGATTAACACAGAGAAACCAGCTGCATTTCTTTACACTAACAATGAAATATTAGGAAAGGAAAGGAAAGAATCAATCCCTTTTAAAACTGCATCCCCAAATTAAAATACTTAGGAATAAATCTGACCACAGAAGTGGAAGACTTATATGCAGAGAGCTATGAAACACTGACTAGGGAAATTAAAAATGACTTACAGAAATGGAAAGATATCCCATGTTCTTGGATTGGAAGAATTAATATTGTTAAAATGGCCATACTACCCAAAGCAATCTACAAATTTAATGTGATCCCTATCAAATTACCCAGGACATTTTTCACAGAACTAGAACAAATAATCCTAAAATTTATCTCAATTTTTAAAATCTCTTAGTGTCTGGTATAAGTTAGTGGTTCACAATGTAGTCTGGTCACCAGGAAGACCAAATACATCATTAGAGGGTTGAAAGTCTGGTCCAGCCTGACCTCCAGGAGACTCAGTTCTACCACGTGACCACAGATTTAATTGATCCCGCCTAGGTAAGGAAACCCCAATAAAAACTCTGGACACTGAGGCTCTACAGCCAATTCCCTCCAAAGCACAGGCCCCCACATCGCATGCATGCAAGCTCTGCCTTATCCTGGGGGTGTTTAATGGGGATGCTTTATTCATTTCTGCAACTTCACAGGCTCTGTGTGACTAACTACGTGAAACGATGCTTCCCATGGGTGTTACTAAGTACACTGGGAGTCAGGAGAGCATTTCTGGTCCTCTGCTGTTACTGAGCTTTGTGATCTGTGTAAGTTACTGGACTTCCCTACACCTTGGTGTTCTCATTCATAATAAAGGGAGTTAATACAGTGAAAACTGAAGAACAAGGTGAAGGAGTGTAAAAAGTGCTTTGAAATGTTAAAAAGAAACCTTCATCACTATACCTTCATCTTCAGTATTCAGGATAACCTGGCGTTGACTCATTGTGATGAATCCCAGGACACTGAAACTCTCTATTATTTGTTGCATATTAATTTCTTCCTGAAGTTACATGTTGCTAAGATGATTACTCTGTGCTAGGTCATTTGCTTTGGAATTTCTTTCATAACTTTATGTTACTCAATTTTCACAATAGATGTGTGAAATAGACACTCTTATTGGTCTCACTTTATAGCTGAGGAAAATGAAGTTTAGCAAGGAGAGTATCAAGCTGCTCAAAGATATCTAATTAGTAAGTGAGGGAAAACAAGCTGCCTGCTTCTAGAACCCTTGTGCTTGGCCATAATGGGTATTTCCAGACACTAGATCCCTGTTCCCATAAAATGGTCAAGGAAGACAATGGAAAACAGGCTGATTCTCAATCATTCTATTCTGATGTTCTTCATTTGTTTTTTTAATATTTGCCCCAGAAATAACATTCTTATTCTGTTTCACTCAAGCACTCAGATGCTTATTTTAAAAGAGCTTTGTTCACTGTTTTGGCTATAAGCACCTTTTCTCCTAAGTATTGAAATTATGCTTGACTGCATTTGTTATTAAGTCATTGCATAGGTTAGATCATAGTTAGTTACCTCCTACTATTTCTGAGTTCTTCTGCAGAAGTTATGCCTTGTGACTTTCATGTGGTAGACTGTATTGAATAGAAATTCTATCACCTGCTTAGTAAGTAACTTGTATGCTACTAGTGAAATCAAATCCATAAATCCTGTAACCATGTTATCCTAGAAATTACCCTCAACTTGTGAAGGATATTATCTAGGCTGAAATTGTACAATGTAAGTATTTCTTGGTCAGCGTAAGTACGTCAATGTGCTTTCAAACGTAATAGGCCCATTTTGAGAGATTTGTGTTTTCTATATGCTGGCTGAACATAGAGGATGTGGAGAAGACGAGCTTCAGCACACGCAGGAGACCCACATCCATATACATGTTTGAGTTATTTGCAACAAGGTCGTCTGAGATAATGGAATTATTTTCTTTTCCCCTGGCCTTCCTCCCTTCTGGACCCAATTATCAGATGTGGGAAAGAGGATGAAGAAGCTGTTGAGCTTAAGAAGATGAAGAGTTTCTAGGTTCCTGTATCAGTTCAGAAAACGCAATCTCCTAACAAACCAACCCCAGATGCCAGAGGCGTGCCACCACGGAACTGAGTTTTGACAGATGTCGCAGTCCAATGTGTGCGGAGTGGGTGGTTTTCCGCACAGTGTCTACAGGTCCCATTTTCTGACTTTAGAGTCCTCCAGTTCCAGCCAGGAGACAGAAATCGTGTCTTGAAGAACGTCGGATTTTGTTTCAAGGTCAATAGAAGCTGAACAATCAGCAGATTGCCTGGAGAGGAAAGAACGAAAGCACGGGCTGTCCGTTATATGAGATGAATATTCAGTGTCATCAGGCTCTAGTGCGCCGACCTTCACAGCAGAGCCACCTGCAGGAAGGGGACTCTCCTTACAGATGGTAGCTGGATGAACACTGCCAACTTTGAGACTCTCCTTTTCCTGTGAGTCCTTCTGACCCACCCATTTTTTCCCTCCTAGCACAGCTCGGCTGCACCTAGGAGGCTGCATGGCACACTGATTCAGGACAGAGCTCCCCCCCTTGCCCTAGAGTTAGCACTAGTTCTACCCCCACCCCTTCTCCGACAGTGAGGGCCTCCACACTGTGCTCACTTTGAGTAATGGGGGTTTATGGCTCACACTTCAAGCGTCACGAGACTCATCACTAAAACAATTCTAAAGAATGCAGAGAAGACAGAGACACCGGCCAATGAATCTTCAATGGCAATGACATTATATAGACCACGTTAGAAGTGCTTGTGTTATGTGTTGTGTCCTCCAGCAATGAGAAGAGGGTACCACTTAAGCATCCCTTCCCTGACAACACTGTTTGCAGACAGTAGGTTACAATGACAGCAAATATTTAACCAAGCTATGTCAAAGGTACATTTTTGAGCCAGCAGTCACAGAAACATCAGACCCAATCTCATCGCAGGCTCCGCGAAGCTGCCTGCTTCCAGGCACTCCAGTAGGCCCACGTGGGAATTGTTCACTCCAAGGTGGGGGTGACAAGAGTCTGAGGGCAGGGGCCCCCAGCCTATGCCCAGATCAAATGACAGCATCCTCCGAGCAAAGGGAGACTCAGACCAACAGAAATTTGGATGTCGGTACCTGTTCTAAACACATAAGCTTGCTGCACACGCCTCTTGTTTGGACCTTGTCTTTTATGTGCAGGAGGGATGGAGAATCCTGTCAGTCCTCCAGATAT
Organism: Vicugna pacos; assembly: GCF_048564905.1. Classification (NCBI taxonomy): domain Eukaryota; kingdom Metazoa; phylum Chordata; class Mammalia; order Artiodactyla; family Camelidae; genus Vicugna; species Vicugna pacos. The sequence goes on along the minus strand of NC_132997.1, from coordinate 24,787,719 downwards.
TTTCAGCACCACGTGTTTATCGATAGGAAAATTATTTCTGAAGCCTCTTCTCTGGATTACCGAATCCCTTGAATGTGATTTCCATAGCCACACTACAAGCACCCGAGGGAGCGCCCAGGATCATTGTCGCTTGGACCAGACCATAAGCCTTACCAAGGCGTGTGTTTCAGCCTGTTTTGTGCATCGCTCTTGCCCCAGTTCCTAGACAAGTGCCTCACTGATTTTATGTCCTTGACACACATTTGACGTTGGAAGGAAGGAATGAGTGAATGCCATTCATGGTTAGGACACTTCGCGTGCTAACCAAGCACCTTCAGGTGCAGATGAAGGCGAATTTGCACGCATACCGCGTCTTTAAAGAATTTTTAAAGTAAGTTACCACACTGACAATATAACAGGAGCACTCTTCAGGGATGGCCTCAACATAATTGGGTAGCGAAATGATACCAAAGATAGGTGAAAAAGCTCCCTGAAACTGCACATTTGTATGCTTATGTCTGAGAGCACTCACCCACCCTCAGACACAGAGACATTTTTATAATACTTAGTTTAATAACTGTATATAGTTCTCACAGGTACCCTTCAGAGATTCTGAGAACAGACTCTCCCCACCTCACCTCCCATCCCTGACTCATCTCAAGCTCTCCCGCTGTCCACATGTGTTCATATTCATTCGGAGGTTGAACAATGATGACTTTTAACATTGTTAGTTGCTCAAAGGGTTGACGCACAACTTTTTAAAAAATACAAATGCACTCTATCCTTCATATCCCGTGCTTGGGCAAAAACTCTTCAAAACCACCTGAAAAGGGGCAGGCTTGTCACAGGCATCTGGGTATTGGACACATCTCCACCTACTGCTGCTGGTAAGGGCTCTGAGTGTCTGTCAAAGAGCGAGTTTTCCCTCCACGCACTTTCATGGCTGGGCTGCAGCTGCAAAGCTGATCCCACGACTCCCACGTGTCCAGAGCCGTTCATTTTGACAGGACACGTGCTAAGTAAGTATGCAGCAACGAGGCTCCATTGCAGAAGCACACAACCTACCCCAGGAGGGGGTAATTACATCCACTAGGTGGGAGGACACACTCCTCCACGTACAGACTTTGCAACTGGGCTCTGCGTCGCAGGTGCACCCACCACCCTGCCCCCAGACCTCCCCATCGCGTGCCAGAAACCCCCGCTCGTTTGGTAAATGTATCACATGTGCTGACACAATAATGGATATTAGTGGGTGAGTGTTGCTTTCATTCATTACTAAGACAAATACTTTTCGGGGACGTAATTAAGCTTTTTTTTTTTTTAATGGCGGTATGGGGGATTGAACCCACAACCTCATGCAAGCTAAGTATGAGCCCTACCGCTGAGCTCTACCCTCCCTCCCTACTGTGAGGACAAATACTTCTGAGCACCTATCTTGGTTCCGCTACAAACCAGGTGCTCTGAATTGAAAGTGAAGAAAACCCAGTTACTGCCCTGAAGGAACACAAGGTCTAGCGTGGGGTGAGGGGGGGGGCGGCACACACAGTGTGCGGTGACAGAAGCACCTACAGGGAATGATAAGCCCAGAAAGTGAGCCCCAGAACCAGCTTGGGGAGGCAGGGAAGGCTGCCCAGACAGAGTAAGACTGTACTTTCTGAAGTAATGACACTTTTTATTTCCTGGAGACGACGCTAAAGGGGACATGATCAGGCAGACAGGATAGGTGACTTGAGTAAATGTTGCAGGGAGACGGGAATTTGGGATGACTCTCAAATCACAATATTTGAGTGGTATGTCTACTGCACAAAAGTAATTGTTTTTAACTTTATATGGAATCTACAGAATTACAGTGAACTCAGCAAGGGACACTCCTGAGTACAAGGTGCTTCTTCTTCTTAAGGCCCAGGTAGATAGATGGCACTCCTGAACTCTCACCTTTCCAGCTCCACAACCGGCAGGAATCGTGTTCATTTGTTCATTTCTGCCTGGCTCTCAGGAAAGAAGGCTGGGCGCGAGGCAGGGGTTTGCTGCCTCCGTCCTTCTCTCCCAGAGCGGCCCTTGCGACGCCCCCTAGTGGAGGACCAAGGATGATGACACAGCCCAGCTCAGCCCATGGTACTGGGAGGACTGAAGGACGTTCATCCTTGCTCGTTCACTCAGCCCTGCCCTTGAGTTGGGAGGGTACTGACACTTACACGGTGGCACTACTTGCAGTGGGAGAAAAGTTTGTGTTGTTTTTATCATTTTCTGGGAAAATGCAATTGTAGTAGGGTCATCATTTTAATCCTACACTGTGTCTCCTGGAGGATGCAGGCATGCCGGACAGAGATGTAAAGGGCGGGTAGTTAGGGCCCTGAAAGGGTTTATTGACATGATGCACAAGACAGCCGCTTGAGAGAATGAATCATCTTGAGACACAAGAGGGCCATGGTGCTGAGAGGTATTCCAGAGCAAAAGGAAGGATCAGAGGGAGGGATGCTTCTGAGAATAATGTAGTATTTGCCATCTGAATTTTTCATAAAAAAGAAACTGAGAAAGCATTATGTAAGTGTACAACTGAAACATGATGTTGTACACCAGACATTGATGCAATGTTGTAAACAGACTATACTCCAGTAAAAAAAGAAAAAAAAAGGAAAAAAAAAGAAACTGAGGACAAGACAGCTATTAACAATCGTGTTACCCAACAACAGCAAAACCACCACCCCATTTTAAAAAATGGGCAAAGGCCTTGAATAGACATTTTTCCAAAGAAGACACACAGATGGCCAATAAACACGTTAAAAGATGGTCAACATCATTAATCATCAGGAAAATGCAAATCAAAACCACAGTGAGATAACTCAAACCCATAAGGATGGCTACTATCAAAAAACCAGAAGACAAGTGTTGGAAAGGATGCGGAGAACCTGGGACCCTCGTGCACTGCTGGTGGTGAGGTACAGTGGTACAGCCGCCATGGAAAACAGTACGGCGGTTCCTCAAAAAAACTCAACAGGGAGTTACCGTGTGATCCAGGGAGTCCACTTCTGGACATACACCCAACGGAATTGAAAGCACAGTCTCAAACAGCATTTGTACACTAGGATATTCTTAGCAGCATTACCCACAAGAGCCAGAAGGTAGAAATGGCTCAAATGTCCATCAACAGATGAATGGATTAACAAAACGTGGTCTACAGATACAATGATACTATTCAGCCTCAAGAAGGAAGGAAGTTCTGACACATGCTATAGCACGGGTGACACTTGAAGATATTTCGCTAAGTGAAGTAAGTCAGTCACAAAAGGACAAATACTGTATGATTCCACCAATAGGAGGTACCTGGGATGAGCAATTCATCAAGACAGAAAGACTGGTGGCTGTCAGAGGTGGAGGGGAGGACAGAATGGGGAGTTCTTATTTAATCAGGATAGACTTTCAATTCTGCCAAATGAAAAGAGTCCTGGAGATGGATGGAGGGGATGGTTGCACAAAAATGTCATTATACTTAATGCCCCTGAACTGTACACTTAAAAATATTTCAGATGGTACATTTATGCTATTTTTTAAACCAAATCTTAAAAATAAATTTTTTAAGAAAAGGCTGGCGGAAGCGGTGGAGAAACCATGTTAAATACATTCACCCCAATGTTCATAGCAGCACTATATACAATAGTCAAGACATGGAAGCAACCTAAATGTCTATTCACAGATGACTGGATAAAGAAGTTGTGGTATATTTATACAATGGAATACTATTCAGTGATAAAAAAGAATAAAATAGTGCCATTTGCAGCAACATGGATGGACATGGAGATTGTTATTCTAAGTGAAGTAAGCCAGAAAGAGAAAGAAAAATACCATGTGATATCACTCATATGTGGAATCTAAAAAAAAAAAAAAAAGAAAAAGATAAAAGAGGACACTAATGAACTCATCTACAAAACAGAAATAGGGACCTGCAGACATAGTAGACAATTTTATGGTTACCAGGGAAAAGGGGGTGGGAAGGGATAAATTTGGGAGCTTGAAATTTGCGAAGGTTAACAACTATATATAAAAATAGATTTAAAATTTTTCTTCTGTGTAACACAGGGAACTATATTTAATAATAACCTTTAATGGAAAAGAATATGAAAAGTAATATATATATATATATATATATATATATATATATATATATATGTATGTATATGCATGACTGGGACATTGTGCTGTGCACCAGAAACTGACACATTGCAACTGACTGTACTTCAATAAAAAAAAAACAAGTTAAAAAAAAAAAACTCATTCACTTGGTAAATAAAACAGGATGGAGGTGCCCTCGGAGGTTGCAGGAAAACGACATCTCCCCTGGGGCAGACCCAGCATGGCACCAATAGGCTCTAGACCACGAGGCTATTGCGTGTGTACATCATGAGTGCAGGAAACTCTCTTTTCCTAAAATCAAATACATTTCAACTTCTAGGACCGGCTTGTTCCACCCGGATGTCCCCATCCCAATCTCTCCAGGGAAAGTCAATCTCTGTAATGATCAGAGCTGCACTGAGCCCATCCCAGTGTCCTGCATGTTTGCTCAGCCCTGTCACTCCTCTGATCATCCCTGGGGCCTCACCAGGAGGTCACAGGCACCGCCCCACCCTTGATCTGCTCTACCTGGTCCCTTCTCATCCAGAGGCTTTGCCACTTCCTGGCCAGGCTGGAGGGGGCAGAATCTTTGGCAGAAGTGGGACCTGCAGCGCTGGATCTGATCTACCCTGGGACCATGCAGCTGTTCTCCCTGAGACACTGTCCCCTTTCAGAGCTGTCACCAGAGCACCAAGCAAAGGTCCTGCTTGATTGGGACCTGCAGTTCTGTCTCTTCCCAGTTATCTTGCTTCTCAAAATATTCTTTTTTTTTAATTAAAAATTTTTTAAATTGAAGTCCAGTCAGTTTATAATGTTGTGTTAGTTTCTGGTGTACAGCACAGTGATTCAGTTATACACATGTATTTTTTCCTTTTCATATTCTTTTTCATTATAGTTTATTACAAGATACTGAATAGCATTCCCTGTGCTGTACAGTAGGTCCTTGTTGTTTACTTGGTTTTTCTTAATTTTGTTTTTATTGAAGTGTAGTTAATTTATGATGTTAATTTCAGGTGTACAGCACAGTGACTCAGTTATACATATACATACATACATATATGTATATTTTTTCAGATTCTTTTCCATTATAAGTTATTACAAGAAATTGAATATAGTTCCCTGTACTAAACAGTAGATCCTTGCTTATCTATTTTATATCTAGTAGTATCTGTCTGTTAATCTCAAACTAATTTATCCCTCCCCTGCCCTTTCCCCTTTGGTAACCACAGTTTTTTTCTATGTCTGTGAGTCTGTTTTTGGTTTGTAAATAAGTTTCTTTGTATCTTTTTTCCAGATTTCACATATAAATGACATTATATGGTATTTGTCTTTCTCTATCTGGCTTACTTAAGTAATCATCTCCAGATCCACCCATGTTGCTGCAAATGACATTATTTCATTCTTTTTAATGGCTGAGTAGTATTCCATTGTATAAATAAATAACTTCCTGGCATCCTCAGGCTTGCCTCCCCAGCATCTTGAAGTTCTATAAGAGGAAGGAACCAGTTAATAGAACATTATGGTTCAGTACACCAGACCACCCGATCTGTTCATGCAAAGAGGGGGAACAATTTGCTAAGCACACCCAGCACACAGGTGCCCCAGAATCTGGTTGTGCTTACCCGAGGCGGGCCAGGGCATCTCCGGACAGCTGGCCCCAGCCTCCGGTCACGGGTGACTGCAGAAAATTCTGTTTCCCTTTGTGCCCACCCCTGTCCATACCATTCTGCATACCTAATGTCTTTAAGTTATCCCGTGTTTTCTGCATTCATAAGTAGTTTTTCTCAACCATGTCCTACGTTTCTAAGCACTTCACATGTTACTGACATACTTCATCTTCCAAACAACCCCAGGACCGAGCACACTTATTGCCTTTCTGTTTTTCAGATGGGGCACAGAAGTTAAGTAACTTGCCCCATGTCACTGCCATCATGAGTTGATGGAGATGGATTTGAAGTGAGGCCACAATCAAATCCTGCCTTTCATAGCAGTGTTTTTGTCTGACCCACAGTCTATGTCTGTAAATTTCTCTGTACATAATTTAGTGCACTGATATAAAGACAGACACATGCAGCATTTCTTTGAAAATTTTTCTGATAAGCAAGCTTCATCTATCTTGGTAAAGATGCCTGGACACGAGGTAGTTCCCAAATCAAGCTGTTCTCCTATCTTCAGGTCCAAGTGGCCCACCAAGACCGCTGAGGAAGTGCTCACTCTTGCCTTCAACTTGCCCACCAGTTTTCCTCAACTTTGTGGGCAGGAGTCACGTGGCAGGCTAGGAAGTAAACGCCTTAAATTGTAGAGAAAGGACTCCCTGTCAATTTCCAGCATCTGCTGTTACTTACAGGGACCGCACCGGCGGAATGACACCTGCCGGGCCAGCCCAGCTCCAGCCAGTGAAGAATTCGCTTTCCCGCACTCCAGGCAATGCAGCACCGTCAAGAACACATTCTGCCCGCTCTTTGCTGTGGCCTATCATTTTGTGACAAAGCCCTTATTTCATGCAACATTATTTTCTCTTCTCATAGTGACACCCTCTTCCCCCGAGATGCCTTCATCTGAGGGGATGCCTGGGGCACTGACACCGGCTCCCAGCTTCTTGTCTATAAAACCGTGTGCTCCTTCCAGGGCTGCTGCAAAACGGTGATAAAAAAAAAAACGGTTCTGCGGCTGCCTGCAGAGACATTACTCCAGGAGGTACTGCGTACATGAAGAGCTGAGATAATTTCCTATGGATAAGTTCCAGATGATTGGTTTCCATTGTACATAGGCCCTTGAATCTTCTTGCAATCCAGAAAAGGCCGATCTTTCGCCCTTGGCAGTGACATGACGACCAGGTCTTTTCAGACACTTGGAGCAGCCAAGACTGCATCTTTAAAAGTGTCACTCTATATTTAGCTGGCCAAATTGCCTTTCGCTTTGTACTTTGGCACCTAAAATGGTCCACCTGCATACGCAAGGTCGTGCAGACCAGGCAGGTGCTGATTCTGCTGCCCAGGGGACCCAGAATCACTCCACTCTGGGAAATTCCACACTAGGGGGACAACTGTAAAAACAAAAAAATACAAAAACGGTTGCCTTTCTACTTGACTTTGGCAAAGTGCAGACGCAGGAGAGAATTTTAGCCAGGTTAATGCATAGAGACCCTGGCTCCCCCTGGATCCACTGGAGAGAATTTCAAGTCCATGTCAGGCCAGAACGAAGTCTCCAGATCAGAGAGTTTTTGGCAAGATGCCCTAAAGCTCCCACTACAACTTTTCTCTTTCCTGTCTTTTTTTTTTCAATTGAAGTATAGTTGATTCACAATGTTGTGTTAATTTCTGGTGTACAGCATAGTGATTCAGTTATACACACACACACACACACACACATATATATATATATATATATATTCCTTTTCATATTCTTTTTCATTATATTTTATTACAAAGTATTGAATATAGTTCCCTGTGCTCTACAGTAGGTCCTTGGTGTTTATCTATTTTACATGTAGTAGTTAACTTGTCCCCTATTATTGTTCTTGACTTCTGTTCTTCTTTTTTTTCTCCTCCCTTTCTTCCTTCCATTTTTTCAGTTCTCATTCATGAAGCTCTCACTCTATTTTGTGCTGTGTCAAGGCACCCATACTATTATCCTAAATAAAAAAAATTCTGTCCCTATTGGAGGGCTGGACAAACCAACAGGCAAACCTAGGAAGCAACGTAATATGCTGGTTCGGAGGGAGGGCGGGTGCTCAGCCAGCCCGAGAGGTACCCAGGAAGGCCGCCCAGGGAGGGCATCACCAGGCTGAGTTACAGCTCTCACCAGCAGATGAAAACCTGCCCGGTCTCAGACTACCAGCTGCAGAGGGAGCGCTTCCCTTCTTGCTCTTCTGTGAGGCTCACGTGGTGACCAAGAAAGTGATGTCAGTGACACTTCAACCTGCGAAGCCCTGTCACCAGCGCAGTCTGGACATCACCTCTGTCTTCCTTCCACTCCTCACATCCTGGCCTGTGGTGATGGAGCCCAACCTCTTCTTAGAGGTTAAGGTTGGTGGAAGCGTAAATTGGTGCAGCCACTATAGAGAACAGTATGGAGATTCCTCCAAAAAAATTAAAAATAGAACTACCATATTGTTGGGGGACATGCGGCGGGCCAGTGTTGCGGTTGGTAAAAAAATTTACCAAGAACCAAGAGAAGTTTAAGAACAAAGGCAAGTTTCACAGGCTCGCTGCTACAGGTAACGGCCAGCCAGACGACAGATGCCTGTGTGAGCGGGGCTGAACGTGCAGGGTCTTTTATTGAAGAAGGGGCTGTGGACACAAAGGGATGGGGGAACAGATTTCTGATTGGCTGTTAAGTGAGGGAAGGGGCTCTGGCATATGGGAGGAGAGTGGACTTATGACTCCACTATGATGGAGACACGGGCTGACACAAGGAAGGTAGTGGAATTTATGACTCCGGTAAGGGATGTGACAAGTCAGCTGAGCTACGGAGAAGTTGGCAAAATTAACAGCCCTGGGAAATGGCTAAGGCAAACACACCTCACGACTTTTATCTTCCAAAGAGGAGCAGGCAGACGCCTAATGGCTGCAAGTCTGAGGGGGTGGCAAGGCCTCAGAAGACACCAGTTGGCACGGCACATGTGACCCAGCAAGTCCACTCCTGGGTAGATACCCGGAAAAAACAAAAACACTAATTTGAAACCCGATTTTCACAGCAGCACTATTTACAACAGCCAAGACATGGAAACAGCCTAGATGTCCATCGACAGGTGACTGGATAAAGAAGATATATGTATATATACATATACATGCACACACACAATGGAATATTACTCAGCCATAAAAATGGTATTTTGCCATTTGCAACAATATGGATGGACCTGGAGGGTATTATGCTGAGTGAAATAAGTCAGAGAAAGGTAAATACTGTATGATACCACTTACACGTGGAACTGGTGAACGTAACAAAAAAAGCAGCGGACTCACAGATCCAGAGAGCTAACTGGTGGTTGCCAGTGGGGAGAGAAGAGTGGGGAGGGGACATACAGGGGCTGGGGATTAGGAGGCACAAACTATTATGTATTAAAGAAGCTGCAAGGATATAGTTTACAACACGGGGAATAGAGCCAAAATTTTGTAATAACTATAAATGGAGAAACCTTTAAAACTGTAAATCACTACACTGTACACTTCTAACTTATATAACATTGCACAACAGCTAGAACTTAATGAAAAAGAGCGAGAGAAGGTTCAGAACTCAGAAAACCACAGAAGGAAAATCATCACACTCCACTGTATGAAACAGACATTTTTAAATGTTATTACCTACACGTTCAAGGCATGAGAGCCCCGGGAGTTGGCGGTTTGCCTGCAGCCACAGTAAATCAAGTATAAACTGCTTCACCAGTGAGTGGAGGTGTCTCTTGCTGAATATGCGTTGTTTACCCAAAGTGAGTCTTTTAAAGAAGAGAATTTGCCCTTGGCTAAAAGCTGTCTCGAAAATGAAAAGATCTTCTAGGGCATCAGCACACGGTCACAGGTTAGAACCGATGCTGGTAAGAGTGATGGAGGACCGAGGTCGCCAACATCCCTGGATTCTGCCGGTGAACCACCACGTGGATTATCGGAGATGCAACTTTTTCCCTGAAAGCGAGCTCTACTTAGCTCTGAAGTTCCCACTTCACCCAGACTGTTCAGGGAGATCTGGTTTCTTCCCGGTGAGAAGTTCATCTCTCTTTTTTGCTCAATCCAGACTTTAAACTCAGCCAAATTGAAATGCAGACTGTGTGGACTCTGTTCTGTCTTCCCCTGACCTCCCAGGATGGCGTCTGTGAGCCGGGGTTCCTGTCTTGGGGCGGTTGTCTGGGTCCTACTGGCCCCACTGGCTGGATTATCACGCTGGATCTTTGTAAAGTGGCCTCTGTCCTGCTGTGTGGGCTGTGGTTCTCCCTGGTCCCACCTGGCCTCAGGCAGACGCCAGGCCCCTGTCCCTACCCATCCCCTCCCCTGCAATGTTCTTTTGCCATCCTAGGCTTCCCAATGCCCCTCCACAGTCCCGTGACCCCCACTGGACATGCAGGAACATCGGTGTCTCCCCCACAGCAGACCAGGGGGCCTGGGGGCGTGCTACCTTAGGTCCCTTCTCTATGCTGTCATTTCTGTGCCACTGTCTCATCCCTTCATAAGGTTGGGACATCTTCTGAGGTGGTTTCCTCCCAAGAGCTCCAAACGCTTGGCAAGTCTCATAAGTCTCCTTATCTATCCCCTGTCACCCCTGCCCCTTCCATGCATACATCTACCCAGATACAGCTGGGTCCCAGCTCCCAATCTCTCCTGCATCATTTTCCCGGCAAGGAAGGGTTGCCATGTCTTCCTCTGAGCCAGGGAAATTATCTTACAGTCTGTCCTCATCCTCATCACCTACGGTTTCATTCGTAAACCTCAGCTCTGAAGAGCCTGGGCTCACTGAGATTTGCAAATCCCTTTTCTCTCCAAGAAGTCTAAGCCTTAGCTTTGTGCCACTGTTGTCCCTGAAAAGAGCTTCAAGAGCTTTTGGAAGTCACAACTGACTTTGTTTTTGTTTGGATCGTGTCCTGAAGCAAGAGAGGTTATCTGAGTCTAAATGTGTGGACAGCCTCATGGCAGCCAGAGTACCAGGAATGGAAAATACCTTCAGGTCATATTTCAAGATTTCAGTAAGCTCTCTGACTCTGTGCCCCCAACCCACAGCCGGCCAGCCCCTTCCTCCTGTCCCCATGCCCTACGCTCTGCTCATGGCTTCCTGGCCTCAGGTGACCCTTCATATCAAAGGGAGAAGTGGCTGTGTTGTCAAGATGCTCATTCCTGCACCCGGCAGCAGTTCCTCCATCAGAAGAGGGAAGAGAGCATCAAAGACTGTCCTTTTGATATGTGTGTACATATATGGATGACGGACATGTGATGCTGGACACCAGAAATTGATGCAACACTGTACCAACTGTCTAGACCTCAATAAAATTTAGAAATTAAAAAAAAAGAGTAACCCTTTGCCATTATTTTATCACAGTTTTTATCTACATCAGAAAATAGATGTCCCTTCCATATGTCAAGACAAAATTTGAATGAGTAGATTTGAGAGGCAGTAAGTACCAAAGTTCAATCTAACTGACCAATGGGTTAATCAACAGGAAGACAAAAGAGCTGTTTAGGAGAATATGTGAGAAATAGAGATTTAAATATTCAGTTGAGTAAAGAACGCCACAATGAATTTGCTAAATTGGACACAAAGTTTTAAAATCTCTGGAGGGTAACTTCTCTAACAGGTTATTAGCATATATCCTATCTTTTCCTAAGAGGCTATTAATAGGTATCTGATTTTCCCTAACTGACTGTAAGCAGTAACTGCCCCTGTCAGCTGCGAACTGATAAGCAGATATGCAGCGATCATGCAATGAAATGCCACAGGCTGTGAGATGATGCTCATTAACAAAGAGCAAAGCCCCGCCTTCTTCAAAGAGACTTAACAGAAAATTTTCTAGGGTGGTATCATGAATGAAAAATGTTGCCTGCCGTATCAGCAAAGGATTCTGCGGCCATCCCCAAAGGGGATGCCGACCCCTACAGGGAGCCCTGAGGGAATGAGGATGGAGACAAAGGGGCTGCCAGCTGCCCAGCCCTCAGCCACTGCAGCCACCCCCAGTAGTGCATCCGGAGGGGACCCAGGGAGGGACCAGGACCTTGGACCTAGAGAGCTAAGCTGTACATCAAAGGAATGACTTCAATGAGCCCAGACTTTTGCATCTTCCCATACATAGAAAAGCGCTAAGTTCCTTGAGATGTCTGGTTTTCTTTCACGTACAGTAATCTTTTGATGTTCCGACTGCCTGGTGTTTGCTGCAAAAACCCCTATGTGTCCTGGCTCCTCCCCTGTCTCTTCAGAGCAGTCTGTCGGAGCCAATCTGAGAGGCTATTCCCCAGGCTTGAAGTCTTCAGAAAGTCCACCAAATAAAACACAATTCTCAGCTTCTAGGCTGTGCATTTTTTTTTCAGTCGACAGTGTGAAAACTGAAGCAATGTGAAATTTTCCTTTTTTTAAGTTTAGTAAATATATATATTTCATGTAACTAGTACATGTAAATATATTGTATATGTAAATGTAAATATATTCTATATGTAAATATTACCTGTATCTATATATTCCCTCTCTCAAAACAGCAGAAGCTAAATCTCTAAGACATAGTGAAACTTACTGTTGAAAAGAAGTCATTTACAGCGAGACAGGTGTCATCACCCTTCTGACTCGGTTCATCCCAAAAGGCATCTTTCAGCTGGTTCACTTTGAGCTAACCCTGAGGTGGGCGTGACTAATTCATAATCCAGCTCTCCTTCCCCTTCTGGAAAATGCTCCTGCTTCTGCTCCAAGCATATTGATTTTGTGGGAGCTGCCTTGTCCTCGGAGAATAGAGCTGTGGGGGGAGAGAGAGGGCTGAGGGCACATGGCCCCCTCCAGGTCAGAGTCCTGGCCCAAGGCTTTCCACACTGGAGCCAGAGAAAGAAATCGAGTGTCTCTCTGAGGACGAAGCTAGGAATCCCAGTCTCAGCACTTTTACCCGTGTGACCCTGGGCAAGTTATATAACCTTCCTGTCTCTCAAGTTTCCTGGTCTGTAAGACAGGGATGCTGGTAACACTTGGCTGACAGGGTTGTGCTGAAGTTTCGTTAGTTAATACACCTCAAGTGCTTAGAAACAGCCACAGCAGTGAACAAAGGATGCTGCGGCCACCAAGCCACAACAGCTGCCCCAGCGGTGAGCCCCGAGGGAACTCAGGATGGAGACAAGCAGGCTGCCTGCTGCCCAGCCCTCAGCGCCTGCAGCCACCCCCAAGGGTGCACACAGAGGGTACTCCAGGTGGGAAAGAACAGGACACAGGCCCCAGAGAGCTAAGGTGCGCATCAAAGGAATGATTTCAGTGAGCCCAGACTCTTGCATCTTCCCATACACACCAAAGTGCTCAATTCCTTAACTTGAGATGTCTGGTTTTCTTTACTGTAATCTTTTGATGTTCGACTACTTGGTCTTTGTTGCAAAACTCCTATATACCCTGGCTCCTCCCTGACCTCTTCAGAGCAGCCCCTCAGAGCGATCTGGGAGGCCGCCTGCTGGGCTTGAAGTCCTCAGAAACTCTGCTGAATAAAACATAATTCAAGAACTTTCAGGTTGTGGATTTTTTTTTCAGTCAACAGAAGCATGCCTGGCATATAGTAAGCCCGTAATAAGTTTTATGAGAAGTGGGGGCCACCAAGTGCAAGTTCCCGACCTACTGGAGAAAAATAATCAGAGCTAATAAAAGCTGCAAATGGAGAGGGAGGTAGGCATCCCCAGGGTGCATGAGTGCCTGGATCTGCTGCTCCCCGAGGCCAGGCTTTCCTGGGGCCAAGTTAGACCTCCTATCAATGTCTACTTTTGCCTTAGCTTTGTATTTTTCTTTCTCTTACTTTTAACCTACTTTTAACTCTTTAAAATACATTAATAATTACAGTGGGTTTCTCACAGACAGCACAGTGCTGAATCTTGCTCTTTGAGCCAGCGATGATAATGGTGATGACAACCTAACAGCTCTTTTATACTAAACTGTTATTTGAGCTGCACACATACTCCTTCATTTGTTGAGAAGAGCAAGGCCCAGAATATTCACTGTTTGCTGAAGAACTTGCACTTGACTTAGCGCAGCTCAGACTAGAACCCCAGGGCTAGAAATCGAATCTGTTCTTGTGTTCTTCCCAACATAACCTGTTCTACAAGAAAAGGTGCCAGGCCTTGTAAAGCAAATGTTAATAGGTAGAAACCAAAGGCAAAGGTTTTAAGAGGAAATTACTTCTATCCGGAAGAAAGTTGCAGGTCATTTTTGTCTCCCCAGCTCTGTTCCATCCTTGGGAGAATAACTGTCAACCACTGGCGTCCGCTTGTTCACTTTTGCTTTATCTGGACTCGACAAGTATGTTAAGCAAAGATCAAGTCAAGTCCACCGTGGAGCCCGGGAGGAGTTTCTGGTGTCACTTACGTTTCTGCCACATCCATCAATGCCCTTGCCTTCTTCATCGTATATGCGCCCACAGGGATTCCACCAAAGAAGAAATTACAAAAAGCTTTCCGGGAAGCCTCAAAGAGTTATCTACAGTTGAAATTGCCTTTGATCTGGGTAGTAAAACATTCCAGGAAGCTACTGGCATTTTGAGTTTCAACTCTTGCTCCCCAGCACTTCTGTGATAGTGTTACCGAACTCGGGTCCCGCTCCTCATTGCCTGAAAATCAATCGTGGTGTGTTATCAGATTTTCCCTTGTGTTTTCTCCTTTGACCCATGGGGTTTTTAGAAAGGTGCCACTTAATTTCCAAACATCTGGGGACACGTTAGTTGTCCTAGTGTCACTGCTTTCTAATTTAATTCTGTTGTAGTTGGAGAATACACTGTATGATGTCAGTCCTTTGAGATGTACTGGGACTTGTTTTGCAGCCCAGCATAGGGTCTGTATCAGTGACAGACCCACGGAGACTCTTGATCCTGGGTAGGCTCTTGGTTTTAGGCTTTCTTACAGTAGGTCTCTCTCTCTCTCTCTCTTTTTTTTTTCAGTGTCTTACTTTTATCATCTTTCCAAAGTGTTTAATTTAGTTTTTGCAGAAATAATCGTTCTATTTTTGTTTACACCTTTTTTTCTGTATTTTTTTTTTGCTGGGGGGGATAGTTTGTTTGTTTGTTTGTTTAATGGAGGTGCTGGGGATTAAACCCAGGACCTTGTGCATGCTCAGCATGTGCTCTACCACTGAGCTGTACCCTCCCCACCAGAGGAGGTCTCTTTCGTTCTTGCCTTTAATGTTAGGGAGGGGAAACTACTCCTGAGATACAATCTTTACTCCTAAAGCAGGACTTTTCTGGTACCCAGCGAAAAGCAAGATGTGTTTTCCTGACTCTCTAACGGAGCTGGACACAGTCTGGGATGTTGCTTAAATCTCTATTCAACTATCTCAGCCTTTCAGAGTAAGCTCCTTAATTCACTCACACCGGTTGAGTTCAGATGCAGTCAAGGATGAGGGGCTCCTCTTTCTAAAGATTTTTTTCTGTTCCAGGATTTCTCCCCTCAAGTTCCATCTCCCATCTACTCAGGCCAATACGAGCGAGTCTTTCTACCTGGGCTCTGTCCAAGGCCGGGCAGACCTGGAAGTGGCCTCAGAGGACGAGCTATAGGAAAGTGCATCTTACAGGTACCTTCCCTTCTTTAATGGCATCCTCTCCACTGTTGTCGGCTTTCTTTGCTCATCAGTGCCTTGAAGTAGCTGTTTTCAGTATTTCACCCAGCATTTCTCATTGTTGTTTACAGGAGAGTAGTCAGATATCAGGTATTCCACTATCATTGGAAGCCCGAACCCGTGAGTTAATGTAAGATGGGGATGGACTGTAGATTCCACATTTGTAATCTTGCTTTCAATCACCTGATCTACATCCTGGTCCTGTCACATTTAGCTACGGAATCTGGGCCAATCCTTCTGTGCTCTACTATTCTTACTTGCAAAATGAAGGTAGTACTAGGTCCTGAGTCATAAGATTACTGTAAGAATAAAATGAGTTAATTAAGATACGTGAAGCTCTTAGAACAATACCTGACTCTGATGTTTAATAAATATTAGCCAATCTCTCTTTGGAGACCCCTTGTGAACAGAAAACACCGTATCTTCAGTTACTTCTCTTGGACCGAATTCCAGAATGTGATTCCAGTTAATTAGGGTTATAGTAAAGGACATAACTTTTGCTAGTTCCTGTTCCAGTATATTGCACTTGACATAAATCATATTGTATATCTACTTTTCAAGCGAACAGTCCTCTTATTAATGATGTAGATAGCTCAGTGATTTCTTTTTATAGATCTTTTCCCTCCAATTTTCAAATTGAAGGCATATTTAATCTTCTCTCTTTAAAATGCATATTAAAAAATCTTCCAAGCCAACAGTTTATAGACAACATGCCAGAAATAACAGAATCATCGTATTATTTATGATGAGTTTTACTTTTTAAAATAGAATGAAAGGTAACGTTTTTGAATTCTAGTATCTTACTGCCAAATTGGGAGTTTTTTATCTCCAAACAAGCACTTTTTTTTTCTTTTGGACTAAACTTAAGTAGATACGAGTCACCATATTAATAAAAGTTCCAAACCCAGTCAGAGGAGACAAATAAAATATACCAGTGTGGTTACCTGTGAAAGGTAGCAGAATATGTCCCCCCAAAATGTGATGGTAGGAGTTCAGGCCATGACACCCCAACCCAACTATGATGCTTTGGTATACTGTTTAGTTTGAGCTGTAAGTACTTAAAAAACAGCAAATGCAGGGTCAAGTTTTCTCTGAACTCTCCTTATCTGCCTAAAGACAAATCTTTCAAAAGGAACTCAGTTGTCATAAACCCCCTCCCTAAGGAGTTTCTTCAACCAGGAAAGATTGGCTCTTATCACAGGAGAAGAGACTAGAAGTCAAGACCACACTCAAACTTTGTCACAAACTATCAAACCTCCCATCTGCTCTTCCAAAGGCCTGTTCATCTTCCCTAAAAATCACTCACTCTCCCCCAAGAGGCCTATATTTTCTCTCCCTTTGCCCTATTAGTATGTATTTAAGCCTGAATTCCAAGCCACCTCATGGAGTTACTCACCTTTCCTTGAGTATCTCCAATAAACACACAAGGCGTCCATGTCAATGAACTTCTGCTTGTTTTCCTCTTGTTAATCTGCCTTTTATTACAAGGTTCTCAGCCAAGAACTGAGAAGGGTGGGGGCAAAGGTGCTTTTCCTCCCGTACACACATGAGGTATGACCAGCTCGAAATCAATATGAAATTGTCACTTAACTCTATCAACAGCAAAGCTGCGGGGAGAGGTTGTCTGTCCTTTCACTGTCACTTTGGAGGAGGCTATCAGGAGGGCTGGAGAGGGAAGGCTCTGCAGTCAACAGCCTGCCATGACTAGCACACGCAAGCATGAAATAGTGTCTGTTGAATAAACTACTGTGCTGAGTGACAGTTCTTCTCCTGTGTACAGCCTGCAAACAGGAACTCTCACCTCCAGGAGTCAGTGTGATCAGGTGGCAATGGCCCCAGACTGGGTATTAACTAATTAACTGTTAACATTAGGACAGTCACACTGATCCGTAGTCACCTTGGGACTGATCATAGGAATTAATGGAAGCAAAATAACTTCTCCTAAAATCTTTGTAAGGAATGAAATAATAGATGTAATTGGAAACATAAAGCACAGCGCAATCATAAGTCAAGTTCCTTTTGCATATATAAAAGAGCTGTGTCCAGTTTAGGAATGAGTCTTGTTTCATGTCTTCACCACTGTCTTCCATTATAAATTTGTGCACTGCCATGTCCTCACATCTGGGAAAATGTTAATTTTCCTAAGTTATATAAAAAATTAATAGCAGAATTAAATTTACCACCAGATCTCTCTAATGTCTAATGCATGAAGGTGAATTATTATGTATGTAAGAACGCTTTTTCCTTCTGACTATATTATTATTGTAATACAAATTCGGGTCAGTTCCCTCTTATTGCTACAGTGAACTCATCACTGTCTCCCTTAGGTGCTATTTTCCCAATGCCTGTGTTTCACATCTCTCTGACTTTTTCCCTACTCGTGCAGAATAAGGTTGCCAGGTACAATAAAGGACGCCCAGCCAAAGGTGAAATTCAGACAGTGAAAGATGATTTAGCATTAAGTATATCCCATGCAATACTTGGCCTTGGGTTTTACCATCTAAACTGGCAATCCTAATTTAGAAGCTTTGCTGACCCTGAACAGATGAATCCGAGGAATTTATTTAGTTTTAATGGAGGTACTAGGAACTGAACCCAGGACCTCATGAATGCTTAAGTACATATTCTACCATTGGGCTACACCCTCCCCCCGAATAGATGAATCAGGAGTCAGGACCCAGAGCACACGCAAGGCTGGATTTTGCCTCATAGTCAATATTTACTCTAATTTTTTTTAAGTTGGAAAAGGACAATCAAGCTATGAGAACAAAAAAAATGAATATTAAATATATATGAACAGAGTTTAATGTTTAAATAAAATAAAATTGTAGCTGAGTGAGTCTGGCATAGACACCAGTATTCCATAAGCCAGCAGTGAGAGTCTACTGGTAAATCATTCATCATAGATGGAAATTACTAATATTGTATTTATGTAATGAAATGAAGCACATCTGTATGTGGCTAGAAGAGGTTTCTGAAGTTATTGTGGGGATAAGGCAGCAGAGGGGAGAATCCTTGACCTCCGGGCCCTGACTAGATGGAAAATGTGGTTCAGACTCTGTGGTTCCCATTTTCAACAGCCTGAACTAAATGAAGATGCATTCCTGCTTCTTCTTAAGCCACACCAACACCAAGATACCAGTGATTAACTTGCTATAATTCTAAATACCTGGAAATGAAAGACTTTCCCCAAATCCCCTTAGAATAAGCTGGGTCTCTGAGAAACTGGGAAATAATTGGCCATTCCTCGTCCCTCACTATGGCTGTAATTGTTCTTTTCTTGGTGTCTGTATCTTACGGCCACATGACTTGGCAGTTTTTTCTATCCAGAGCTTACTTCCCCACCCCTTGACTCTGGGCTAGGATTGTCTCTTGCTTTGACCAATAAAAACGCAGAACTGCACAAATAAACACATGGAACCTAATCAAACCCAAAAGTTTTGAACAGCAAAGGAAACCATCAACAAAAGAGAAAGTAACCTATGGAATGGGAGAAGATATTCGTAAGGGATGTGACTGATAAGGAATTAATATCCAAAATCTACAAACAGCTCATACACCTCAGTATCAAAAAGAAACAACCCAATCAAAAAATGGACAGATGACCTAAATCGACATTTCTCCAAAGACACACAGATGGCCAACAGACACATGAAAGGAAGCTCAACATCACTAATTACTAAAGAAATGCAAATCAAAAACCACAATGGGTATTGCTTCACACTGGCCAGAATGGCCATCACCAAGAAGTCTGTAAATAATAAATACTGGAGAAGGTGTGGGGAAAAGGGAACGTACACACTCCTACACTGCCGCTGGAAATGTAAATTGGTGCAGCCACTATGGAAAACAGTATGGAGATTTCTCTAAAAAAATTTAAAACAGAGTTATATAATTGAGCAATCTTGTTCCTGAGCTATATCTGGAGAAAACTCTAATTCAAAATGATACATTACCTCAGTGTTCACAGCAGCACTATTTTTACAACAGCCGAGACACAGAAGCAACCTAAATGTCCAACGACAGATGACTGGATAAAAGAATATGTGGTATGAAATACAATGGAATACTACTCAGCCATAAAAGTGAAATACTGCCATTTGCAGCAACATGGATGGACCTAGAGATGACCATACCAAGTGAAGTAAGTCAGACAGAGAAAGACAAGTATCATATGATATCACTTATATGTGGAATCAAAAAATGATACAAATGAACTTATTTACAAACCAGAAACAGACTCACAGACATAGAAAACAAACTTATGGTTATCAAAGGGGAAAGGGCAGGGAGGGATAAATGAGGAGTTTGTGTTTGGGATAGCAGATACACACTACTATACACAAAACAGATAAACAACAAGATCCTACTGTAGAGCACAGGGAACTATATTCAATAGCTTTTCATAACCTATAATGAAAAAGAATATGAAATATATATATCTCTAAAAGTTTTGTATGAAATTTTTTGTATAAAAATGTTTCATATAAAAAAGTATATATAAAACCAAATCACTTTGCTATACACCTGAAACTAACACAATGTTGTAAATCAAGTATATTTCAATGAAAAAATAAATTTAAAAAATGCAGCAGAACTGATATCCCAGTTCCAAGTTAGATCTCAAAAGGCCTCGTGTGCTCTGTTCTCTCTCACGACTCTGCCCAGCTGCCAGGTGAGCAGGTCTGGGATGACCCGCTGGAGGGTGAAAGCACACAGAGCACAGATAAGCCTGTCCAACTGAGGCCCGCCTTGGCCAGTCACCTCCCACTGAGCCAGTCATGGACCAAGTATGCAGGAGCAAGTCCAGCCAAGACTGGCTGAGCCCGGGCCAGACCATTAGAACAGCCCGGGCGCCACACCGACTCATGAACTCAATATGCTTGTTCCTTCATCCATTAATCTTGGTGGTAGTTTGTAATATACAAATAACTAGTTGACGCAGCAATTGGTACCTAAAAGTTAAGATGCTGCCATGATAAAAATGTAAAACAGGAGGCACTGGTTTGGAGACTGAGTGATCGGCCAGTGATCACATTTTAACTTTTTCCACTTGGAAATGGAAGAGGCTGGACTCTGGAAATTGCAGAAATAAGTTACCACCTCTCCGTCCCTACCCCTCCTCAATAAAATCTTCTTCTAGATTGATTATGATCCCAGATAACCCACACTTCAAAGAAATCAGCAGCTGGGCAGAATCAATAAGGGAAAACAAAAGGCCTTCTGAGTCACAAAGTTTAAAAAGAATTACCTTTACAGGAGAGTGGAACAATGGAGTCTAATTAGATTGTTATCTTAATGTAAAATATAAAGATGCACATGTCAAACCTGGATGGAATGACAGACTGAAAGAAGGCTGAAGTTGAACAGTCAGACTGACAGAACTGTACTGGCCACGGAGCATACTGAGGTGACCAGGAAGGCACACTTGCATACGTGTATACATGCACACACCCCCGGAGGGACACGCCACAGATTCAGGCATTTTCCACATGCCACCTGCTCCCTCTGAGCCATCTGGTCCAGCTTACTCTGCCTGGAGTGGTGAGGTGCAGAGTAAGGGACTGTCACTGGAGAGCTGGCTGTGCAATGTTATTAACTGGAAGTCAGACTCGAGGGCAAAGAGGAATCACACGCTGAGGAATTCTTTGTGCAGCTCTGCACATCAGAGGCTGGCAGAGCCTGTGCTGATGGGAGATTACTTTAAAATGAGGTCCTCAGAAATAAATGTTCTCTAATAGCAAGAACTGCCTTGCCCTTCTGAAAATGTTATCATGAGAATCACTCTCCAAGCTGCTTTATTTTTGTGCTTTGAGGTTTTCACAAAAACTTTAGATTCATCTCTGTAATTGAGAAAAAAAGGATGACTCAAAAATTTTGTAAAATGTGACCCAAATTGTGCATCAGTGGAATCTATCCTTTGGAGAGATCCAGGCACAAGCGCAGAAGTCAAGTCCTGGATGACAGGCAATTTATTATGGCCATGTGCCCCGAAGCCCTTTAAGATGGGAAAGGAATCAAGACCTTTCATTGAAATAGCATCAGCTGAAGGACAAAAATGTCCAGTTCTAATCAGATGCTTCATGCGTCTGGCCTCCCGGTACTGTTTTGCAGCAGTTCTGCTATGACCTCACTTCATCCTTTACTTCCCTGAATGACACCGGCTATTTCCAAGAGGGTTAGGCCCAAGGCTGCCTGAGAGCTTTAAAAATGATCTTGCACCGGCATAGCAGGCTGGGCTGAGCCACAACGGGGCATCGCGCTGGTCTGTTTTTCATTGACTGCATTGTTAATTACTTCCATTTTGCACTGAGTCCAAGTGGAGAGGAGATGAAAATAAAATAGAAATCACACTACCAGAGTTTTAGGAATTAGAAGAAATATCAGCAGGCATCTCATTATAGCTCTGTGTCTGGAGGAAGAGAGAATTCTCCCAGAGCAAAGACACTGTGATGTCTTTGACTCTGTAAAATAATAAATGACAGCAGCCTAGGGAAACACTTGAGAGAAGTTCAATTATGGTAGTGCTTGCTAGAGGATCAGTGGGTCAGGGTAAAAGTGGTAAAACAGACTGAAAATGATAAAAAGCTATGAAAAAAAACCCTAGTTTGGTGTTGTTCTTTGAAATATACTTTTGACTTCCTATATACATCATAGTCAAATACACACACCAGTGTCCAAATTTGTAGAATCCACTTGTGTTTACAAATCTACTCTCATTCTAGTGATGTCTGGTTTCTGAAGGTTTTGAAACATGGAATGTTTGACACAGATTTACCCCCAATCATTTGTTCCTAATAATGGGAATAGACACAAGTTAAATGTATTATGTTAATCTTCTTAGACAGTACTATCTTAATATTTAACACTTTTATTGAGACATAATTCACATACTGTACAATTCACCTATCTAAACGGTCCAACCAAAAGACACAGACTGATTGAATGGATATTAAAAACAAGACTCATATATGTATACTGTCTACAAGAGACCAACTTCAGAGCTAGAGACACATGCAGGCTGAAAGTAAGGGGATGGAAAAAGATATTCCATAAAAACGGAAACCGAAAGAAAGCTGGAGTAGCAATACTAATATCAGACAAAATAGATTTTAAAATAAAGACTGTTACAAGAGACAAAGAAGGACATTACATAATGCTCAAGAGATCAATCCAAGAAAACAATATAACAACAATAAATATATATGTGTCCAACATAGGAGCACCTCAATATATAAGGCAACTGTTAACAGAGATAAAAGGAGCAATTGACAGTAACACAATAATAGTAGGGGAACCTGAACACTCTACTTACATCGATGGACAGATCATCCAGACAGAAAATCAACATGGAAATATAGACCCTAAATAACACATTCAACTAGATAGACTTAATTGATATCTATAGGGCATTCCATTCAAAAGCAACAGAAGACACATTCTTCTTAAGTTCACCTGAAACATTCTCCAGAATTGACCACATGCTGGCCCACAAAGCAAGCCTCAGTAAATTTAAGAAAACTGAAATTGTACCAAGCATCTTTTCTGACCACAACGCTATAAGGTTAGAAATCAAGAAAAAAATGCAAACATGTAGAGGCTAAACAATATGCCACAACACAACCAGTGGATCACAGAAGAAATCAAAGAGGAAATTAAAAAAATACTTTCAGACAAATAAAACAAACACACAACAATCCAAAACCTCTGGGATGCAGCAAAAGCAGTTGTAAGAGGAAAGATTATAGCCATACAAGCCCACCTCAGGAAACAAGAAAAATCTCAAGTAAACAACCTAATCTTACAACTAAAGCAGCTGGAGAAAGAACAAACAAAACCCCAAATTAGTAGAAGAAAAGAAATCATAAAGATTAAAGTAGAAATAAATGAAATAGAGACTAAAAATAGAAAAGAGCAATGAAACTAAAAGTTGGTTCTTTAAATAGATAAACAAAGTTGATAAACCTTAGTCAGACTCATCAAGGAAAAAAAAGGGAGAGGGCCCAAAATAATAAAATCAGAAATGAAAAAGAAGTTACAACTGACACCACAGAAATACAAGGGATCATAAGAGGCTACTATGAGCAACTATATGCCAACAAAAAGGACAACATAGAAGAAACGGTCAATTTCTTAGAAAGGTACCATTTGTTAATACAGAACCAGGAAGAAATAGACAATAGGAACACACCAATTACCAGGACTGAAATCGAATCAGTAATTTAAAGACTCCCAACAAACTAAAGTCCAGGACCAGACGGCTTCACAGGTGTATTCTACCGAACATTTAGAAAAGAGTTAACACCTATCCTTCTGAAACTGTTCCAAAATATTGCAGAGGAAGGAACACTTCCAAACTCATTTCATGAGACCATCATCACCCTGATACCAAAACCAAAGGTATCACACACACAAAAAGAAAATTACAGACCAATATCACTTATGAATATAGATGCAAAAATACTCAAAAAAAATACTAGCAAATCAACTCCATTAAAAGGATATACACTAAGATCAAGTGGGATTTACCCCAGGGATGCAAGGATTTTTCAATATATTCAAATCAATCAACATGATACACCACATTAACAAATTGAAGAATAAAAACCATATGATCGTCTCGATAGACACAGAAAGAGCTTTTGATAAAATGCAGCATCCATTTATAATGAAAACTCTCCAGAAAGTGGGCATAGAAGGAATATACCTCAACATAATAAAGGCCATATATAACAAACCCACAGTTAACATCATACTTAATGAGGAAAAGCTGAACACATTTCCTCTAAGATCAGGAACAGGACAAGGATATCCACTCTTGCCACTTTTATTCAACATAGTTTTGGAAGTCCTAGCCACAGCAATCAAAGAAGAAAAAGAAATAAAAGGAATGCAAATCAGAAATGAAGACGTAAAACCGTCATTGTTTACAGATGACATGATACTATCCATAGAAAACCCTAAAGAAGTGACTAGAAAACTACTAGAGCTCATCAATGAATTTGGTAAAGTTGCAGGATACAAAATTAATATACAGAAATCTAGTGCATTTCTCTACACTAACAATGAAATAGCAGAAAAAGAAATCAAGGAAACAATACCATCACACCAAAAAGAATAAAATACCTAGGAATAAACCTATCTCAGGGGGCAAAAGACCTGTACTCTGAAAACTATAAGATACTGGTGAAAGAAACTGAAGATGACATAAAGAAATGGAAAGATATACTGTGTTCTTGGATTGGAAGAATCAATATTGTTAAAATGGCCATACTACCCAAGGCAAAATACAGATTCAATGCAATCTCTATCAAATTACCAATGACATTTTTCACAGAGCTGGAACTAAAAAATTTAAAATTTGTATGGAAACATGAAAGACCCTGAACAGCCAAAACAATCTTAAAAAAGAAGAACAGAGCTGGGGGAATCATGCCCCTGACTTCAGACTATACTACAAAGCTGTAGTAATCAAAACAGTATGGTACTGGCACAAAAACAGACACACAGATCAACAGAACAGGATACAAAGTCCAGAAATAAACCCACGCACTTACGGTCAACTAATCTATGACAAAGGAGATAAGAATACACAATGGAGAAAAGACAGTCTCTTCAATAAGTGGTACTGGGAAAACTGGACAGCTACCTATGAAAGACTGAAATTAGAACATCCTCTAACATCATATACAAAAATAAATTCAAAGTGGATTAAAGGCTTAAATGTAAGGCCAGGTACTATAAAACTCCTAGAGGAAAACATACGCAGGACACTCTTGGACATAAATCACAGCATTCAATTTTTTGAAACAACTCCTGGAGTAATGGAAATAAAAGCAAAAATAAACATATGAGATCTAATCAAACTTAAAAGTGTTTGCACAGCAAAGGATACCATCACAAGAAAATGAAAAGACAACCTACAGAATGGGAGAAAGTATTTGCAAATGATGTGAACAACAAGGGACTAATTTCCAAAATACACAAACAGCTCATACACTTTAATATATTAAAAAAAAAGCAACCTAGTCAAAAAATGAGCAGAATACCTAAACAGACATCTCTCCAAAGAAGACAGACAGATGGCCAACAGGCACATGAAAAGATGCTCAACATCACTAATTGTTAGAGAAATGCAAATCAAAACTACAGCAAGATATCACCTCACACCAGCCAGAATGGCTGTCATGAAAAAGTCCACAAAGGATAAATGCTGGATAGGGTGTGGAGAAAAAGGAACCCTCCCATACTGTTGGTGGGAATGTAAATTGGTGGAGCCACTATGGATGACAGTATGGAGGTTCATAAAAAAACTGAAGACAGACTTACCCTATGACCCAGCAATCCCACTCCTGGGCATATATCCAGAGGAAACTCTAATTTGAAAAGACACACACACCCCAATGTTCACAGCAGCACTATATACAATAGCCAAGACGTGGAAACAACCTAAATGTCCATTGACAGATGACTGGATAAAGAAGATGCTGCAAAAAGCAGCAGAAGGAAGGAAATAATAAAGATCAGAGAGGAATTAAATACAATAGAGATCAACAAGACCATAGAAAAAATCAACCAAACCAAAAGCTGGTTTTTTGAAAAAGTAAATAAAATCAACAAACCTCTGGCTGAACTCACAAAGAAGAAAAAAGAGAAGCACAAATTAGCAAAATAAGAAAGGAAAATGGAGAAATTACAACAAACAAAATAGAAATACAGAATATCATATGAGAATATTATGAAAAACTATATGGAACCAAACTGGATAACCTAGAGGAGATGGACAAGTTTCTGGAAACATACTGTCCACCAAAACTGAATCAAGAAGAAACTGAACACTTGAACAATCTCATCACTAGAAAGGAAATAGAAATAGCAATTAAAAACCTCCCTACAAATAAAAGTCCAAAATCGGATGGCTTCACCGGGGAATTCTACCAAACATACAAAGAAGAACTCATACCAGTCCTTCTCAAACTCTTCCAGATGATTGAAAAGGAGGGAATACTCCCAAGCTCATTCTATGAAGCCACCATCACCCTGATACCAAAACCAGGCAAAGACACTACAAAAAAAGAGAATTATAGGCCAATACCATTGATGAACATAGACGCCAAAATCCTCACCAAAATTTTAGCAAATAGAATCCAACAACACATATAAAAGATTATACATCATGACCAAGTGGGGTTCATCCCAGGGACACAAGGCTGGTTCAACATACGCAAATCAATCAATGTAATACATCACATCAACAAGAGAAAGGACAAAAACCACATGATCATCTCAATCGATGCAGAAAAAGCATTTGATAAAATTCAACATCCATTTATGATAAAAACTCTCGCCAAAGTGGGTATAGAGGGAACATATCTCAACATAATAAAAGCTATATATGACAAACCTACAGCCAGCATAGTACTCAACGGTGAAAAACTCAAAAGCTTCCCACTAAAATCTGGGACAAGACAAGGATGCCCACTGTCACCCCTCCTATTCAACATAGTCCTGGAAGTCCTAGCCACAGCAGTCAGGCAAGAGAAAGAAATAAAAGGAATCCAAATTGGAAAAGAAGAGGTAAAAGTGTCATTATATGCTGATGACATGTTACTATATATAGGAAACCCTAAAAGGTCCACACAAAAGCTACTAGAGCTGATTGAAGAATTCAGCAAGGTAGCAGGTTACAAAATTAACGTTCAAAAACCAGTTGCATTTCTTTACACTAATGATAAATCAACAGAAAAAGAAAGTAAAGAAACAATCCCCTTTAAAATAGCACCCAAAGTAATAAAATATCTGGGAATAAATCTAACCAAGGAGGTGAAAGAATTATACACAGAAAACTATAAACCATTGATGAAGGAAATTAAAGAAGACTTTAAAAAATGGAAAGATATTCCATGCTCCTGGATTGGAAGAATCAATATTGTTAAAATAGTCACACTGCCCAAGGCAATCTACAGATTTAATGCAATCCCTATCCAATTACCCAGGACATATTTCACAGAACTAGAACAAATCATAATAAAATTTATATGGAACTATCAAAGACCTAGAATTGCCAAAGCATTACCGAAGAGAAAGAAAGAGGCTGGAGGAATAACTCTCCCAGACTTCAGACAATACTATAGAGCTACAGTCATCAAGACAGCATGGTATTGGTACCAAAACAGACATATGGACCAATGGAACAGAATAGAGAGCCCAGAAATGAAACCACAAACTTTTGGTCAACTAATCTTCGACAAAGGAGGCAAGAATATACAATGGAATAAAGACAGTCTCTTCAGCAAATGGTGTTGGGAAAACTGGACAGCAGCATGTAAAACAATGAAGCTAGAACACTCCCTTACACCATATACAAAAATCAACTCAAAATGGATTAAAGACTTAAACATAAGACAAGATACAATAAACCTCCTAGAGGAAAACATAGGCAAAACATTATCTGACATACATTTCAAAAATTTTCTCCTAGAAGAAATAAAAGCAAGAATAAACAAATGGGACCTAATGAAACTTACAAGCTTCTGCACAGCAAAGGAAACCAGAAGTAAAACAAGAAGAAAACCTATGGAATGGGAGAAAATTTTTGCAAGTGAAACCGACAAAGGCTCGATCTCCAGAATATATAAGCAGCTCATACAACTCAATAAGAAAAAAATAAACAACCCAATCCAAAAATGGGTAGAAGACCTAAACAAGCAATTCTCCAAGGAAGACATACAAATGATCAAAAAGCACATGAAAAAATGCTCAATATCAATAATTATCAGAGAAATGCAAATCAAAACTACAATGAGGTATCACCTCACACCAGTCAGAATGGCCGTCATTCAAAAATCCACAAATGACAAATGCTGGAGAGGCCGTGGAGAAAGGGGAACCCTCCTACACTGCTGGTGGGAATGCAGTTTGGTGCAGCCACTGTGGAAAACAGTGTGGAGATTCCTCAAAAGACTAGGAATAGACTTACCATATGACCCAGGAATCCCACCCCTGGGCTTGTATCCAGAAGGAAATCTACTTCAGGATGACACCTGCACCCCAATGTTCATAGCAGCACTATTTACAATAGCCAAAACATGGAAACAGCCTAAATGTCCATCAGCAGGTGACTGGATAAAGAAGAGGTGGTATATTTATACAATGGAATAGTACTCAGCCATAAAAACCGACAACATAATGCCATTTGCAGCAACATGGATGCTCCTGGAGAATGTCATTCTAAGTGAAGTAAGCCAGAAAGAGAAAGAAAAATACCATATGAGATCGCTCATATGTGGAATCTAAAAAACAAAAACAAAAACAAACAAACAAAAACAAAGCATAAATACAGGACAGAAATAGACTCATGGACAGAGAATACAGACTTGTGGTTACCAGGGGAGTGGAGGGTGGTAAGGGATAGACTGGGATTTCAAAATTGTAGAATAGATAAACAAGATTACACTGTATAGCACAGGGAAATATACACAAAATGTTATGATAAATCACAGAGAAAAAAATGTGACAAAGAGTGTGTATATGTCCATGAATGACTGAAAAATTGTGCTGAACACTGGATTTGACACAACATTGTAAAATGATTATAAATGAATAAAAAATGTTAAAAAAAAAAGAAGATGTGGTATATTTATACAGTGGAATACTACTCAGCCATAAAAATAATAAAATAATGCCATTTGCAGCAACATGGATGGACCTGGAGACCATCATTCTAAGTGAAGTAAGCCAAAAAGAGAAAGAAAAATACCATATGATATTGCTTACATGTGGAATCTAAAAAAAAAGACACAAATGAACTTAACTGAAAAACAGAAACAGACTCACAGACAGAATAAACTCATGGTTGAAGTGGGGAAAGGAAGTGGAAAGGGATAAATTGGGAATTTGAAATTTGTACCTCTTAGGAAGTGATGGAAATGTTAGCTCTCTCGATTGTGGTAGCAGTTTCACTGGTGTATACATCTATCAAAATTCATCAAATTGTACAGCTGAAATATGTGTAGTTTACTGTGCAGGAACCATACCACAATAAAGGTGCTTGAAAAAGAATTTTCCACTGGGTACTACTTATTTAGAAAGCACAAGGCAGGCTAATAACCAATCAGATCTTTATGAGTCAGAATTTACCCTTTCTTCCTTTCCATCTTTTCCCACCATAGATTTCAATAAATAAGACGATTTACCAGTTCGCTTTGTTTCTCCATTCCTGGCAAAAAGTCGTGTTTGTCAGTGTCTTTTGTTACACTGGCCCTCCTGTCAGGATTACCAGCATTGTTCACAATAGGTTATTCTGAGTTAATTAAATTTTCCGTTAACTGAAAAAAAAAAAAAAAGGAAACCAGGTCACCCCTGCCCAGGGGCTCTGACCCAGTTGGAGGGGACTGAAGTGGATCTCTGGACCTCCCAAGCACCATGGGGCCATCGAGGGGTGGAGCCCGGCTGTCCCTGGTGCCAGGCTGTCCACAAGTTGTCCAGAATCTTATGTGCAGGACTTTGCTTTGCAAGCACTATTACCAGCTTTTACTCACATTGATTATTAGGTCTAATAATTGTGCATGTGACACATACAATTTCCAGTTTTTTAATTAACAATATTTGGATCAGTAATACTTCTACATGTCATGAGATTCAAGAGGTCCAAAAAGTATCCGAGGAAAATCAGGTGCCCTCAACTCTCTGGTCCTCCAGCTCCATGAGTCCCCTCTCCAGGGACACCTGTGTTCCTTCCATAGGGGTCACCTGCGCATGTGTGCAACTTTTTACACAAATCATTGCAAACTCTTCACACTGGTCTGCAGGTGGTTTTTTTTTTCACTTATCAACATATCTCAAAGAAGACTGTCAGGATAGCTGGAGCTGCTTTGCTCTTTGCACAGCTGCATGGTTTTGCACTGAACTGTGACTCATTTCACTGATTCTCTTTTGATGGTTATTTAAGTTGTTTCAAGTATTTTTCTGTCTTAGATAATGTGGTTAATATTCATGTCTTCTATGTATGCACGCACATGTGTGTGTATGTGTGTGTGTGAATGTAGGTACTTTGCACATGTATGAGTATCTCTGAGAATACATTCTGGTGAATGGAATCGCTAGGTTAAAGGGCATGTGTCTATAATTTTGAAAGTTTTTGCCAAATGTTCCTTCAGAGAAGTGGTAACAACTCACATTGCCATCGGCAACTTATGAGAGTCCCTGTTCCCCCCGACCTCCCCAGCACAGAGCATCATCAGAATTCCTATATTTGCTAACCTGATAGGTGGAAAATGCTCTCGATGGGTTTAATTTGCATTTGCAACATAACTGTCCATCTCTCTTAAGCCACATCACTACTCTGTTGGGTGTAATTGTTAATTTTGCCCATTTTACCAATGAGAAACCTGAGCTTAGAGAGGCTACATGATTGGCAGAAGGTCACACAGATGGAATTAGAACATAAACCCAGATGTTCTGAGTCCAACATGGTTTTCTTTCTCCAAGACCAGTTGCCTCCACTGGGTAAAGTAGCCATGGCCCAAGAAGCAGATTTTTATTTTTTATTTTTATTTTTTTTGCTGGAAGAAAAGCCTAGATGCCTCAGTGGAAAGATTTAGCCATAAAAGAGTGGAACTGATTGCTGGAAACAGTCCTCCGAGCTCCGGGGACCAGCAGAGCACTACTCACAGCAGCCCCAGGCGACACTGACCCGAGTCAGAAGGCAAAGCCAGCAGCACCCAAAGAACATTGATTACTTCCTGGGCAGCCAACGCTCTTCAGGAAAGGACCCCCCTCCAAGGGGGTAAAGAGACCAAAAGGGACTGCACTTCCCACAAGTTAGGGTGTCGGCGGAGGCTGGTGCTGGTGGGGGTCCCCCCTGAGGGACCTCAAAGGAAAGCCAACCTGCCTCTGCAGCTTCTTGTCGGAGCTCCAGTTGCCACTCTGCACCTGCTGAGACCTCTGGAAACTCTTGCAGGCAAGTCCTTCCTCAGGAAGACTGGATGGTTGTTCCTAGGGCTGGGGGGCTGAGCTCAGTCGGCTTGATCGGTCTTGGTTCAGTTTTCCCCGTAAGTGAACCCTTGAGACAAGGGTTCAAATGCAAGCAGTTTTCTTGAGAGATGCAGAGAAGACCAGGAGAGCAGCTGGGAGGTGACACAGGGATGAAAAGATAGCCCACAGGGTGTGTTACTAAACCAGCTGCCACAGTGGGCTTTGGGGGCATAACCCCACGGGGGAGCTCTGGAAAGTGGTTTAAACCACGCACCACAGAACAATCTCAGCCAATAGGTGAGGCAGCTGAAGGACTTACATACCAGCTCCCAAGAGTCACTGGTCAAGGGATGTTCTCGGGGGAGGTGAATGACTGAGCACTTTGGGCTCGCCACGCAGGAAGGAGAGCAGCTTCCTGTGATCCAGAAAAGGGCCTGGACAGGCCAACCCTGGCAGCAGCAGCTGGCCAGAGTGCATGGAAGTGGCACCACTTGGGGGACAAGGGCAGGGCACAGACAGGGCTGCGATGGCCGTCCCCTCAGCATCGTCACGGGAAAGTGCCCAAGGCTTCAGGTAGTGACAGGGAGGACAGGGAAAATCACTGCCCTCTGCACCCCTGTCCTGACCAGAGTTGAGCTGAACCTCTGTCTATACTGTCCCCCTGCCCCTCACTGCCACTCCAGACTTGACCATTCCTATCAGTACCATGGCTGGATATCCATGCCCTGAAGTAAACGCATCATTTGAAAGTCTAATGAAAGTTAAACTTCTCACTCTGATGTACCATTCTGAATATAATGGCAGAGGTTTCCCCAGAAGGTGATCTGTGGACCCCTGGAAACTGGTTTGGAGTCCGGGTTCTAGATTTCCTGTCCATCTGAGTGTGGCTGGCTGTCTAATAGCCATGGGAACCCCCACTGTTCCCTAGTTTAACACTCCTGATTATCTTGTCCTCAAAACTGATGACCAGATGGACTGAACTGCAAGGTGATCAGTTTTGAAGGTTTTATTTTTGCAATTCCACAATATGATTCTCTATTTCCACAGTTTCATTAGGGGAAATTAGAGCAATTATGCAAAAGTTGAGCCAGGAAATGCATAACAGCTTGTAATCAGATGTCGTCCTAGTGGTCAAAGACCTGAACTTAGTGATGGTCTCTTATTATATGAGTTTTTATAAAATGCATTAGGACATCCTTTTAAAAATATCTATGCTCTAATTTTGTGCTACTTGGATTGGGTTTTTCTTTAGTGTGTACATCACTGGTGTTATGAACCAGGACATATGAACTACTGATCTTCTAAGAATTTATTTACTGGAATAATATACTAATGTAATAGAGTTTCAATGTGGGAATAATGATCAGACTGCCAAAATGCCATAAGCATGCAGGCTGCACCTCATTTCTCCATCTGTAACTCTAGACAAATAGTGTTGACTCAACTCTCAGGAGAATGGATTAAAAAGATTGTTTAATTTCCAAACTTCACTTTCTGGCCAAACCAAAGAAAGTCCAATTTGGTGGAAAGAACTAACTATATTATAAAGCAAAATCTTTATCATTTTCCATGTTATGCATCTTTCTGGAAATCTGACTCTTCATTTTTTCTCTATGAGCATGTTGGGAACTGCAGAGAAATAAGAGACTAAATGAACTCTGTCTGAAGGTGATAAGGCAACACTGAGCCAAACTGGGTATGACTTTAGGAACAGAGGCAGAATAAAAATGTTAGCACTTACTGACTAGCCTTCTAGGGTCAGAACAAGAAGGTGCAGAGGAACATGAAGAGGTGTGAGAGCAGCAGGAGGTAAAGGCCTGGTGATAGACCCAGACGATTTCAACAAGTTACACTCTCCACCCTCATTCCCAGCCCCCAACCTCTAGAACTGGGGAGGGGGGGACGTAAACAAATGTTTGTCTCATTGAAGTACTTATTTTTGGAATACAGAATCCTAGATTTTCCTATGATTTACATGCATGTTTAACTCTGTATCCTTTCTGGTACCACATAGGAGGTCTCCATCTTTCCACATCTTTGTAGAATTAAGTAATGTCTGAGCAGTGATATAATAAAAATCACAATTTATATCTTCCAGTAATTCATGTCTCTCTAATGATAAGAGTTAGCATCATTTACTAAGTGCAGTTGATTGAATTCCATTTCATCTGTTTTCAAGTTTGTGAGCACGTGATTGTCTGCAGTAATCCAAGAGTGGGTCTGTAGTGATGGCCCTTTTCTCCTTCCCCATATTGGTAATTTGTGTGTAATTCTGTGTTGGTCAGTCTGGCTAGAGATTTATCAATTGTACTGATCTTTTCCAATAGCTAACTTTTGGTTTCACTGATTTTTCTGTATTGTTTTCCTACTTTCAATTTTCTTGATTTCTGTGCTTTAATTCATTTCAGATCATTTCCCTTTTCCAATATAAACATACTGATTTTTCTCTAAGTTTCCATAGCATTCCACAAATTTTGATATGATGTTTTCATTATCACTCAGATCAAAATGTTTCTAATTCTCCTTGACAATTTGTCTTTGACCCATGGGTTACTTAGGAGTTGTCTGATTTTCAGGTATTTTCCAGAAATCTTTCAGTTATTAATTTCTAGTGGAATTTCATATGGTCAGAAAACATACTTAGTATGATTTCATTCTTTTAAGTTTATTAAGGTTTGTTTCATTTCCCAGAATACTGTCTATTTTTGTAAATGTTCCATGTGCACCTGAAAAGAGCGTGTTCAGCTGTTGTTGAGTGCTCTGTAACTGTCAATTAGAACAGGGAGGTTGACAGTGTTGTTCACACTTCCTATATCCTTGCCAATTTTTTCTATAATTATTCTGTAAATTACTGCAAGATGTTCCTTTCTAAAATCACAAATTAGACAACAATTCCAATTATCACCACTTCTATCCAACACTGAATTGGAGGTGTTAGGCAGTAAACCAAGGCAGCACAAACTTATAATGGTAAAATAATTGGAAGAGAAGGACAATTATGATTTTTCAGATAAAATAACTTTTTACAGATAAAATTCTAAAAGCACCTATAGGCAAATTATTAAAGTCAAGCAATATTGCTGAATGATAGATCAATACACAGAGAAACGGCTTCCCATACACCAGTGACAATCAGTTCAAAAAAGTAACCTTTCAAAAGTCATGATTTAAAATAGAAATAAAAATATGAGATTTTGAGGAATAAATCTAACAGAAAATGTACAAGAAATTATTGAGAAAATGATAAAAAAATGATAGTTAAGAAGACTTAAATATATAAAAATGTTATGTTCATGGATGAAAGACAAAAATCAAGGAAGTTAATTATAATCAAACTAACTTATTAATTCCATGAAAGTCCAGTCTCAACCCACAACAGACTCTGTGTGTGCCAAATGTGGCAAGTTATACTAAAGACGTGGAAGAGCAAATATCTGAGGACAGTCAAGACAATTTTGAAAAACATACGTGGTGATAAAATGAGTCCTATCCGACATGACAATAGATTATAAAGCTAAAGTAATCGATAAAATGCATCACTGCCATGAGGATTAAAATAAAAGCAGAAGAGAAAGGCAACAAAACGTCCCATGCATATGAAAGTAATTATCCCTATATTTAAAATGAAAATTTTAAACCTTACGCCATACAAAAAAAAATTCATTCTATAAAGTTCTAAAAACGAATAGCAAGACATTGACATTTTAGGAAAAATAATCATAGAAGGCTATTTTATGGTCTTCAGATAAAGAATTATTTTTTAATTGAAATAAATAGTTTCCCCTTAATACGTTATCCCCGTAGCCTCTGAACATGTTTCCCTTCTTCTGCCTTTGTCCTTCCACAATCAGTTCTCCGTGGTCCTTTAAAGCAGAACCCAGGCTGCATCCCTCTTCTGCTCAAAGTATTATAATGGTGCCCATTTCACTTAGAACAAAATCTAAAGTTCTACAACATCCAACAGGGCCCTCCAAGGTCTGGTCCCTACTTCCCTCCATCCCCACCACCCACTCCTCTCCCCGTTCTCATGCCCTTCAGCCACACTGGACTTTTTATGGCTCCTTGAATACTGCAGCCTTGTTCAGGTTCAGGGAGTTTGCACCAGCTATTCATTCTACCTGGAATGTTCTTTCCCAAGACATTACCAAGGCTGGCCTCACTACCTTATTCAAGTGCTTGCTCCATTGTCTTTTTTCACAGTGAGGCCCTTTGAGGTAGACTAGATTACAGCTTGCCATGCCTCACCACCTCTCTGCTACAGAGTTAAACACTGATGTCTTTGCCAGGTGACCTCTCAGCACCTCCCACTAGAGTAGGTGGAGTGTGCTTTCCCTCCTACTGGGGCTTAGCTGACTGAGCATCGGAATGTTAGCAGATAAGACACAAACAGAGGCCTTGAATTTATTCATGTGTTTTGGCTTGGTTTCCTGCACTTATGACATTTACCATAGAAAAATACATCTTGGTTCAAGGTGAGTGAGGAGATATCATGAGGTCGACCCGAACACAGTCCACAGGTCCAGAGCAAATCCGGCTCACCCACGTTCTAAAGCAGAGCCACCCCAGCTGACCCATAAACCTAGGTTTGTTGTCATAAACAATTGTGATGTGGGGATGTTTCCTACGCAGCTCTATCACAGGCACAGATGACGGCTACATCCTCCCTGACCAACTATTTATAACTGAGGTCCTACTCTACTCCTATCATAGCCAATCATTTTTACTCTACTCCATATCTTCAACAGATTTAACACCTCTTAACATACAATATTTTTTAAATTAAGCTAATTGTCTTCTCCCAAACATAAGTTCAAATTTGAACAGATTAATAATGGTTTCCTTCTCAGCCATATGCCTGGTTTTTAGAGAACCAGGGCTCATAATGGATTGGAGTAAATGAGTAAATGAACGTTAACTGCATTTTTGCTTCTTAGCAAAACATGAATGTAATAGAAGAGTGAATATATAAACTGTGGTTCAGTACAGTATCTGTCAGTTAAAATGAGTGAACTGGAACCGTATTGTCTAAGCAAAAATAAATCTTAAAAATACAAAGTTGGGGGAAAAGCAAGTTGCAAAATAATATTTTTATGCATTCTGAAGAGCTACTATAGTATAGTTCATGAATGTGTATATATATGTGTGTGTATATTTATAATAAAATACGTCTAAGGATTGATAAATACCAATTCAAGAACATAGGTCCCTCTGGCAAGTTAGAGAGTAAGAGGTTCAAGGAGGGTAGACCGGCGAATTCAATTATGCTGTCGACAGAAAGAAAAACTCACAATGTGAAAGTGGTGAGTCAAGTTTTATTCAGGGACTTACTGAGAACTATAGCCCAGGACACAGCATCTCAGGTAGCTCTGAGGATCTGCTCTGAAGAGGTAGGGGAGGAACCAGGATATGTAAGAATTTTTTGGCTAGGAAATACATGGGAGTCAAATACACATCTTGGTAAAAGACTGCTGCTAATCACAAAGAACAGACATCTCAAGTTAATTATTTTCTTGCTTTTCTATGTATGGGAAGCTGTAAGAATCTGGAGTAACTGAAATTCTTCCTTAGATATGCATCTTAATTACCTAGGTGCCCCTATATCCAAGGCACAGGATACTTGACTCTTTTTTTCCATCTTGAATTCCCCTGAGGGCACACTGGCAGGGGGCGAATGCAGTGGGTTAAGATCACACGATGATAAGTGATACTCCTTGTCCTTTTTGTTTACAATGTCCATAGCAAAGTGTTCAGATTTGGCAAGATTATTGTTAGATACACGACTGATGGTTGTGATGTTCTCTTTCGCCATGTTTTAAATATTCTTCATTTAGAATGTTTAAACATTTAAGTTCTTGATGAATGCTATATTTCATAGCTCAAAATTTAAACGACGCAGTAAGTTCCATGGTAAAAATTTTCCCTCCCAAACCTGGAAACCCATTTCCTTCCCTAGAGGCAATGAAGTTTTACCAGTTTCTCATGTGTCATTGCAGAGTTTTTCTATGCATATTCAAGTCAGTCACATATTCCTTATTTCATTATTTACACAGCTTGTAGCTGGAGTGTGAACCCTGAGAGTTGCTTTTCTTTCTTTGTGTACTGCAAGTGCTGCCTTAAGCCTGATTGCCAAGGCAGCTGCTTTGAAGAGGCATCCATTTCAAAGGTGGCTATCTCAAATAAACACATTGCCAGCCACACCACTAGATAAGGAGCTACCTCCTGCCGACTTTTATGCTCTTATGTTTTAAATTCACCAATGAAGAGCCCACCCTCAACCCCAACAAAAGCAGAATGTATACCTCGAGCATCTAGGAGAAAGCTTTGGTTTTTTCTCACTTTCAAATGAAGCAACAAGACTACTCTCATGGCGTAGTATCAGTCACAACAAAATTCTTAGACAAGAAAAAATTTTAAACTCAGTTAGTTTCAGTTCATGAATACCGCTGAGTTTGTGCTTTATGTGCTGAAGTCTAGAAGGAATAGTGATAGATTACGATCTGGCCTTCATACGGCACCTGGTACGTGCACTGTGTGTTTTCCTTAACACTATTCCTACTTCTTAGGCATGAAAATGGCATTCTGATTAGGTTATCTTTTTTAAAAGAACTTACCTCTTAGAAGTACTGAACTTCTGAAATTCAACACTGAAATGCTGAAAGGTGAACTAACTCAACATCTGGGATTTGCTTCAAAATAATCTTGAAGGGGAGGGCAGACAGATAGATGGGAAACAAATAAAATAAGATTGGCCACGGCAGGGAGGGTAGAGCCCAGTGGTAGAGTGTGTGCTTAGCATGCATGAGGTCCTGGGTTCAATCCCCAGTCCCTCCATTAAATAAATAAATAAATCTTATTACCACCTCCCCCCTAAAATAAATACTTTTTTTTTTAAAAAGAAGGTACACCTTAAAAAAAAACTTGATAATTGTTGAAACTGAGAGAACGGGGTTCATTATCCTGTTTTCACTACTTATGCTTATGTTTGAAATTTTCCCTAATTAAAAAGTTTTTGAGACCCAGAACTAGTGACAACTAACTTATAAAGGAATTATGGAATGTCAGGCATTGTCCTAAGCACTTTATTTCATGCTTAAAGGAACCCTCGTGAGACAAATACTGTTATTAAGCTCATTTTATATTTGGGGAACTGGAGGCACAGGAAGATAAATGATCTGCCTAGGGCAGCATCCTTATTAGGTGGGAGAACAGAGACTGGAGACCTGGTGGTCCAGCTCCAGAGTCTGAGTCTGACTGCTTTCGCCACGTGGTACAGGAAACACCTCTCTTGTTTGGCCCAGACCTGCGATGCTGACGCAGAGTCCGGCTGTAGACACTGCGACACAACCCCCTCCTCGAAGCTTTCCTGTGGAGGTCCTCCCCTCCTGGAACCCCTCCGTGTGATAAACGACTTCTAGTTTAAGAAAACACGTTGAAACAGTCATTTCTGAGGGTTTTGGATTTTTATGGTTTTTCTGCTCATTTATTTAACTATAAATTTTTTGTTAAATCTATAGCCTTGGGTCTGTGTTTGGGTTGTTATAATCTGTTTTTATCCAACTTCACCATCTATCTTTCTCGTCTCCAGGATTCCTAAGTTTTTACAATTTTTTGCCTTTTTGGTTATCATTCTCTGTTTCTTTTGCAGGGGGCGGGGTGGTAATTAGGTTTGTTTAATTAATTACTTTTAATGGAGGTACTGGGGAATGAACCCATGACCTCGTCCATGCTAAGCACACACACTACCACTCAGCTAGACCCACCCCAATCATTTTCTGTTTTGTCATTTTACACATTAAATTTATTTGTAAATCTTAAATTTCTTATTTTATTTCATGATTTCTTTTTTTTCTATACTGCTTAGAAGGTTTTACTAGTCGTCTTCATTTTTAAATTCTATTTACGTAAATAATATCTATTTCAACTTTCTCTATGGAAAATAATGTTTATTTTAAACTGTATCCATTTTGACAATTTAGATGGCTCCATTTTAAAAACTTTTTATTTACTATTCTACTTTCTTAATCATGTTATTGTCCTGGACATAATGGGAAACTAAAGTTTGCTGGCTTTCCCTGGAGCTACACACTGAAGAGGACAGAAACAAAAGGCAGGTGAATGCAGATCTGAGAAATGGATGGAGACACAGGGAGAAATGCCCTGGAGCACAGGTGGGTGGGGAGAGCCTTGTCCACAACCCCCTTCTCTCTCTGACACCCCGTGGGGAGGTGTCCGGCCACCCCGTTGTGACTGAGTCACAGTAGCCCAGCCCCCGTGTTTTGCATCAGGAGACCACTGCCCTTGGCAGTCCAGCCGGCCCCAGGGCAGCTTACACAGAGATGAGTCACCCAGCAGACCTCAATTTTCCTTCTTTTTGAGTCTGTTGAGTACCTGAGGCATAATTCTTTTAGGTCACAGCAGGCTGAGGTCTGAAAACAAAAATCCCAGTTGTAGGCCTTTTAGATGCAAGGGAGGACAGGAAATTGTCAAAGGTGGTTCTGAAGTCTGAGATCTGGATGATAAGAGGAAAACGAAGAAAGGTCCACACAAGAATCTGGGGTTTTTGAGGGTGGGAGGGGTCATGGATGAGCCGAGTATCGGATTTCAGGACAAAGCATGTGTGGTCCTGAGGAGGAAATGGAATTCTGGAACTCCGGAGACACAGCACCAGGCTGCAGGTACAGAGGAGGAGGGAAGGAGGGGGGATGTGAGGAAAAGGGCAACGTGCAGCCCCAAGACAGGGAGAAGGCGCAGAGATGCCGATGAGACAGAGAAGACAGGGTGAAGGTTAGGTTCAAGTAGGAGCCCGTGTGCTGAGAGATGCAGGCGGAGAGCAGACACAGAAGCAGCCTGCATCAGGGGACCTTAGCGACTTAGAAAATTCCAAGTGGAAACTGTCAGCTTAGAGGCAGAGTTGATCTGGGGGCTGAAAGGTGGGTGAGGGGTTCGTGCGGAGTAATCAATGTGAAGACACCAGTGGAAGCAAGCAGTCCGTTGAAGAAAACCAAATGGAAGGCGAGGCAGTGAGACTAACAGGGGAATGAAGCTGGGCTGAGAAAATGACTCTGCAAGTGTCCGAAATAGCAGTGGCCACACTTCCCCTGCCTTTAGGATGGGTCTCCTCTTTGGCTCCCCTTCCCCCACCCAGCATCTGACAAGACATCACAGATGGTCTGCCTCCAGGGTTTCCTTTCTCCTTTATGCCCTGTGGTCTGAGTTAATTCGGAAACTCTGGTCCAATGATACCCTCAGCTGTAGGCAGAATAATCAGTCTCTGCTCCCTGTCCTCCGCACAACTGTCTCCGACCACAGTTTCTTCCTCTGATGACCCCCACCCCCGCCCTCACTTGCAGCCTTTCTCAACCTGTCCACCATCCTCAAAGATTTAGGCTTGACAGATTTGGAGGAACCTCAAGGATACGGTCTGGAGAGATGCTGTGATTTCAAATGATACTAAGCAAGTGGAAATCTCCACCATGTCCAGTGTGGCTGCATGGCCATTACCTCCCCTGATCCACAAATTAGGAGAAAGAGGAGAGGCTGCTGCTGTGGATGAAAAAGCTGAGTCTCACAAAACCCAAGTCACATCACCACTTAGCCACAGATCAGAACCTGGAAACACCAGTCGCCTGGACACCTATTCTGTGTCTTCTGTTTTTGTTGTTGCTTTTTGTCATTTTCTTTTATTTTATTCTATTCTATTTTCTATTTTATTTTATTTTATTTCATTCTATTGTATTTTCTTTTGTTCTAACTTATTCTATTCCATTCTATTTTATATTTCATTTCATTTTATTCTATTTTACATTTTATTTCATTTTATTTTATTCTATTCTTTTCTACTTTATATTTTATTTTATTCTATTCCATTCCAGTCTATTTTATATTTTATTATGTTTTATTATATTCTATTTCATTTTAATTTTTTACACAAAAGGACCATTTGAATGAGAGATAAAGTAATAATATTCTCCAAATTGTTGCTCCCAGAGCCAATATTTAACATTTTTGGAGTGCACGCTGGAGAGAAACCATATGTTCCTATCCCAAGTGGAAAGATCAAGTTCCCAGGAGCCTGACTGAGGCATTAACGTTTGCTTTCCTCCGAGCTGCTAAATATGATAATATAGGACACACGCTGACTTGCATTTACACAGTTCCCCTGTCCTCTGGGGCCCTCACAGCTTGTAGCAGGCATCCACTTATGTATTTCCATATTGAGACAATGCCCCTCTTTCGAGGCACCTGAATTAGTCTGCATATATTAATTTCTCCATCAACCATTGTAGCGTATGTGGAAATCAGGGAAATTGACTCCCAAGCCTGCTCACATCTTGGGGTGATCTTATAATAGGAGATGACTCTCAAGCCAAACATGGGTGAGATTTTCATGAACGGCGTTACCCGAGACACAATATCATCATCCAGCTCCGGGTCACTCAAAGTGGGCTCAGGGGACGCCCCCCTAACTGAGAAGTACAGTAAAAATTAGTAAAAATGCAGTTTCCTGTGTCCACCTGAGACCTACCGAGTCAGGGTCTCTGGGTGGCGGGGACCTGGAACCTGACTTTTAACAAGTTCCTTTGGTCCTCATGCTACTCACATGTGAATGGATCCCATCCATTCTTCTATTCTGAAGGTGACACAAACCCTGCCCAGGAAGGTGAAGTCACGCAACTAAGGTCACACAGCACAATCTCAGGACCTGACACCACCAGTTAAGCACTTGTTTCTTGCAAAATCGCCCATAAGCTGCAGGGCTGTGTCTCCATGACTACCCCCCACCCCCAACCAGGTGTCATCCTAGTCCTTGTCATCTGAGCGCCAGAGTAGTCGCGGACATGCTCGACCTGACGAGAGGTGTGCTCTTTTTTTTTACAACTGTGCTCACTTTTCTGGGAAATTGAGCCTCCTCAGACTCAGTATGAGAAAAAAAGGGTTGGCAATCGAGGTTTATTTGAACTGTGGACACGCGGATGGTTAGAGGGCAGCCAGGATGTCCATGCAGAACGGAACCTCCATGCTTCACTCTCAGCATCACCTGGAAGAAGCCAGATCTGCCCCTAAGCCTGACCGCTCCATCAGCAGCACCATCACTGGGGGTCACCGAGCACTTTTCGTCGTCCCCGACCCTCTGGCTGAAGCAGCCACCTCTCCCCTCACACACAGACACATCCAGCCCCTGCCCTCATGCCCGCCCTCCTCACTCGCTATTCTCCCCATGTTTTATTTTCTACAGGGACTTTAACCGGAAAGAATTGCTTACTCCTGTGCTCTTGCCCACCTCCCCACAGGAATTTAGGTCCCAAGAGGGCAGGAATCGTGCCTGTCTTGCTCACTGAGGCATCTTCTACACCTAGGACAGTGCCAGGCACACCAAATACCTTGATGAATGTCTCTGACATCAATAAATGAATGAATGCTTAATCTTCGGTGTCTTCCTAGCTTTTAGAAAAACTTTGCTGCTGCTGGACTCCATCTGCTCTTTCTTAGAAGGGTGGCTCTGGACTGGCTTTTCATTCCTGACCCTCTAGGAGAAACCGTGGTGATCAATCTTACTTCTGATGGCTACTCTTCCTTCTGGAACCCTCTGATGAATTAGGTACCACTTCCCATTTGTCCCTCGTCCTGTGTTGACAAGGTCTCCATAAGGTTGACTGCAGCATCCTTGCTGGGCTCTGGGACCACCTTTAGGCCTAGGTAAGAGGAGCCCCAAAGCTGGGCCCTAAGGTCTAGAGGCCCTTTCACTCTGCTGTCCTCTGGTTGTTTCTTTCATGGAAAGAGGAGTCTGCAGGGCCCATGGGGCAAGCTCTCAGGGAGTCTGTGCAATCCCTATTAGACTATGGGACATGTACTTAAAACCTGGGAATGCCCTGCCCAAATGTCCCCAACCCAGTGGGGGTGATGGGATCTGCATGGGCCTCTCTCCTGGGCCCCATCCCCAAAGGGCACTGCACTGCTGGGGTGCACCCCCACCTACACCCAGGTCCCAGGGGCAAGTATTGATGGAACACGGCTGTGTTGCTAGGGCAGGGGTCCACATGTGCATGGAAGGACCTTGCAGGGCAGGATGGAATCAGAGGTGGGAAGAGAAAGGGATGAGCAGGGCCAGTTTTCCCTGCCCCATCACCTTCCAGCCCAGGACACTGGACATCCTCCCTACCAGCCTGGTCTTCAGATCATTGTGAAGGTGCTGGAGCAGGCAGGTAGCTACGTATGAGCAGAGAAAGGGGGGCCTCAGGCCAAATGGTAGGAAACCATACATCTTGTGAATAACAGGGGTCCTTGGGCAGACAGGAAAGCAGGAACCCCCAGACTGATAGGAAACCACATGTTTTGGGGTGACAAGTGGCCTGGAAGTTGACAAAGGCAGGAAGAAGCAAGACTCTCTGGTGTCTGAATGTAGCCCTTTTCTCATTATGCTCTCATTTCAATAAAATTAGCCTTGCAGATTAGAAGTACCCATCATGCACTGACACCATGACACTTCCAAACCAGACTAACTAAGGACAAAAATCCCTCCTCCCCTTGGGAAGCTGGAGCTGGGACTGAGATCAGGGAATACGTACGACCCCAAATGCCTCCCTCCCCACCCAGTGAAATATTTCACCTATTCATTTTTACACCCTATGTAACCAGCTTGTCGAAGACACTCAGGGCAGCTGCTCACCTGAGTCTGCCCGCTCTCCCTGTGAGAGCATCATATCACTTAATAAGTCCTTGCTTTACTTTCATGACCCCTGTGTATATGCGGTGAGGTAGAACGAGAGAACATATTTTAGGTAAGTTTGTTGACTTGGTTCTAACTTTTAAATGTTTAAGTCATCTGATATGTGGACTCTATTTGTGCCCTTGTCCTGGGCTCTGCAAACATTGGGAGAACCCTGGGTGACTTCTGAAAGTTACACCTGACTGATGTAATGTGAGCTGAAATGTTCCATGTGTATTTCTTACCTCTCAACTTAATTTTCATTAATTTTCAGGGTTTTTTTTTTTTACATGTCTGATTTTGTCTCAGTTATGCCCAGCACACTTAGCACTATGACCAAGTCTACCAAAGAAAGCAGATCACCACCTGGATAAACAAGGGGGCCAAACCCATAGTGAACTGGAAACTGGTGCTGAAGCTTCCAGACTCCCAGCCCAGGGCGGACACACTCCCCTAGTGTGAAGTTTTACACAACGTGAGGCAGAGCTTGCAAGAATCCAACCATGTTTGTGTGTTCCCCGCACCCCCACCTGCTCGCGGGGTGTGCCATTTGCAGCAAACACACTTCTTGAACTAAATTTTTCAAATCATTCTCATTACGTAGACAGAAGTGGTTTCAAGAATTCATGT
This sequence comes from Vicugna pacos, assembly GCF_048564905.1. Taxonomy (NCBI): domain Eukaryota; kingdom Metazoa; phylum Chordata; class Mammalia; order Artiodactyla; family Camelidae; genus Vicugna; species Vicugna pacos. The sequence continues at coordinate 24,743,054 of NC_132997.1, read as the reverse complement.
TCTAACTGCATCTACTACCTGCTTCACACAGACACGTTTATATTTAAATGTTTTAAAGGGTGTTTTTGCTTTGGCAAATCAAGCAATTTAAGGAGCATCAGCAGGCTTTGATTTACAAATCCACAGATGCTGATACACGGCCATGTTATTTGGAAGAAAAAAGTAATTATCTAGAGAGAGCCGTATCCCCTCTAACTAAGAGCCAAGTTTGCTTTAAAAAGTTTATAGCCCGGTAAGATCAAAACAAAGAATCTACCCGCTCTGGGCATGTGCTGACGCCTTAACTCACCACTGAAATAGCTTTTGGGGCTGGAAAAATGTTCCATTAACCTTTAGATTTACAATAGCATAAAGACACTTTGGTCTTTTAAACTTATTATTCAGCCAAAAAAAAAAAAAAATGAACTCACAGATACAGAGAACAGACTGGTGGTTGCCAAAGGCGGGGGTGGGTGAAATGAGTGAAGGTGATCAAAAGACACAAACTTCCAATTATAATATAAACATGTCATGGAGATGTAATGTACAACAGGGTAACTACAGTTAATAACACTGTACTGCGTACTTGAAAATTAAGAGAGTACATCTTAAAAGTTCTCATCACAAGAAAAAGATCCGTAACCATGGTGACGGATGCTAACTTATTTGTGGAGACCATTCTGCAATGTATACAAATACTGAATCCTTACACAATACACACCTGAAACTGACATAATGTTATATGTCAATTATATCTCAATGAAAAAAGAAAAGAGATATGAAAAGGGGGTTAAACACAGTCTCATAGCCTGAAGACGCCGATTTCTCCTCTGGGATTTATAATCTGTCTTTCTGGCCCCCGCCACACCTGGGACTGGCTCCTTTTCAACCTCTCAGGACTAGCTTGCTATGTCCCGTATAATTTTCCCAACGGGGTAGAAATGTACGTCCCTGGTTAATATCCCAGAATATATAACACAGCATTGTAAATAGACTATACTTCAAAAAATTTTTTTAAATCCCAGAATGTAAAAACACAAATAATTGTTACCACTTTAAATACGTAAAGTCTCAAAAAAAAAAAAAAACCCGTAAAGTCTTATCAACAGGAGTTGAAAAATAACTCCCAGAACCTAAGTGATCGACATGGACTGAAGACCAACAAAGCAGATAAAATCCTGCCACACTGCCTTCTGCCCCGTTTTGTCTGGATTTGGAGAAAAGAGGCCAGAAAACAGGCTTATGAGTCCTGACCACGGAGGACACATGTGCACTTAATTTTCTGAGCTGATGTAACAAGCTCCCTGCTATACTCAAGTCGGCTGAGCAGCCCAGGCTTTTATTTTTAGCTGCTATATTGAGATATGACTTACAGACAGTTAAATTCACCTCCTTTCAGCATTATGTTTGAAGAATTTAGAAAAGAAGAAGTGCGTCTAGCTCAGTCGTAGAGCACATGCTTGGTTAGCATGAGGTCCTGGGTTCCATCCCCAGTCCTCCATTAAATACATACATCCATAAGTAAATAAACCTAATTACTCCCTCCCCGATAAAACCAAAATATACAGACTTACAACTGTAGCGGGAAAATGTGCTACAGCTCGGTGTTACAGCTCAATTGTGACAGCAACCTGGATCCGGGCGAAAGACCAAACAGCACTCGGAAAGTTGGAGTATTACGCCAGCGGGGCCAAAACAATTAACACTTCAAACTCTGGATCCCGTCTGTAGGTTTACACAGGCCTTTTATAGGCTGCCACTTTTACACTTTGCAACATCAAATGCAAATAAAGTATAACAGAAGTTGACCAACCAGGAACAAGCTTTGTAGAAATAGCCCAATCAGGAGTGAGCTCCATGTAAATGCAGTACTACAAATGGACCAATCAGAAGTTAGCAAAGTGGACCAATCAGAAGTGAAAGTAATAACCAATCAGGAGTGAAGGAAATAACCAATCAGAAGTGAGCTCAGGGAACCAATAGAATTTTAGGTGTAAGCCACTTTAGAGGCAAAAAGTGAGGTAAAGCTTCTGGGCCAGGGAACTGGATGGTGCTGGGAGGAGAGCAGCGGCCCTGCCTAGGAGTCCTGCCAGTGTTTTTATGGGGCTTCCTGCCTCACAACAATCACCACCACAATCCAAACACACAAGATTTCCGTCATCCCTAGAAGTTGCCCCAGGCCCCCAGTTTTCCTCTGTTGAAACACATTATCGGTGTTAAGATTCAAAGGAAACCACAGACCTGGTTAGTTGCCCATCTTGACAATGGAAAAGGAGAGATCACTTCTTTACCCTCAAGATTTTTCTTTCTGTTGAGAAAATAAATGTTAAACCCCAGAAAGCCCACGTTTGCTTGTGTGTGGACTTCGGGGTTCATTTGCAGTGCCTGAAACTGAACCTGAAGCTTCCGAGGCGATTTGAAGCCACGCCCACCGGGGAGGACCGTGGGATTTCTTTATTGCTGGAAGCGCAGTTATTGACGTCAGCTGGGCCCCTCAGAGCACACCGGGCACGGGGTCTGGGGGTGGCAGACTGCGCACAGACCTCTAGGGTCAGACAGATCTGGGCTGCGGTCCAAGCTGCCCAGTTTCCTCTCTGTGTGACCTCGAGAAATTGATTTAATCCCTTGGCTTTCTCCTCTGTAAAGCAGTAACAAAAATGTCATCTTAGAGGATCATTGAGGGTTAAAAGAACTGACAAGAACCTACCACCAGGCCCGGCACACAGCAGGCCTCACACGTCAGCAGTTTCCCATCCTAGCAGGCTGGTTGTGGATTACACATTTGCTGCCTCCACCATGAAGCCCACCGCCTAAGCCTCGCAGGGTCAGAGGCGCGTGGGGCCCGGTCGCTGCTTCAGGGTCAGCAAACAACAATGCTTGTGCTGTGTTTCTGCCCGACGGCCAAGCTATTGCTGTCCACCCAAGACCCCCTCCCCCGAGTCTTCCCAAAGCCTCCCACTGCACGGACACCGTTACTGCAGAGATGACTCTAGAGATGAAGGCTATTTCTCTTCCTGGTCTGACGCTGAGTTTTCCACCTTAGTGTAAAACCTACCTTTAAAAAAAAACAACAATTTTATCCATTTTTGATTTGGGGAAAAAACAGTTTCAGAGTTGCGTACGTGGAAATTTACAGAAAAGCGCACGAGGCGTTGCTCATTATCTCAAGACCTAGAAGAACCACTTTGCTTGAGGGGATTCCCTTGACTATCTGCTTTTCCCCCCCGAGGCTACTTTTTTTTAAGTATTTTAAACATTTTGAAGCATTATACCCTCTTCTAGAGAAAATACAGTGGTTGATCAATTTAATACTTTTTTTTTCAGTCCCCGACTCTATCAAAAACGCAAAGGGATAAAAATATCCTCCTGGCAAAGAAGTTGGGTGAAGTTGGGGGGATATGCTGACACAGCTTAGGATGAGCAGAATGCGATAAACAGAGCAAGAAGTTCCCAGAAAACAGAGATATTAATTAATTACAAAATGGTGACAGGGTGGAGAAAGTTGAGCAAGGATTCCTGTAGGAGGTGACATTTGAGTTGGATCTCAAAGATTGGACAGAGGTTCATCAAAGAGTGATGGGGAAGAGGATGTGTTAGGAAAGTTAACGGCACAGAGGAACAAACGTGTGGATGCAGGCTTGGTCTGGGGGAGGTTGTGCCGACTGCATCATTAGCGGAGAGCAGGAGGGGAGTTTGGGAAGAGGCAAGGCTGCTCAAGAGAGGCTAGGAGAGAAAAGTGTGGCCCTTCCGAGGACAGCTTTGCAAACATGGCAGGGACTTTATTGAGTCACTTGACGAAGTGCTTATTATATTTACCTCATCAGGTAGTGTCAGAAAGAGATGCATCCAAAAACACTTTGATCTGGGGCAACATCGCAAGAACATGTGCACAAGAGGGCTGTTACAAACAGAGCATGGGTAAGACCTCACAGCTTGGTATTCACACCTCCGTGTAATCAATGGGTCAAACATCACAGAGGCAGACGGAAAGTGGATGTCACGGGCAGGTCATAGGGAGGTACACGCTCTCATGTGAACTAGGAATAAAACAGAACTCCAGGTGTTGACTGCAGCATCCTACCCCCACCTCTGTCTCCACTTCTGCAGGTTTAATGCCCCACTGATGACAGCTGTGACTGTGCGACATCCCCGTCATGGTCACCTAGCCTACATCTTTCCTCTCTCGTGTTATAATTCTGCTGCAGTGTTTCTCAGCCTTTTTCCACTATTGCCCCCACTAAAAGGAAACATTAAACTTAAACTTAATTACATGTTAGTTAATTACATTAATTTAAATTGAATTTCTGTGTAATGAGAAAAATTAAATACTAAAGAATAAGACTTTGTAGGGTAGAGTGGAGCTTTGGAGGGCCAACTATTATAATAGCTAAGATTTCCGAAGCCCCTCCAAGCCCCAGTTTTTACCCCATCGGCGGTGACATCACCCGAGATGAGAATGCACGTTCTACTGCGTGTACGTGTATATAAATAAATGCATGCATATTTTATCACAGTCATCCTCAATCTGCCTAGAAATAACCTCAGCATAAATTATAAACTCCATTTATGACACAGATGCAGTAAGCTTCCATAAAGCAGAGGCTGAATTTAAGATACTAAACGTAGCCAGTGGACTCTTAAAAGGGAAACATCACTCTGTGAATGATTTATTACCCAAGGGGGAATGTGTACCTTTTTTAATTGCTCCTCTACGAAATGTTCTGGGACTTCCAAAGATCCTAACATAAAAATAAAAGTGTTAAATGGCAGGGCCATTATTTTATAGAGAAACCCGGAATGATGTCTGCAAGTAATAAAAAAAAGGGGGGGGGCTGCCGATTCAAGGCATTGGCCTGAAATTTAATAAAGTCAAGGCCAGAATAAGATGAGAAATTATTACCTAACGAGAAATTCCAAGGAAGTAGAACAGATGAAATTTGAGTTGGGATTATTCAACTCCAAGAGTAAACAAACGAAACTTCTCTGCCACATGAAATCCAAGACATAAGTTTGTCCCAAAGTTCTTGGACATGAGACTTGGGGACTTCAACCTGAAATGCCTCAGTGAAGAGAGTTTTCTCTACAGAGTAAAGGAACTCTGCTTCGCTTATTTTCCTTTTATTTTTTTCATACTTAGTCCTCACTGTTCTTTGCAAATCTAGGAAAAGAGTATACATTATACTGTAGAGCACAGGGAGCTACATTCAATACCTTGTAGTAACTTATGGTGAAAAAGAGTATGAAAACGAATATATGTATGTTCATGTATGACTGAAGCACTGTGCTGCACACCAGAAACTGACACATCGCAAACTGACTACACGTCAATATATAAATAAACAAATATATAAATATATATGTGTGTATGTGTGTGTGTGTGTGTATATATATATATATAAAGAAAAGAGCATACAGCCAATCAAATTACAAATAATTTTGAACTGGCCTCTTACAACTACTATGAAGATCTTGTTACATTTGCTTCCCTCTTCTTTGTTATATTTCAGTGCAGAGATATTTTTTATAAAATTGGGATAATACTAGGCAATGTTTTAGACTCCATTTTAAACAATCATGTAGTCAGCATTTCCCCGTGGATTTAAATAATTTTTAAACCAAGATTTTCAGTGGCTGCCCAGGGATCTATCCTCTGGAGGTACTAGATCTGATTTAACCATAAGCCATCATATTGTACATTTATTGGCTTTCTAGTTTTTTATTAGGCTACATAAACTGAAATAAATATCCTGGAAAATAAATATTTGTTTAGGTCTCTGATCATTTCCTTAGAAATGAAATTATTAGGTCAGAAAGATGTGGATGAACTTTGAAAAATTATTTTGATATGAGATAGAAATCGAACAGTATTCTTTCCAAGTTTCGGGCCACCTGTCCCTATCCTCCTCCCCCATTTCCTTACATTTACACACATGTATGTATCTGTATGAACATACATGTATGTATGTGTACAGTCAGCTCTTTATATCCACAGATCCTGCGTCCCTGGATTCAACCAACCGCAGATACAAAATACTTGAGAAAAAATTCCAGAATATTCCAAAAAAGCAAAACTTGAATTTGCCACCCAACAGACACACACACACACAGACACACACACACACACACAGAGCTATTTACACTGTATTCCAACTATGTACATTGCATTTACATTGTATTAATAATCTAGAGATGATTTAAAGTGCACAAAAAACATGCATAGGTTATACTCAAATACTACCCCATTTACATAAGGGCACACTTGTGCGTCTTCAGATTTTGGTACCCCTGGGGGTGGGGGGTCCTGGATCCAATCCCCAGTGGATATCGGGGGATGACTGTATACACACACACACACACAAATTTTAGTTCCCACCTTTTTCCTTTCTATTTGACTTCTCTCTTGCATCAACATTTCTCGCCCATCCTTTCTCCCCAAATTGACAGCATAATTTTCATCCTTCCATATTTCAGTATAAATATTTTAAATATTTCCAAATTTTTCTCCAAAAATTGAAAACCAATTTGCTTTCTTACTAATGAAGTTTTAAAGCGACTGTTTCACTGGGTATCATATTTTAACTGAGGCTTCTTTCATTCCTAGATTCCTAGTGAGCTCATTTTTTCAGATCATTAATCTTTTATATTCCTCTTTTTTTTTAAACCAATGCTCTATTCTTGTTTTAGCCCTATTTCTTTTCGCATTTGTATGTATCTCTTTATCTTATTAAGGGTTTGAAACATCAAACAGGTTGCAAATGTTCTTTCTCAGTTTTTTGCATACATTTAAAGTCTGACAAATTTTTTTCCTATTGTGGTAAAAAGATGCGTAACATAAAATTTTCGGTCTTAACCATTTCAAAGTATACAGTTCAGTGATATGAAGCACATTCATACTGTTGTGCAACCATCACCACCATCCACCTCCAGAACTCTTTTCATCTTGCAAAATTGAAACTTTGTACCCATTAAACAATAATTCCCCACTCCCTGTCCCTCAGCCCCTGGTAACCACCATTCTTCTACTCCATGACTATGAGTTCAGCGCATCTATCACATATAAATGAGGTCACACGGGATTCGTCTCTGTGTCTGGCAAGTTTTACTTAGTATCATGTCCTCCAGGTCAATCCACGTCCTCACAAAGTGCAGGACTTCTTCCTTCCTTGCCTAAGACTGAACAGCACTACACTGTGCATCTGCACCATGCTTACTTTCCCTCTTCATCTGTCAAGAGACACTTACTATTTCCATAACCTGGCCTATTGTGAATAACGCTGCGGTGAACACGGGAGTGCAGATCCCTCTTCAAGACAGTGATTTGATTTGCTTCTCATGTACGCTCAGAAGTGGACTGCTGAGTTTTTGAGGAACCTCGGTACGGTTTTCCACGGTGGCTGCACCAATTTATGTTCCCACCGACAGAGCACCAGGGCCCCCTTTCTTTACCGACACTTGTGATTGCTCATCTTTTTGCAAACAGCCATTCTGATAGGTGTGAGGTGATGCGTCATTGTGGTTCTGACCGGCATCTCCCCGATGGTGAGTGACACTGAACACCTTCTTATGTACCCACTGGTCATCTGTATGTCTTCTTTGGAAAGATGACCACTTTTGAGCCTAGAAAATTTACTTACTTTTCATTAATTTTATTAATCGTTACCTCTAATGCTTTCTTTAATCTAAGATAAAATAAATATTTATATTTCCTTTTTCTTCATTTTTCACATTTTTACTGATATATCTGGAAATTTATTTTTTAAATTGTATAAGCTGGAGTCTGATTTTATTCTATATTAATGCAAATACTTCCCCCAAGAATTAAGCAGTTCCGCTAAATCTAGCTATTCTCTCTTTTCCAACTTTCCAGATTTTTACCTCTATTCCTTTTGAATTGGCAATTAGTACTTGTAATTGAGTAAATTCTGTTATACACAATGTTATACCTCCCCCAACTAAGAGTCGAGTTTCAGATACTGGTTTAAGCTAGAATGTGAAGGTCTTCTTTGTGTGGAAAGGCTTGTAATTCTTTTTCTCCAGCTAGATCCCAGTGAAGCCAGACTTGGCCAAGCCAGTGGTCCGTTCATTTGAAAGTCCTTCCAAGGGGTAACTCTGAAAGACTGTAGGAGAGGCTCCTTACGTTGTCCTTCTGTAAGTTGCTGGATTTCTGGAATATCTTTTAGTGCCTACAAATAACGCATTAGATCCACGTGAACTGGTGCCTGTTTCTTAAATTCTCTGCACCTCAGCTTCTTCACTTGTAAAATGGGGATAATAAGAAATAAGACTACCACCCTTATATTGTCGTGAGGACTGAGTGTGTTAACAGGCAGAAAGCATCTCGTGCTGGGCCTGGTTCTTAGCTGTTATTAACACAAATGCTTATCAAATTTCCAAGTTACCTATACATTAATTTTTAGACATTAATTAAGGTCTTGGTCATCTCCTGCTCAGCTCTGTGTTGCCATCACACTAAGCCTGCCTGCAGTTTCTCCAGCGTGCTTATTCCTTAAAATCTCACTCAGCATCTTTGGACTCGGTCCTCCCTTGGCCTGCAACGCTCTGTCCCACCCCGACTGCCTGACCCCTCTGCCTTCCAGCCATGGCCTCATCTCCCCCAACCCCCCCCACAACACTCTCTCCCCACCCGTCTCTCTCCCGATTCTTCAGCACCCTGTACTTTCTTCTGTCACAACATTCACTCACACACTCACTCACTCATTCATTCACTGAGTACACATTTATTGAGCTGCTACCATGTGCCAAACACTTCCTACCCCACTGAATTACCAGTCCACCTGCTCTGAGAGGGCGTGGTTTCCAACTGGTATCCAGTAAAAACTCCATAAATAATGACTAAATGAAGAAATGCCTTTCCACATGTATGCCGCCCTGAAATTTCCCTTTCTGGGCTCCCTTCTTAAGCCTCAAATTCCTTTGCAGGAATTCTAAAGAACTCTGTAGTATCATTTGAGCCTAAAGAAGGAAGGATCCTCTTTACTAGAAAACAGATGAGAAAGTGATGATGTAACCTGGACATTCTGTTTTCTTCCTGGGAGAAATGAATGACTCATCAATTTCACCAAATGAGTGTGGACAGTATTTCTTATGAACCTAGTTAAAGTGAAATACAGAAGGCTTTCCTGCTGTGGCCCTCATTGGAAAATGCTTTCTGGTTATTAGGATTCAAGAGATGTTTCCCAGCTCCTGATCTGGTAGGAGACATGGCAAAGAGTTTGTACAATCAGAGCCTGTCTCCTGCCCTGCACACACAACCCCCGTCTACACCATGCCTCTCCCCGCTGGGGTTTACTTGGATTCCACATCAGCGAACCCACATCCCCACCCTATCCAAGAAGGCGAGTTGGAAACTGGTTGAAGCCTTCTTGAGGCCTGTGCATTTCTGAAAGCCCTTGCTCTTAAACTCTTTAATCAGAATCTAGATCCTTTCTCCAGTTTGCTCCTGGTGCACCTGGAGTTCCCAGGAACAAAGGGCACTCTGACGGTGAAATGCTGCTCTCCCAGTTGTATGACTGAGTTTGTTTCCAGTTCAACTGGTACTCTTGCAGAACAGATACTAATATGGAAGCCCGCCTACTATGTCCGCAATTTAACTGCAAGCATCCATCGAAGGTGCCAGAGCTCTGGGGACAGGGCGGGTTAGTTAGCTTGTGCGCCCTCTGGCGGCTTTGCTGGAGCACAACACGGAAGTTCAGTTAGAACTGCACTTTGTTTTCCTTAAGAGTGAGGGGTTGGCATGTTTTAAAATTGTCATTTATTTCAAATTTTAGAAACAATAGTAGGAAGATACTGTGTTGCAATTTAACATTCAAGAATCGTCAAATCTGCATGGGAAACAAACTTACAGTTACCAGAGGGGAAAGGGGATGGGGAGGGATAAATTGGGAATTTGGGATTAGCAGATATAAACTACTATATATAAAATACATAAACAACAAGGACCTACTGTAGAGCACAGGGAACTATATTCAATACCTGGTAATGGCCTATAACGAAAAAGAATATGAAAAGGAATATATATATGTAAATGAATCACTATGCTGTGCACCGGAAATCGATACAACATTGTAAATCAACTATACTTCAACTGAAAAAAAAAAAAACAGAATGGTCAAATTTGGAGTTTAAGCTTCCTTCTTACATTTTAAAAAGTATTTCACTTAAAAAAGTAAAAGTTGTCTGTGAACATAATGCAAATGGGAAAGCCAAACTCTAATTCATTCTGAATTCACTCTGAATTTCCAGTTGATCCAAAACAGATGAGATTGTGTAACATGCTTCCATAGCATGCTTTGGAATGAAATGTGAGAAGGGAGGAGGGAGCTGTTATTTGGCACCTTGGGTCGTGCTGTCATTTTCAGCGTGGCAAACAAAAATGAGGGCACGTGATGGCTGGACGGAGCTGCTGAAATCTGCACTCAGTCAGAGCCGCACCACTGTTCTGCCTGCCTCTTGTTAGTGTGTTTTGTGTCTGTCCACACATCACAGCTGCACAAGCTACTTCGCCCTCAAGGCAGCAAGGCCATGTGTCCTGGATGCACCACCCCTCACCCCGGAAGTGACAGTAACAAACCAGCAACGGCCCTGCACGCTGGGTGGCTCACTGAAGGGGCTCGGTCCTCCTCGCTGCCGTGTGATGCATTCAGCTCCATGTACTGGGCGCTGTTTGCACCTTTATTACTTAGCTGATGTTTGAAAATACATAAACTCGTCCCCAAGCCACTGGCCACTGCACAGAAGGTGGATGCAGGCATCTGTCCTTTGGCAGAGTCTAAGGAGGGCTCACACCACCCGAGTGAGGACGAGTTTAATGTGTCAGCAGGACCGAGCTAAGGATGACAAGACAGCTGGTGAAACGCGATTGCTGGGCGTGTCCGTGAGCATCTCTGGAAGAGATTAGCGTCTGAACGGGGAGACTAAGTAAAGACGCCTCCCTCACCACTGTGGGCGGCCCTCATCCGGGCCACGGAGGCTCCCACAGCACAAGAAGGGTGAATGCTCCGTCTCTCTCCCTGAGCCGAGATGTCTGTCTCCTCCTGCCCTCAGACATCAGCGCTCCTGGCTCCTGGGCCTTTGGAGTTAGACTGGGACTGATACCACTGGTCTTTGGACTTGGACTGAATTACACCACCAGCTTTCTGCGTCTCCAGCTTTCCAACGGCAAATGGCAGGACGTCTTGATCTCTATAAACGTGTGAGCCAATTCTTGTAATAAATCTTTTATCTACCTCCATTTTTTTCCTGGTTTAAAAAATTGGGGGACGGGGTAATTAGGTTTATTTATTTATTTATTTATTTATTTATTTATTTATTTATTTATTTATTTATTATTTATTTAATGGAGGTGCTGGGGATTGAACCCAGGACCTCATGCATGCTAAGCACGTGCTCTACCACTGAGCTGTACCTCCCCGCCATCTGTATCTCTAGAATCTGAAGGCATCCCACAATCCATTAAGGCTCATTACAAGAAATTTAATACAGTTCCCTGTGCTGTACAGTAGGTCCTTGCTGTTTATCCATTTTATATATAGTAACGTGTACCTGTTAATCCCAAACTCCTAATCCAACCTTCCTCCCTCCCCAGTTGTTGTTGTTTTTCTGTGTCAGAGAACCTGTATTTCTGGTTTGTAAATAAAATTTATATATATATACACATATGTGTATATATATTTTAGATTCCACATATAAGTGGCATCATATGATACTTGTCTTTCTCTGTCTGACTTACTTCACTTAGTATGAGCATCTCTAGGCCCATTCATGTTGCTGCAAATGGCTGGACTCATCTTTGTATTGTAGTTGCTGTCAGTCAGTTTTTCTTAGAGGTTAAATAAAGCTTGCTGTCTGACAGCCACACTGGATGAGAGACCTCAGCCCTGGGGTGGGGGTGTGGTGGACTGTTCTCCTGGGGGAAAAGAAAAGCTCTGATTTGTAGCTTTGGCCACTTTGGAAAGCCAGCAGCCCAAGAAGATGGTGGACTAGTGTCCCAAAGAACCATCTTGCCTAAGTTAGAACTCAGGCTTCCTTTATACTCAAAGGGGAGGGAGGTAAGTCAAACATTTCCTGTTTCCAGCCAGACCCCAGAGGGGATGAGTTAACTTCCTTCTTCCCGCAGTCACTCACAGGTGGGCCTGGTCAGGATGTTTCCTGTGAGCTAAACAGAGGCATTTTAGTTTAACACTCATTACCTGGGAGGCAGAGTTCCCACAGGTGGGCCATTATGTATAATTTAAGCTTCTAGGCAACATCCCTTTAGTGATGAACTTGCAGCAAGAGCAATAAAAGACAAAGGTTCAAGTAAAAGAAACAGATTTAATATGGAGTCGGGTTTTTTCCCCCCTCTTATACTTACTTATACCAGGAAATTGGAAAAGCTACAAATCAATGCCTTTTTTCTCCTGGAGCCACAGCTTTCCCCACACATCACTGTCTACAGAGCAGGTGGAGGGGATGGAAAAGGTGGCTTTCCAGGGATTGAGATGAGAGAAACAGGAGGTGAACAGAAGGAATCCCTCGCACACGGACCACTTCACACCTTCATTATCTCCTTGCCCCCTTGAGAAAATATGATTTCCCCCATTTTACCGAATGACCAAAGCCTAGAGGGAAGAAAAGAGGACGGGACGCAGAGAAGGTTCAGAAGTCAGATTTATGAGGCAGAGTCTAGGCAGAGCTCACGTGATGAGCGGGAGGTAAGTCTCAAGGAGCTGCTGACCAGCAGTGAGAAGGGGGTGGGCTGGGTGGGCTGATTTTCCGGGGGCAGCCCTCGTGTTCTCTCAAAGCTCTGAGTGGTCACAGGAGTGGCTGGAGACGTGGAGAAGTGGGATACAACTGCCCCGTGACTGGGACTAAGACAGATTTATTAGTCCACTGACTTCTGCAAGTCATCCTAAAGCTTCGTTACTTCAGATCCACTAACCTGGACCTGCAGGGTAATTCAGCCAGGCTAACTGAGGTTTGCCTTATTTCCCGTGGCTTTAAGGAGGAAAGTGAGAGCGTGTTGGGAAAGTTTAACTTGAGAATGTATTTTAAAGAAAGTCAGCGATTCACAGTCCCATAAAAACAACAAGGTATTTAAAGGTACAAACTTCCAGCTACAAGGTCATTCAGTCCTAGGGATGTAAAGTACAACATGATATGTATAATTAACACTGTGTAAGTTACGTATGAGAGATGTTAAGAGAATAAACCCTAGGAGCCGTTACAAGGAAAAATATTTTTTCTTTTTCTTTAATATTGGATCTGTATGAGATGTTGAATGTTCGCTAAGCTTATTATGATAATTATTTCATGATATATGTAAGTCAAGTCATTATGCTGTACACCATGAACTTACATAGTGTTGTATGTCAATTGTATCTCAATAAAACTGGAAGAAAAAAAGATTTTTAAAAAATCCCACAAAAAATTAATGCTGAAGAGGGTGTGGAGAAAAGGGAACCCTTCCATATTGTTGGTGAGAATGTAATTTGGTGCAGCCATTATGGAGAATAGAAAGGAGATTTTCTAAAAAACTATGAGTTACCAGATGATCCAGCAATCCCATTCCTGGGCACATATCTGGAGGAAACTCTAATTTGAAAAGATAAAACACACTCTCATGTTCATAGCAGCACTTTTTACAATAGCCAAGACATGGAAGCAGCCTAGATATACCATAGACAGATGACTGGATAATGAAGTTGTGGTGTATATGAACAATGGAATACTACTCAGCCATAAAAAAGATTAAAATAATGCCATTTGCAGCAATGTGGATGGACCTGGAGATCATCATTCTAAATGAAGTAAGCCAGAAAGAGAGAGAAAAATACTGAATGATATCACTTATATGTGGAATCTAAAACAAATAACACAAATAAACTTATTTATAAAACAGAAACAGACTCATAGACATAGAAAACAAACTTATGGTTACCAAAGGGGGAAGGGGAGGGTGGAGGGATAAACTGGAAGTTTGGGATTTGCAGATACATGCTACTGTATGTAAAATAGATAAATAACAAGGTCCTACTATATAGCACAGGGAACTATGTTCAATATCTTATAATAGCCTATAATGAAAAGGAATATTGAAAGGAATACATAGATATATACACACACATATATAACTGAATCACTATGCTACATACCAGAAATTAACACAACATTGTAATCTGACTACACTTCAACTTTTTTAAAATGTGTGTGAACTACACCATCATTAAAACAAACCCAGCAACCTAAATGAGGCCAAAGCTTCTGATATAATAGATAAATAGGAAAAGACTTCAGTTGAAAATGGTCAGCAATTCAAAACCTCACAGCTTCTAACCAGCCTTTTCTATCTTGCTCAGAGTCGATTCATGTAATAATTAGATGTTAGAGGCGAGGGAGCCCCACGCAAGAGCTGACAACCAAGGGACGCCCATTTGAACCCTTTTACCTGTGCTGATTACGAACACGTCTTAAGCCTCTTCTCAGTCTTTGACGTGGGATGCCTTTTCCCCACCTAAAAAGTACCTTTAATTCTTCTTTTGTAAAATAGGAAAAACAATTTATGATTCCCAATAGGAAAAAAAATGTAATTAAAGAAAAAACTTGCACAGATTATCTGGTATCAGAAAAGTATTTTAATCTATGAAAGCACTGATTAATTTTGGGTAATGGTTGGAAAAACAACCCTTTTTCTCCTTGAGAAAGAAGACAGCGTCTCATTCAAACAATCACATACTCACTGGAGTCTGATCTCTTGTAAGCTCCTAAGGGGACTGAGAGAAAAGAGAATTTAATCTTTATTCATGAACTTCCTTCTCTGACAAAAAAAAGAAAGAAGGAGGATGAATTGAAATGGTTTCTGACTTTTGGGAATGTTCCAGCGAAATGAGTTGGGGTAGCAACTATTATTTTAAGCACAGAGGCTCTGTTGCCTTAAAAGCACTATAACCTTCACCTGGAGCAGGTTATACGCTTGGCCAAATGTTTACTGAAGCAGCAAGTGTTGGGATCCATCCCATGTCCCATCCCTCCTGCCTGGACTGCACTGATGCTGCAGCTGCTGTAATGAATGGAATCCCCCTGGTCTCATGTCCAGTGGTATCATCAAATCCTATGAAAGGGCCGGCTCGTCCCATCCCAGTATGTGGTTCAGACAGAGCCATCCTTACTTCCACAGGCAATGTCACCATCGTCAAATATGTTCTGACGGGACGGGAAGTGCCACGATTTACTAAGCTGTTTACAGCACCGTGCCTGATGGTTCCTGTTTCCTGGATCACACATCCTACAGGAGTTGTTCATGTTCTACCAGAGTGTCTTCTCTTCCAGGGAACATTCTTCTCCCAAAGATGCTCTCTGGGACTTTTGTTTTCCAATCTAAGGGAGAAATCTGGGACAGAGTACTTGGTCAGGAATGAGAACGCCTTGGCTCTGTTTGAGATTCACCTCTTCCTCCAGCGCCCCCAACATACCTGCCAGCGATAGCACACCTGCTCTCACAGTGACTCCGCTGGCCACTCAGTAGAATAATGTGCCCCCCCATTCTGGAACCTTCCAAGTGATTCTGGAAAAGTTGAGTCTGGGCACTTGGGCAAGGCAGTACCACATCCAGGACTGATGGCCCAACCTTGCACTGTGAGTCATGAAGATTCAGGATGCTAAGTGTTCCCTGTATTCATGGGGAAAGGAGGAAGCCTGACACAGAGGTCATTGAAGTTTCCACTGTCCCATCTCAGAGGAAAGACCTCAGCCTTGCTGTCATCCAGGGACAGGCCAAGCATGAGGTGAGGATCACCAAGGATGAGTGAATGCAATCCCTGCTCACTGGGGGATGAGTTTCTGCTTCTGACAGTTACAACTGCCCCATTCCTCAGATTATCAATTACTGTGTCTTAAAATGACTGTACATTCTATGGGGTTAGGGTAAGTAGTGACATTGGCTTTATTATAAATTAAATAAACTGCCTTTTCACCTCTTTGGTTGAAGATCAGAATTAAGGACCACTTAGAAAGACTTGGATGGAAAATGGGAGATCAGTAGAGAAAATCAACAAACTCAAAAGCAGGTTGCTTGAAAAGATGAGTAAAATTTAAAAACTTCTAGCCAGGTTTCATCTAAGAAACTAAGAGAGAAGACAGAAATCACTAACTTCAGAAATGAAAGATGGACCAAATCTACCGATCCCATGGACGTGAAAAGGATAATAAAGAAACATTATGAACAACTCTGTGCTACAAATGTGATAACCTAGATGAAATGGACCAATTCCTTGAAAGGCACAACCTACCAACACTCAACCAAGGATAAACAGATAAGCTGAATAGCCCTGTATCTATGAAAGAAATTGAATCAATAATTAACAACTTTCCAGAACAGAAAGCACCAAGCGCAGATGGATTCACTGATTAATTTTATAAGATACTTAGGGAAGAAATTATACCAGTTCGCTATAATCTATTCCAGAAAATAGAAGCAGAGGAAAGCTTCGACTCTTTCTGTGAGCCCAACATTACCCTGCTGTCAAGATTAGACAAAGATACTAAAAGAAAGAAAAACTACTGACCAATATCTCTCGTGAGCATAGACTTCAAATCCTCAACAAACTATTAGCAAAGCAAGTCCAATGATTTATAAGAAGAATTGCACCCCATGACCAACTGGGACTTAGTGCAGGGATGCCATGCTAGCTCACCACTTGAAAAGTAGTTTCTGTTACCAATCACATTAATAGGCCACAAAAGAAAAATCATATTCATCATATCAATAAGATGCAGAAAAAGCATTTCACAAAATCCAACACCTACCTATCAAAAAACTCTCAGGAAACTAGGAATAGAGATGACTTTCCTAAAAGTGATAAAGAAAATCTACCAAAAAAAAAAAAAAGAGAGAGAGAGAGAAAAGAAAACCATATGGCTAACACATTAATGATGCAAAATCAAGTGCTTCCCCACTAATATCAGGAACAGGGCAAGGATGTCCCTCTCACCACACCTTTCCCACATCATACTGGAAGGCCTTGCCAATGCAATAAGGCAAGAGAAGGAAATAAAAGGTACATAGATTGAGAAGGACAAATTAAACTGTCATTGTTTACAGATGACATGACGTCTACGTAAAAAAAAAACTCAAAGAATCAACACAAAGTTTTCTGGAACTAATAAGTGATGATAGAAATGGTTAGGATACAAGATTATAATATACAGTCAATTTCTCTTTTATATGTGAATAACTAGAATTTGAAATCAAAGATGCTTACCTTAATTTCACCACTTACATTAGTACCAAAAACTGAAATACTTAGATATAAATCTAACAAACTATGAGTAAGAGCTATATGAGGACAACTACAAAACTCTGAAGAAAGAAATCAAAGAAGAATTAAATAAATTGAGGGATATCCCACGTACATGGATGGGAAGATTCAATCATCTGACTTCTGACATCATCGCGGTGTCAGTTTTTTCTAACTTGATCTATAGACTCAATGCAATCCCAATAAAAATCTCAGCAAATTATTTTGTCGATATGGAGATACTCTTTCTAAGGTTCATATGGAATGGCAAATAATGTAGAGAGCCTACAGAATATTGAAGAAGATGAGCAAAGTTGGAGGACAGACACACTAGATTTCAAGGCTTACCATAAAGCTGTATTAATCAAGACAGTGTGTGTCCATCAAAGAAGAGACAGATGAGTGGAACAGAACAGTGAGCCCAGAAACAGTCACAAACACAGCCAACTGATCTTCGATAAAGGAGCACAGGAACTTCAGTGGAGAAGGGACGGCTTTTTAAGAGATGGTGCTGGAACAACTGGCCATCCACAAGCGAAAAGGAGTCTAGACATAGACCTTCCACCAAAATCATCTCAAAGTGCATCACAGACTTCAGGAAAATACAAACCCACAGAACTCACAGATGATAATATAGGAGAAAAATCTCAGTTACTATGGGTTTGTGATGACTTTTAATTTTATTTTTCAGTTTTATTTTATTTAATTCATTCATTCATTCATTCATTTAATTGAAGTATAGTTGGTTTGCAATGTTGTGTCAGTTTCTGATGTACAGCACAGTGCTTCAGTCATACATGAACATACATGTATCGTTTTCATATTCATTTCCGTTACTGAATAGAGTTCCCTGTGCTATAAGTATAGACTTGTTGGTGATGATTTCTTTAGACACAATACCAAAAGCAGAATCCATGAAAAAAAACATTAGGTTGGACTTTGTTAAAGTTAAAAATTTCTTTACAGTTTGTTAAAAGACTTCATATCGGAAGACAGTTTGGCCATTACAAAATTAAACAAACTGTTAACTTATAATCCAGCAACTAGGCTCCTTGGTATTTACCCAAAAGAGTTGAAAACTTAGATCCACACAAAAATATGCACACAGATGTTTACAGCAGCTGTATTCATAGCTGCCAAAACTTGGAAGCAAACAAGATGACTTTCAGTAGGTAAGTGGGTGAATACATTGTAGTACATACATCATGTACAATGGAATATTATTCAGCAATAGAAAGAAATGAGTTATCAAGCCACAAACAAACACGGAGGAACCTTACATGCATGTTACTAAGTGAAAGAAGCCAACTGGAAAAGGCTACATACTGTAAGATTTTAACTCTATGACATTTTAGAGGAGGCAAGTCTAGGGAGAGAGTAAAGATGAAGGGTTTCCAGGGGCTCATAGGAGGGTTTCCAGGGTAGGAGGAAGAAGGAATGAACTGGTGACACACAGGGTTTTGGGGCAGTGACAATATTCTGTATGACACTGTAGGGATGGATGCATATCATTGTACTTTCATCAAGATCCATGGAATATACAACATTAAGAGTGAGCCCTAATGTAAACTATGGACTTTAATTAATAATGTATTAATATCGATTCCTCAGTTGAAACAAAAGTCCCACTCTAATGCAAGATATCTGTAATAGCAGAAAGTTGGATGGAGGCAGAGGTGGCATGTGAGAGCTCTGCGTACTTTTCATTCAATTAGTCTGAAAATCTGAAATGCCTCAAAAAACTAAAGTCTAGGAAAATAAGAGCGATTTGGTTTCCAGCCCTTACATATATGGTTACAGCTTTCATAGACTCCTTGAACACTTAATTTTATTTCTTTTTTGATCTTTTCCACAGACAGACACAGCCCTCCCCTCTGAAATCATGTTGCTGTGGCTTTTTTTTTTTTTACTGATTCTAATGGAATTTTCAAGAGAATGAATAGAATAAAGAAGCAGAATAATTTTCTTATGCTCCGTTAGGCATGAAATAACCCCTGCATAATTCCCACCAGATGTGTTTTCTTGTAATCATGCAAAGTCTCCTTCTCAGGTGTCCAAGAGAGACAATGAGTATATAGGGTAATGTTTCTGAACTTCCTGGTCTTCTAGCTAAGGTGACAAACATGAATGTCATCATTCCCTCTGCTCTGGGGACTTAAGCATGAGTCTGAATGGGGTTTGCTTACAGACAATCCTGTATTTGTTTAAGTCTATCCCCCAAGAAAACGACTGCTTCCTGCCTTATTGTATAAATGCCTATGTCACCTTTCCATCTGTCCGTGTCGATTTCTAATCCTTATTAGTAAATTAACACCTAACTTCCTTTTCTCCTTTGCCCACAGAAGATTCATTACTAAAGATCACTCCTGAA
Organism: Vicugna pacos; assembly: GCF_048564905.1. Taxonomy (NCBI): domain Eukaryota; kingdom Metazoa; phylum Chordata; class Mammalia; order Artiodactyla; family Camelidae; genus Vicugna; species Vicugna pacos. The sequence continues at coordinate 24,723,410 of NC_132997.1, read as the reverse complement.
ATGACTTGCTCATACAGCTGATGAGGGTTTGGGATTGTTTTTATAACGTCTCTTTCAAGAGATGAGATTTTGTTTTTGGTTTTCATTTTGATTTTTTGTCCTTGCCTCTCTTCATTGAGAGCCCAAGACAATAGACTGGGGATCTTCCTCACCACCGTGGGGATGTAAATTGGAGGAAATTGGTATCTAAAACGGTGAAGCAAGAGATCAGCCAGCAACACTTAGGAAGTGTACTTTTGAGGAAAAAAATGTACTCTTTTTCCAATTAAAGCAAAGAGAAATATGGAGAAAAATCTTGCTCTTCAAAATGTCATAACTGAAGGGCAATGGATAAGAGAGGAAACACGGAGAAAAGTGAAATATTTACACAGGAACAAATAAACATAGCTTGTAGAGTGGAGCTCACAGGATTCTTTCTCTAAAGTCTTGTGGTGCTTATTTCTGTTCCCTCTGACTTTGGGGCCTAACACATGCTGTTTTATAATCAAAAGACATGATCACCTTGCTGAATGAGAACCTTGTCAGTGCTTCTAGTGTCTTCCCAAAACACCTGTCAGAAGCACATGTGGACAAATTCTTGATTGACTGACACTACCTTTTCAGTCTTAAAGCCAAGTCTTTTGTTTAAAAAATTTTATTCATTTATTTTTAATGGAGGCATTGGGGGATTGAACCTAGGACCTTATGTATGCTAAGTATGCACTCTACCACTGAGCTATACCCTTCCCCTTAAAGCCAAATCTTAATTACCTGCTTCAAGAGGAAGAATGCAACTGGGAAGATGGATCAGTGAGAGAGTTGGTACCCAGCACAAAGTGTTCCTCTTTTTTTTTATTAATTCTCTTTAAGGAAATCTCTCACCTAGCCTTCAAAGTGTAGTTCAACTATCACTTTATTGGTGAAACCTTCCCAGATCTTGAGGCAAAGAATTTTTTTCCACACATCTATTCTCAAATGCAACTCTGTTCCCAGTGCTTTTAATATTGCATTGAAATTATTTGTGTTCAGGTTGCCCCATCAAAGGCAAAGATGGTGAACTGTTCACCTCTCTGGCCCCACCAGCTCGGAGTGATTACAGCCTCACTACAAGTCTTGAGTGAATGAGGAAAGTAGAGTGAGTTATTGTCAGGTCCTAGCAGATTTTTATCCTCTTCAGACCGTTCTCTTTCCTCTAATCCCCCATCACAGACCACGTCTCTATCCCTAGTCATGTGCCTAACCTTGGTCACGTGTCCAATACGCAAGCCATCATTCATAAAGGATTGTGGACCTTTTGTTTGAGACACCGTCATCACTGCTAAAAGGCATCACAACAGACAATGACAATAACCAAAAAACCGAATCACAAGAGCAACAACAAAAATGCCAACTGAACGCCCTCCTAATGGCAGATCAATAGTCCCCTCTTTATGGAAGCAGACCAGGTGTATTATTTATTTAAACAGTCAAGTAGTATCTCGTGAGTCTGAGTCATCCTAGATGCTGCAGGATTCCCGCCCGGGTGTAAATTATTCACTGACTTTACTTCCTGCCTCACCCGCACACCGGGGACTGTTCTCCTCGTCTCCAGGTCCCATGAGGCTGGGCTTGAGGTCTCTAAAGGCACCTCTCCCGTCAGGCCCCTTGCTGGTGTCCACACAGCAGAGTCCACACAGTCTACAGGCTGCACTCCTGCAGGGCCGGTCCTCTGAGGCCACCGGCAGCAAACCTTTGCACTGTACAGGCAAGGCCATGCTCACCTCCATGCTGTATGAAGCACCCTGCCTTTGCTCCTTGGTTTCACCAAGCACCCCGTGAAGACTCCTTGACTGCAGCTCCCCTCTCTCCACAGGGCACAGGAAATAGTTCCTGGAGAAGGCGAGGCCAACCATGGAGAGACACGTTTCCTCTCAGGCCTTACCTCTGCCAGTGGGAACTCATATCCAACCCTCATCTTGACAAGAATTCTAATGCCAAAAATTAAAAAAAAAAAACCCAGATTTCTCTTGGCCACTGTCATGTCTGAATCCCAGTGCTGTCTCCAGAAAAACCTCTGTGACAAACAGAAAGCTTACTAGATCTTTCCACCTGTATGCACAGATCTGACCTTCTCAGCTATCCTACCCCCTATGTAAGTGGCTTAGAGCTGGTCTAGCTTTGAGGCTGATCTCCCCTCGGGAAGGACCCAGAGGGAACACAAAACTGACTTGAGAAGATGACGTGAGAACCAATCCTCACCCACGATGCTTCACGGGGTGTGAAGAGACTGTTTATGTAGCGAGTCGCCCAACAAGACACCCAGGAAATCCACTTTGACCCCTCCCCCTTCTGCCATGTCTTCATCCTTGCAGAAGCAGTTGTCTTGCCCCAAGTTTCTAGTCACTTGTGTCCAGGGCCGGGCAGAGGGCCACCCAGTGCAGGATATCTCTCTCAACAGGGTCACGTGCTTCAGCATCAGCAAATTAAGGGTACCCATGTCAATTTCCTGGTTTTGTTTCAGTTATTAAGACATCACCATTGGGGGAAATGGGGTGAAAGGTACATGGGACCTCTTCGTACTTCTGTTTAAACTTACTGTGAATCTATAATTATTTTGAAATAAAACAGTAATTTACAAAAAAAGCAAACGAGGGGTACCAAATTCCTCTTTTGAATATTACTTGGTGTTCTCCCCTTAATGTTTTCCTAATTAAATAATAGCTGATTGCTAAAGGGTTTTCTTTTTAACTCATTTAAATCCACAGTTAAGAAATTAAAATTCACGCTATTATTCAATCTGAAATTAACTGTTTTTCTAGCAACTGTAAAAGGCCCATTTGCAGAATAGGTAGGTAGGTAGGCAGATAGATGGATAGGTGTAGATACTGCTTATTCCAGGGACACGCTAATGACAAATTTATCTAATTCTCCATGCGGTTTCGCTATTTAAAGCAAACCACCAGAATGTTCCATTCCTTGACCACACTGAGTTAACTCCTTATAAGAATTTCTGCAATGAAGGTCGATTTCAAACTTTATGATGAACACCGAGAATGAAAATTAGAAATAGCTATTAAAAAATTCCTCTTTGGAAAGAAACCTTGGTGAAACTAGCCTGCTCTTAAAATTAGTCACTTGTTCTCAGAAACCCTACCACGCAAATGGAAAGCTGTCCCGTGGTTTCTTCATCCTAAATTTCAGTAACACAAAGGCAGGTGTGTTCCATCCCTAACCAAGATACCCAAGCAGCTTTCACACGTAACAAATCTGAACTCACATGAGTTCACATACCAACCCTGGAGAGCTGTCTTGGGGAAAAATTACCTTGGAAGGTTCCTGGTGTCTGCCATTCCTTTGTTCCAGGGTTTGAGACTTTTGCTAGAGGAGAAAGATGGGGTTTTCTCAAGTCCTCTCCTCGTGGATACAGTCTGCCCCGAGGTGTCTCTCATCACCAGAACCACGCCTAATGCAAGGATATATCCATTGCTTTAGGTCCTAGGTGGTGTGTAGGATTCCTTACCTTCACCTCCGGGAAGCAAACTGGAGGATCATGCCTGGTCCAAAGCGGATGACTAAGGGTCAGGGGAGAGGAGGGGGCGGCACTGATTAGGGCTGGGAAACACATTTATTACCTCCCACTGAATCCTCATTTGTCAAAAATCTGCCCTCAGCAGACTGAGTCACACATGACACTCCCCCACCCCTGCAACGTCTCCACTGCCAACTGTGGTCCCAGCGTTGTTATCCGGTCTTGTGTTCTGAGCACAGGCATTGCCATCTCCACCCAGGTTATTTTTGCCCATTTCTAGACTTCATATGGCTTTAGGATGAGTTTTTTTCAGTAACTCCCAGGTACAAATTGCTCCCACAGTGACAAAATGCAGCCACGTGGGTCCTAGAGCCTCCAGGGCAGCATAGCCGTGGTCTCAGCCAGGCACCGGGCAATGATCCCAAGGGAAGTCCAACACCTGTCCCCTTCCTGCAGAGTCGTGCCTCCCCAGTATCTGAGCCAAGTACTCATTTCCAGCCTGCAAACTTGTGAGAAACCTTCTTAGGCTTTGCCAGTCAAAGAGGGGGAGATCCGCACAGAGGCTGGGTCTCCATGTGATATGTGCAGACTCAGTGCTTCGACTCAGATTGGTCTCCCCAACTTCTGTTCTGAGTCCAAGTGTCATCACAGGTGCATGTTACACCCCTCACCACTCCCAGCCCAAGGCCGGGACCTTGGCAGCTGTAGCAAAATCACTCTGTTGACCCAGTCCTACGTTAGGATTTAAACCCAATTCCCAGTTGGCCGCCCACCAAACAAGCCAAACGATCAAAGAAGCCCCTTTGCTCCTGCCTTGAATAGCGCAGCCTCCAGAAGACGTGAAACCCAGCGCCGGAAGAGCATTGCTAAACGATGAAGGTCTTTTTTGAAAAAAGGTTCTTGGGGCTGTCCAGAGAGGGTGAGGGTGTGGTGGGAGTCTACATCCTACAGCCCGCGGAGAGGCTTATGGAAAACCTGCTCTGCACATCTCTCCTCCCCAAAGCATCACTTGTCGTCAGGGCTGTCCCCGGCTCCTGACACCTTCTGCCTCCAAACAGTCCCAAGTTAGGTCACTGTTCTCTCACTGCCATCCTGCCTGGCCACTCCTCTCAGCCTCCACACCCTTCAAGTTGCCCTTGTTATTAGTATTATTATTTGCTCCAATAATCTGTCTTTTTGAAAAAAAAATTATTCAATTATCCTTAATTTTTTTTAAGTGGAGGTGCTGGGGATTGAACCCAGGCTCTTGTGCATGCTAAGCAAGTGCTCTATCCCTGAGCCAGACCCTCCCCACCACCAAGAATCTGTCTCGATGACCTTTCTCACACAGACAGTTCAGCCTTTCTCATTTTCTCCAGACCTTTATCCTCATACCTAACACTGTTCAGGGAAAACAAACACCAGCGGGTGGAGCAGGGAAACAGGGGGCCCGGCCCCGCTTTGAAAGACTGGTTGGGGGAGGGAGAGTGAGGCCACCAGACAGTCAGCATCTCTGTCCCTGTCACCCTGAGTCCAGCTGGGTTTTGAAGGCCCAGGAGAGGGTTTACAAAATGCTCCAAACTCTTTGTTCCTGGGTTGCTCAGTCTGTCTGCTCTGTTTAGCTGGTGAGAAACACCATCCTTCCCTGACTAATGAATGAGAAAAACCTGCTCAAACACGGATACACGGAGCAGCTCCCCGTGCGTTCTCTGCTTCCCGCAGTTCCTGCAGATGAAGGATGAAATTCAGTGTTTTGGTGGAGAGACAGATTCTCAAAACTCCCTCCTTTCTACTTTCCGTGGGGATGTAAACAGGCATGGAAGCGTCAGGAACAGTGCTCCTAAGAAGCGGAACTGGTAACACCACATGGGAGTTGAGAACAATGTTTAGTCGCTGAGTCAGTGTCGAGGTAAGACAGTGGAGTGTTTCATACCTCAGTCTGAGTGCAGCCGGGAGGTTGGAGGGAAACCATTAATAAGGGCGCAGTGGGACTCGTTTGGGACATCTTTGTGGAAGTGTGTTTTTGATCAGTATTGCAAAGAAAGCAAGGTTGCCATTTTAAAAGAAAGGAGTAGAAAGCGAGCTTCCAGGATAGACGCATCGCCCCAGCAGGAGGAGTCTGTGTGAAAGCTCCGCACCCCACAGAATGACTGACGCACATCAGTAAGGGAAACGATTTGTCCCTCAGAGGACGCCTGGCTTTCCGGGCAGGGACGCCGACTCCCAGAGCTGACGGGAACAAGAGGGAAACAAGAACAACCCTGTACACAGAGAACTGAAGAGCCCTGCGAGAGGGACTTCTGATGACTGTCACTGGGGCCACTCCCATGTCGGGACGCCTCTAAATTAAACATGGTGCCTGTTGATTTCACCTGAGCGGGATGTGGACACTTCCTGGCCCTAGCATGTAACCACTGAGTTCTTTATGTTCTAGATTTCAGACCAGAATGTTTAAAAGGAATAAGATGTAACTAACAGAGATGGAAGTGAGAGGAAGAGGGCCCAGGGTGGTGGCACTGGGTGAGTACAGCCTGGGCAGAGTTAAATAAGAAATACCATTGGACTGGCTCACTTAGAAACAGTGTTGCAACAAGCTACCTGCAAGTTTCCTCCAGGCTCCTAGAATTTAGATGTTGGTGCCAGTGTGAGTTCAACTACCACTTTTTAAAGAGCATAAGAAGAGCGTGTTGGTTTAGGTAACTGTCAGTCTTTGTTTCCAACATCTAGGATATTTCAGGTATTGATAAGGTATTGATCATTTTACATTTCATTGCATATGATAACTTCAGATGCAACTGTAACGGATCATGGGATAGCCTAGGTAAGGAAGAAGAAAAGGAAAGCATGCACTGCTGAATGTTAAAAGAGATTCCGTGTGATTCACATGACTGTATACAAAATAGATAAACAACAGGGACCTAGTGTGCAGCAGGGGGAGCTTTATTCAGGTTCTTGTAGTGAGCTGTAATGGAAAAGAAACTGAAAATATCTATGTGTATGTATATATGTGTGTGACTGGGTCACTTTACTGTATACCTGAAACTAACATTGTAAATTGACTACACTTCAATTTAAAAAAAAAAAGGAAATAAATAAATAAAATAGATTCTGTGTGTGTAGTTTCTAAATGCACACACAAGTCAGCTGGTGTGTGGCCAATTTTCAGGGAGGAATTTTACTGCTAATATTAGAGTCGTCAGTTCCTGGTTTTCCCTTTCCTTCTATGTCCTTACTTACTGTGCAACGGGGGATAAAACCCTTTCCCCACAACGTGCTATTTCTCTCCTTCACCTCACCCTCTACATGGAGAATAAATACATATCTATACCTGTATCTCTACTATCCTTGCTCTGTGCCTCACAATAAACACTTTTTTTCCCAAAGATGAGAATGCTACTTCGTCTTCTCATATTTCTAAAACAAAGTATCCAAAGCTGATCATCTGGCCCTACCTTACCCCTTTGAAATAAATTTGGCTTTTTTAAAAATTGAAGCCTAGTTGATTTACAGTGTTGTGTTAGTTTCCAGTGTACAGCACAGTGATTCAGTTTTACATTATATATATACTCCTTTTCATATTCTTTTTCATTAGAGGCTATTGCAAGACACTGAATGTGGTTCCCTGTGCTGTACAGTAGGACCTCGTTGGTTATCTGTTTTATATATAGTTGTTGGTGTCTATAGTTTAGCTTTTTATTGTTCATTCCCAGGAACATGCCAAGACGAGATCTAAGAAGACAAAGCCTGGAGCCGAGAGCTTGAGGCTGCAGATTAAAGCTGATGGGTCTGAATGGCATGGTGGCAGTAAATGGAAACCTACCAGATGGGAAAAGCAGAGGCCATTCTTCAGAGCTGGCTGTAACAAGGGTGTCGGCCACCATCACCTGTGCTTTGGCAGAGACTCAAGGGCAGGCAGAGGAGAGGGAAAGCTTGGTGGTGGGAAACAGGCAGGTTCCAGGTGTGGCTGGTGGCTGTTGGCCTGGAGAAGCTGGAGGTGGGTACCTGGAACTCCCTATGTGATTGGCTAGGGGAGCATATCTTGCCTTCTGTGGTTAGTTTTAAGTTGGAAGCAGGGACAAAAATTAGAGAAGCTGCTGTTGGGATCAACTCCTGGCCATTTGGGGCCAATTGTTAAGGAAGTTACTGTTTAGCCTCCCGGACTGTTACTCAAGACAGCAGCTGACTCCCCACGAGCCAGACGTGCAGCAGGCTGGCTTCTGGGCTGGTTACTGGGCCTAGGGGCTGGTTTCCTGGGAAGGTCGCTGTAGAGTTTGTTGTGGGTCAGAGTTTTATGTTTCACGCATGGTCTGGCTGTTGTCCATTTGTACACTGAGTCTCTCAGCCGTGTTGCAAGAAGCTGGGGGTAGAGCTTGGCTCTAAAGCCAGCAGCTGAGAAAGCTGACATTTCTGAAGGCACAGAAGCTCAGATTATTCACCAATTTACATCATTTTGTGTGTCAGCAACCAAAGCAGCACTGAGGCTGGAGTACTGGGCTCAAACCCTCCCACAGAGTCCCCTGTCCCCCGCAGCTGCTGGTGATGCTGCGTGGGGGCCGTGCTCCCCTGTGGGGCTCAGCATGGTGGAGGGAACACTCCCTCCCTTGGGCTGTAAGTGCTCTGTCATTTATTCATAAAGAGGGCACTATAGACTCACAGTGCCAGGCAGAAGCATCGGAAAGTACCCGCAGACTGTAAGTGTGAAAAGTGTGCCTCCCCATCTTCATTTCCATCCGAGTGAGGTTGGCCTTGCCGCCCAGCTCACTGAGAATAAGACGGCGAGCTGGGAAACCTGGTTTCCTCCTTCATTCCTTATTTGGACCTGCCCTACACCTTCTCCCTTCCCTGCCAAGCTCTGGAATGCCGAGGTTTTAAATAATCCAAGTGAAGGATCTCTTGGTGCTAAAGACTGAGAATCTGATCAGATGGTGAGTTAAGGAGTAATCATGAAGGGACTGATTTAAAAGACTCAGGTAGTAAATGACTGAATGAAAAACTAAGTGAATGAATAACTGAGTTAAAAGTCCACCTTGGGGGTAGGGGAGGGTAGAGCTCAGCGGTAGTGCGTGCTTAACATGCACAAGGTCCTGGGCTCAACCCCCAGTTCCTCCAATAAAAACAAAGAAATAAACCTAGTCACCTGTCCCCCACCAATTGAACCCCCCCCAAAGCCCATCTTAGACTGCACTCCTGCAGGAAGTTGGCCATGGGTCATGGCACTCCAAGGCCCCCAGGCTCCTGTGCCTCGTGTGGAAGGACTTGCCCAGTAAATGCAGTGACGTCCCCATCACTCTCCTTCTGTTCCCTGTAAGCTACCTGTGTCTCTGCATCCCCAGCACCTATCCCTGGACCTGCACAGACCCGTGTTGGACATGGACTGAATGGATACATTAGCAAATATGAAGACACAATGAGAAAACGGTGGGCAACGTGGGAATACGGAACAGAGCGCCCCTGGTACCATTGCTCCTGCCTTCTTCTCCTTTAAGGATTAGCCAAATGCTTTTTAAATGTTTGGTCTAATGTGCATGAATGGCTCGTAAAGAGTTCCCAAGTGACATAATAGTATCTCATTCCTGTGAGGCAGTTAGATCTGAGCACAGGAGACAGCTATGCGGTAGATTTGGGAAAACAGAATCTGTGCCCAGGGAGGTTCCCACATGAAGAAGTGTTCGTCAAGGAGATGCTGGATGGGGCGGGCGGGTGGGAGGGTTTCTAGCTGAGCCATCGTGATGTCATCTGTGGGGATCACTAACACAGGTTATGTGAGTAGGGGCGGGAGATAAGGACAACCTTGGACACATGAATGGAGGTACCTATCAGACATCTAAGTGGGGCTCAGGAGAAAGGTTCAGGTTGGAAATACAAGTTTGGGGGTCAGCAGAGAAATGGTCATCAAAATTTCAGAGTGTATGTATCTGTCTAGGTGCAGTGAACAACAGCAGAGGAAGGAGAGTGGACAGCCCAGCCCTGTGCCCTGAGAGACAAGAAAAGGAACCAGCCAAGAGTGCAGAGAAGCATCCAGAAGAGTAGAAGGAGCCAGAGTCAGAAGCCAGGAGATTGTGAAGGAAAAGACTTGGAATCGTGACTGCCCCCAAACAAAAAGATCAGAGATACCTTCTGACCTTTATGAAGAATTACTTGTGTAGATAGCTAGTTTTTGCACATAAGAGAAAGAAGTGAATGTCTTCCATTTCCAAGCCAGGGGACTATTCCAAAAGGCCAGCTGATGGAGCAATATAGATGATAGTTTATAGCTGGGAGGAGGGTACAGCTCAGTGGTAGAGCACATGCCTAGCATGCACGAGGTCCTGGGTTCAATCCTCAGTACCGCTGTTAAAAGACAAATAAATAAACCTGATTACCTTCCCAATCCTCCAAGGAAAAAAAAAAGAATTAAGGGGAGTTTGGGACAAAGGGAAGGACCTGGGGAAGACCACAGACTTGCAGAGCACTGGACAGTGCAGACAGGTGCACAGAGGGAAGGGTCGGGGATCCAAGGGTCAGGGCAAGCAACATGGGGGTCATACTTCTTAGAGGCCTAAGATTCAAGTTAAGGAACTTAATATTTTCTGTAAACAAATGAGTACCATTTAAATATTTTTTTAATGAAGGTACTGGGGATTGAACCCAGGACCTTGTGTATGCTAAGCATGCACTCTACCACTAAACTATATCCACCTCTCACAACTTAAAAGTTTTTTAAAGCACAAAGTGAAAAACATTAGTCATGTGTTGAAAATGTCCTGATTGTTTCATGTCTTCTGGGCGTTGTTTATGTCCTTCAGTGCTGCCTGCATTGCATCTGAAATCACTTGGCAGCAAGAGCGGGATACGTGTGACGTGATTTATGTAGAGCTTCGTACAGTGTCAAGCACTGAGGGGTGTTTTATTAGCATCCTTTGATGATTACTTCTGTAACTAGATGATCTCTGAGGTTCTTTTCAGCTCTGAAATTCTGCAGATTTAAGAGATTAACTGTTCATTACTGTATTCATCAGAGTTCTCCAGAAAACAAGAACCAACAGGAAATTAGAAAAATAGATAGATAGATAGATAGATAGATAGATAGATAGATAGATAGATAGATAGACAGACAGACAGACATACAGATAGACAGACAGACATTTATTTCAAGGAATTGGCTTATGGGATTGTGGAGGTTAGTATGTCCAAAGTGTGCAGCAGAGGCTAGCAGGCTGGAGACCCAAAGAAGAGATGATGCTGCAGCTCAAGTCTGAAGGCCGTCTGCTGGTAGAATTCCTTCTTGCTCAGGGAGGTCGGTCTTTTCTTCTAGTCAAACCTTCAACTGATCAGATGAGGCCCACCCACATTATGGAGGGCAATCTGTTTTACTCAGTCTACCAATCTAAATTTTTTTTTTAAATTGAAGTATACTCAGTTTACAATGCTGTGTCAATTTCTGGTGTCCAGCATAATGTTTCAGTCATACATGTACATACAGATATTTGTTTTCATATTCTTTTTCATTGTAGGTTACTATGAATATTGAAAATAATTCCCTGTGCAATACAGTAGAAACTTGTTTATCTATTTTATATATAGTAGTTAGTATCTGCAAATCTTGAACTCCCAATTTATCCCTTTCCATCTCCTTCCCCCTCTAATAACCACAATTTTGTTTTCTATGTCTGTGAATAACTTTGTTTTGTAAATAAGTTCATTTGTGTCACTTTTTAGATTCCACATATAAGTGATATCATGGTATTTCTCTTTCTCTTTCTGGCTAACTTCACTCAGAATGATGACCTCCAGTCCATCCATGTTGCTGCAAATGGCATTATTTTATTCTTTTTTATGGCTGAGTAGTATTCCATCATATAAATATACCACAGCTTTCTTTATCTGGTCATCTGTGGATGGAAATTTAGGTTGTTTCCATGTTTTGGCTATTGTAAATAGTGCTCCTATGAACACTGGGGTGTATGTATCTTTTCCAGTTAAAGTTTTCTTCAAATGTAGGCCCAGGAGTGGGATTGTTGGATCATCTGGAAACTCTATTTTCAGCTTTTTAAGAAATCTCCATACTGTTTTCCATAATGGCTGCACCAAACTACATTCCCAACAACAATGCAGAAGGGTTTCCTTTTCTCCACACCCTCTCCAGCATGTCTTATTTGTAGACTTTTTAACGATGGCCATTCTGACTGGTGTGAGGTGGTACCTCCTAATAGTTTTGATTTGCATTTCTCTGATAATTAGTGATACTGAGCATGATCTAAATGTTAATTTCATCCAAAAACACCCTCCCAGAAACACCCAGAATAATGTTTGACCACAATCTGGTCACCATGGCCTAGTCAAGTTGACATATAAAATTAACTATCACTGCTCCCTAAGTGCCAAGAACAGCAAGACTACATTGATTTCATTTTATGTAAGAAATAAAATAAATATATCTTGAGATGTAGCAAGATTTTAGTAGTACAGTGCTCGTGGCTGTTTAACATGGTAGATGGGCGAAATTCACAGTTGTGGGTACTTTTCACGAGACTGAATGTCCTGGTGGAATGCCTTCTTACATTCCTCTCATGTGGACTTCTTCCACCAGGCTGCACTCAAAGAGCACAGAACACTGGGGGATGACGATCGCAGGGTGTCCTTGCCATTTTGAAAGCCATTCAAAGAACAGGAATGCCAACTGTGAATGCAGCAGGCTTTTACTCTAGAATGGCATCAAACTGGTGAGCCCTCTGCAATGTCTCTCCTAAACACACTAAGATGCTTGTAAAGGGGTGGGGCGCACTTTCATTCACCGGGAAATTTAGGATTTATGTTCAAGCTATTGCCATACAGCCAGAGCCTGTACCCACAGACACATTTATAGCCTTAAATGTGTTGATCACACAGCAAGATTGATCATGATGGAATGAGTGAACGACCACTCAGAGACAGAATGACAGAAGGAGCAGACTGCTGCCCACACCTGCTCCCTCCTCATCCCCATTTCCCAGGCCCAGCAGCTGGTGAGGCTGGGGCCACACCCCACTGCGGTGAGAAGGAAACTGGTCGGGGTAGGTGAAGCCCTTTGCGCTGCACCGGAATAGCTCCGGCGCCATTCAGCCCCTCTGAAGACAGTCTGGGCCTGGGTGAGGGAACTGCATCCTTTTACATGGCACAGCCTGTCAAGCAGACAAAACCTTTCTCTAAGGAAACCTTGACTAAGGCCCACAATTACCTAGAGAGCACGCAGCTTAATTAAGGCATCAGACCAGTGGCGGTGAGGAAGTCACGGTCCAGCAGTCGCGGGCAGTCTGCGGTGAGCGTTTGTCATCTTCGCAGGGGAGCGGCAGAAGCACCATAAATTCCTAGCAGGCTTGATGCTGTACGAGTGATATGCAGGGACCCCATGGCTTGAAACCACTGGGGTGGTCAGCACTCAGCAGTCTGGACGCCATTTGGGGCCACTTCCTCACGAAGTCCCTCCAGACCCAGAGAGGCAGGTAAGTGTGCCTGGAGCGCTGGCCGGGCAGGGGGAAAGATGTGGCAGGGAGGATGGTTGATAGTAGAGCTCCGAGCTGGCCATTCAAAAGCCTACACTGCCTGGGACCCGCACCCTCTGGGTCTTGTCATCTTGTCTCATGGTGACTGTCGTGACCTCACCTTATCCAGCAACATGACCACAGAACAAAGTGCCATTTAAACACTGGAAGAGCTTTTCTCAGAGAAGATTCAGGGCACCTTGAGGGGTATGAGCCCAAATCTGAAGGCTTATTGTACCAGCCAGTTTTCCTGTAGCTCAAGTCAGGCATGTGAGTAGGATGAGGTTCCTGTGAGAAGGCAGCCTAGTGCGGTGGGAGAAGGGTTAGACTTTGAAGTCGACCTACCTGGGCTTAATCTCAGTCTTCTATTGATCAGCTGTACCATCTTGGACAAGTTACTCAATTTCCCTTTGCCTTCATGATTTTTTAAAAATTCAAATGAGGATACAAACTAGTGTATACAGAAGAGATAAATAACAAGGTCCTACTGTACAGCACAGGGAACTATATTCAATAAGCTTGTAATAACCTATAATGAAAAAGAATATGCAAAAGAATATATATAAGTGTGTGAATATAACTGAATCACCATGCTGTACACCAGAGACTAACACAACATTGTAAATCAATTATATTTCAATTAAAAAGTGGGGATGCTAATAATAGTAATTATAACTTCATAGAGCCAATAATTGCAACGTCATAGAGTTGTGTGAGGACTGAATGCCATATACCTTCTTCGGAGCAACCTGTAAGTGCTTAGAACTACGCCTGGTACGTGTGAAAACAACAAACGTTAGCTATCTTATTAAGGGTCTAAGTTACTGTACATACTCCAGAACTGAACAGAGAGAGCTGAATTAGGCACTGTACTAACTTCACAGCATTCACACAAAATTGCAGGGGTGAGAGTCTATGCATTCCCCACTCCTTCCTGGACTCTCAAAAATAGATCTGGGGGTGAGGGTATAGCTCCGTGGTAGAGCATGAGCTTAGCATGCACCAGGTCCTGGGTTCAATCCCCAGTCCCACCATTTAAAATAAATAAATAAACAAACAAACTAATTACCTCTCCCCACAACAAGAACAACAGCAAATCCAGATCGCACACAGAGGATCAAGGAGACCCAAAATGCAGTCTTGGCCACAGCTATGTCTTGTGTCCTGACAAGGACATTCTCACTGTCCCGTTCCCATTTGCTGAGACCATCCTGGACTCGGCCTTGCAGTCCACCTCCCGATGCAGCTTTTGCTCTCACATCCTCTCTGATTTACTGCTCTTTCCTGCCTGAGAATTGATTTACGGCTTCTGCTGCTCCACACATCAGAGTGGAGGGGTGCTTGGGCCCCACAGGACAGAGAATGCAGCCACCCTCCCATTGATGGGGGAGGGACTGGACAGGCAGAAGTTTGGGACATTTTTCATGTTATGAAGAAGCTGAAAACCAGCTTCTTCTTGCCTTCCTCATTTAAGACATTGAAAGGCAACCAATAGAGGGAGGCTGTGTAATAAATTAATAAAAGGGAAGATTTATTAAACAGTTTCATAAAGATTACTCTATAACCCAGCAATCTCACTCCTGGCCATATATCTGGAGGAAACTCTAATTTGAAAAGACATCTGCACCGCAATATTCACAGCAGCACTATTTACAACAGCCAAGAAGGCATGGAAGCAACCTAAATGTCCATCCAGAAGATGTGTGTGCACGCGTGTGCACACGCATGTGCGTGTATATATACATACATGCGTGTGCACACATACAACAGGGTACTACTCAGCTATAAAAAAAAAAGAATGAAATAATGCCATTTGCAGCAACATGGATGGACCTGGAGATTGTCATACTAAGTGAAGTACGTCAGACAGAGAAAGACAAATATCATATGGTATCACTTATATGTGGAATCTATAATAAGACATAAATGAACTTATTTACAAAACAGAAACAGACTCTCAGACATAGAAAACAAGACTCTGGTTACCAGGGGAGAAGACGGCAAATTGGGAGCTTGAGATTTGCAGATACTAACTACTATATATAAAATAGACAAGGTTCTACTGTATAGCACAAGGAATTATGTTCAATATTCATAGTAACCTACAATGAAAAAGACTATGAAAACAAATATTTGTATGTGTATGTATGACTGAAATATTATGCTGGACACCAGACATTGACACAACACTGCAAACTGCCTATACTTCAATGAAAAAAAAGTTAATCTAGAGAAATATATTCTCTATTATTATTAAATATTAATAATTCTCTATTATTAAAATATTAATATTATTAATTATTTCAAATCCTCTATTTTCCCATTCACTTCCTGAACTAGAGTCATCAAAGACTGATCAAGGTAATGCCTGCCCTAAAATTTTTTAAGCTGGGACGAAATTACATGCAAGCTTATACACTGCTCAAAGGCAAGACCAGTCCAGGACTCAGACCCTCCTATGTCACAAATCAGATAAACCACTGTCAAATATGTTTTACGCTTCCGCATTTACAGATATATCTTTCTCATTACTTGAAAGGCCAGGTAGAACTCAGAGGTTCACACTGGTATCTGGCCATATTAGAAGCTCTGTCCCCCATCCCTTCCCAACTGTGACTCTGTCTGACACCACAAGAACTTTGCAAGCACACAGGCTTATCAAAACCCCCTCCACATGTCTAAACATCTTTCACAACCCCCGACCAAGGCAGCTTCCCCTTGACTGCCCCTCAGTCCTGGGGTGCACATGCTGGCAGACAGTCCCAAAAAAATGCTTGGGGCCAGTTAAGCAGGGAATTCCTGGGTCCTAAGAGCCCAGAGTGGATCTAGGTCTTGGCTCCAGGTGGGCATGCCCCTTTGGTCTGGTCATCTCTTCACCCTACGACGGGAGGGGCCAGGGCAGACAGGGTCCAGGTAGTGAAAGGCAGGCGTGGAGCTGCTCAGAGGAGGATGCTGGGTGGTTTGCTCACAATTCTGCATGTGTCTCTTTCTAATCTGTTCTTGCACTTCTAAAACATTTTTCTATATGTATTATAAGCTATAGTTTCAATGCTTAACCATTATTATCATTATGCCATACTTTTTTTTTTCTTTTCCTCTCCTTTTACTCGAGGTACTGGGGATTGAACCCAGGACCTTGTGCACTCCAAGCACGTGCTCTACCACTGGGCTATAACCGCCCCCCACCACTTATGCCATGCTTTTAATCAAAATGACAGTTTTCTGCTTCATAAAGAAGAAAAACAGTGAGTAAACTGATTTGATTTTGAAATCCCATGTGCAAATGTAAAATGTCACATCCCGTGATTTCAGGGCCCGCGCTGGATATCATCTCTAAGTCTGTCCCATAATCCTAGATGATGAAGAGGCAAAACTCTCTTGCCCTGGCCAGTATCAAAATCATCACCAATAAACTGTGAACTATGTAGCTTCTATGTACAATGAGAAGGCCAGCCCCCGCCCCTCACCCACACGTGCTGTTTTCACAGGTCCCGTGTGAGCAGTAATAAGGCGGCACCTCCCCTTTTCCCTACTGGAGTGGTGTCAGAAAAAACAGCTAAAACAGAGGTTCAAGTAAGATTCAGAGTCACAGAGCATAATATGAAAACGCCCAGGTTTCAAAAGAAAATCTCTTATCGTGCCAACAGCCTGTAAGATCAAACTGAATGAGAAAAGACACCAATTCAGAAGACAGAGATCGGTACAGTGGATTTTGAAAACGTAACCCCATTATATACTGTCTATAAGGAACTCACTTCCAATATGTCAGTACAGGCAGGTGGAAAGCGGAACGATAGAAAATGATTCATCACAGAAACAGAACCAAGGCAAAGCAGGAGAGGCTGTTTTAGTACCAAATAAAGAGGACTTCAGAGCAAAGAAAGTGACCAGAGATGGAGGTATGTTACATAATGGCAAAAGGTCAATCCACCGTGAAAATGTAACGTGACAATTCTAACTACACGCGTACGCATCAAACCACGAAGCTGCAAAACGAGAGGTGAAAACTGGTAGAAACCGCAGGGAGAAAGAGACAAACCCAGAACTGGGCGTGGAGACATCAGTACCCTTCTCCCAAAACTTGGCAGAACGGCTAGAAGAGAGTCAGCAGGGAAACGTAAGGACTCAATGACGCACTCGACCACGGCGAGCTCACTGCCATTTAGAGGACTTGCCTGGCAACAGCTGAATGTGCATTCTTTTCAAGAGCCTTTGTAAGCAGCATGCAAGGCTATAGACTAGAAGAAAAGATTTACAAGCCATATGTCCAACAAAGGACTACTTCTAGAATATATAAAGAACTCTCAAAAGTCAAATAATCCAAAGAATCCAATTAAAAAATGGGGAAAAGTCTCAAAAAGATATTTTTTTCACTGAAGAGCTGGCAAACATGTACATGAAAAGATGCTCAACATTATTAGCCCTTAGCATTAAATGTGGTTAAAGCCAAATGAGATACTTATTTAATGGGTAAAATGCCTATTAAATGGGTAAAATTAAAATAGTTACATACCAACACTTCACATGGACGTAGAGAAACTGGAGAACTCATTCACTGTTGATGGGAATATAAAATAGTGCAGCTGTTCTGGAAAAAAATTGGGCAGGTTTCATATAAAACATGCAACTGTGTGCAATCTGGTAATCGCTCTCCTGGGAATTCATCCCCCAGACATGAAGACACATTCACATAATAACCATCACTCAAGCGTGCATGGCAGCTGGCTTTTTTGTAATAGCCAATAACTGGAAACAACCCAGATATCCTTCAAGGAGTAAATGGTTAAGTGAACTGTAGGTATACGCATACACCCAACAGCAATAAAAAGTAATGAACTATTAGTATACAGAACAACCTGGATTAATATCCAGAGAATTATGCTGAGTGAAAAAAAAACAAACAAAAGAACCAAGTCAATCCCCAAAGATCATGTACTATATGATTCCATCTACACCACACTTAGGAAATGACAAAATGATAGAATAGAGACCAAATTAAGAACTGCTGGGGAAATGTTGCTCAGGAAGGGCATGTGCTTATAAATGAAGGATCCCTGTGTTGACGGAAATGTTCTGTCTTTTGACGACCAATGTCAATATCTTGGTGTGATAATGTATCAAAGTTCTGTAAGACGTTATCATTAGGGGAAACGGGGTAAAGGGTACATGCATTATTTTTTTTACAATGGCACATGAATCAACAATGATTTCAAAATAAACATTTTATTAAAATACGTATGGTCTGCTCCAGCAAAGTTCGGCCCAAATTTCTTAGGTCCTAGAAAAATTCCCTTTGAAATACAGGCATAAGATTAGGAGGAGTGAAATAAATGGTATTTTTAGTAAGAATTTGAAAGAATTTGAATGACTTTCAAAATGACTTTTAAAAGTCAAAAATCTTTACAAATCCAGATACCCCATCCCAAATCCCGAGTTAGAAAACCAGCCTTGAAATTGTGTCTTCATATCTTAAGTAATGTTTTGCATCCCATGGTTTGTACACGTCTAGCAATTTAAATGATATATGCATTTTATATATAGGTTAAGAGACTCAAAGCTGGACATCTCTCTTCTTCTGACATTAGTCCTTTGGACATGAAAATAAACCCAGCTGTTCCTGGGTTCAACTAATTTAAGTAGTCATTAAATGATTCCTTGGGATATGGATTTTAAAAGTCTTGCTTTTCCAAAAAAGACAACCTATGGACTGTGAGAAAATACTTGCAAATGATGTGACCAACAAGGGATTAATTTTCAAAATATACAAACAACACATATAACTCAATAATGACAACAACAAAAAAACCCAAACAACCCAATCAAAAAATCGGCAGAAGACCTAAATAGACATTTCTCCAATGAAGACATACAGATGGCCAACAGGCAGATGAAATAATGCTCAACATCACTAATTATCAGAGAAATGCAAGTCAAAACTACAACAAGGTACCACCTCACACCAGTCAGAATAGCTATCATTAAAAAGTCTACAAATAACAAATGCTGGAGGCGATGTGGAGAAAAGGGAACCCTCCTGCACTGTTGGTGAGAATATAAATTGGTGCAGCCACTACGGAGGACAGTAAGGAGGTTCCTTAAAAAACTAAAAATAGAGTTATTATGGGATCCAGAAATCCCACTCCTGGGCATGTATCTGGAGAAAATTCTAATTGAAAAAGATACATGCACCCCAATGTTCATAGCAGCACTATTTAGAATAACCAAGACATTGAAGCAACCTAAATATTCATCAACAGATGACTGGATAAAGAAGACAAACACACACACACACAATGGAATACTACTCACTCAACAGATGACTGGATAAAGAAGACAAACACACACACACACAATGGAATACTACTCACTCACAAAAAAGAATGAAACAATGCCATTTGCAGCAACATGGATGGACCTAGAGATTGTCATGCTAAATGAAATAAGTGAGAAAGAAAAAGACAAATGCCATATGATATCACTTACATGTGGAATCTAAAATATGACATAAATGGACTTATTTACAAAACAGAAACAGACTCGAGACATAGAAAAGAAACTTATGGTTACCAAAGGAGGAAAGGGGATAGGGGAGGGATAAATTAGGAGGTGCAATTAACATACACACGCTGCTATGTATAAAATAGATAAACAACAAAGTCCTACTGTACAGCACAGGGAACTAGATTCAATATCCTGTAATAAACCATAATGGAAAAGAATGTGAAAAAGAATAGATATGTATATGTATAACTGAAGGACTTTTCTGCACACCAGAAACTAACACAATATTATAAATCAACTATATTTCAATTAAAAATAAGACTATCAAAGGAAGTCTTCATTCTTCTATCATATTATGGTCATTTATAAAGATGTCAAAGGCAATATTCTTATCTGCTTGAACACTTTACTACCTACGCTTGACCTTGCACTGACTCAAATAAAATGATTTAGCTTACTTCTTTCCTTCCCAGTTCAAAACCTTGTTCAAATTGCTTGTATTTAAGCCCATAATGGCAGAGAAATTGTATCTGGAATTCAAACACTGGGCAAAAGTGATCTCACCTACCAACCAAGATTGCTCTTCCTGGTCCTTCTCTATCTTTGGTCGCAGCTGCACTTTGCTTTACTCTGTCATTATTTTACTGCCCAGATTGTGTTCACTAAAAAATATGCTCATTACAGATAAGTTAGTCTCAGGAAGGAATGGCTTCTGCTCCGTCTCCCTTTGTGACTTTGCAGATAGCTACTGGGGAAAAAAAAAAAAAGACATTGAAATATTGATAAGTTGTGTATCTGGCAGGAAAGAATGTTTGTCCCCTAGGGTCACGAGCTTTTTATAGGTAGTGCTTCAAGTTCTGCCTGAAACTCAGAGCAGGAAAAGCGTATGGAAAAAGCATAGAGCCTCTCACTAACTTGTTACAAACTAAATACCAAAAACCCTTTTCATCACCCTCCCAGTTAGAATGCTCTTTATTTCATGATTGATTGATAATGCTTTGGATCATAAAACAGGGGCAGTTTTAGAGTTAGTATTCACTTTTTTCAGAAACGTGATCAATTATAAATAAGGAAAGAGTAAATGTGGGATGGGCTTCCAGATGCTTCAGAATTTTCCCCAAATCTGTATCCTTCAACATGGCTTTGAACAAATCCGTGTGTTTGCACACGTACGTGTAAGTGTGGTACTGAGCAAAGATCACCGTGTAATTCTGACCCCCAAGCTCCCTCATCGACAACCACTATGATGAAGAGCATAACTAAAAATATCTAAATGTGTACACTTTGAATATATATATGTGTCAGCAACATATGCCATGAGGCCCCTCAGGTAAGTGGTCACTGACTAAATCGCAGAGCGAGATGTAGCATCACAGAAAATAATTACAATGTTCACGAAAACATTCATTCTCTTACGACTGGGCACACAATGCTGGACACCAGAAATTGACGGAACACTGTAAACTGACTAGACTTTAATAATAAAAAAATAAATAAAATTTAAGGAAAGACAATATTTATTTTTATAGGCTCTCCGCCCAGGAGTTCCCATGCTGCTCATCACAAACTTGAGGCTCTGTGAAGTCTGCGATACGAGGCACCAGGTGTCTACTGACAAGCGTGTACCCGGAGCAGAGCTGAGTGCCTGGCATAGCCGGCACTCGGGAAACCCTTGTGGGAAACAAATGAGGGAAGTGTCTGGCGTGACTCCCGGGTTTCTGGTTTGGCAGCCTAACTGGATAGGGATGACATAAACAAGTAGAAAGAGGAGAGGAGGGACAGAAGCAGTGAGGAAAAGGTACTGAATGTGAGACAGCCATGGGAATGTAATGGAGGGAGAGTGCCATGGGGCTGAATGTGGCCAGGAGTCCAGGTCACCGCCGGGGATCGGAAGACTGCTAGTTACCAAGGCGAGAACCATTTCAGAGGACGGATGAGACGGAACCCAGCTCCGCCGCCTCTCCTAGATTCTGGCACAACCTATACCTCCTGCCCAGGCGGACTTCTCTCCCCAGTCTGATCACCTTCTAGCACACTATATGCCTTCTTGTCTGCTTTCTTTACTGCCTGTCCCGCAGTGGAGTCCAGCAGAACTGCCCGGTGACCGGCTACGTGAGCTCCCTCTTCACTGCCTGGCAACAAACCAGCTGGGACCAGAAGCTACTCCTTCTCCCAGGTGGAGGGGCTACCCATGAACTCCCCTCTTCCGGGGCCCACGGATCCCAAGGTCTTGAAGTGCAGAGCAGCAGACTTTTTCTAAATACTTTTTGTGGGGGAGGAGGTAATTAGGTTTTCTTTTGTTTGTTTTAATTTTTACTGGAGACACTGGGGATTGAACCTAGGACCTCGTGTATGCTAAGTATGCGCTCTACCACTGAGCTAGACCCAGCCCACTAGACGTTTTCTAGTCCTCACCTAAAGCGCAGGTACCCAAGCTCAGATGTTTTTATTCTCCTGTGCAAGATTACTCTCGTTTCTACCTGATACAAAGGAGATCAGCGGGGACGAGGGCTCTCTGCTGGAACACCTATAGCACACCAGCTGTGACCTGTGCAGACATACCTGTCTGCAGGATGCTGTGAGGAGGAGGGAAGGGTGTGCTGATGGTCCTCCTGCCTGTGAGTTCCAGACGGCACCATGTGATGGACGAAGTGATGGTACGACAGAGAGGCTGAAAGGGGGACCGAGGCCACCGTGCCCCCAGAGCCCGGCAGAAGACTGACTCGGCCCCCTCAAGATGCTTCTGTGTCACGCACATCACAGTGGCAGCAAGGGGAGGCCACTGGGAAGGCCAGTTATTGGAGGGGGTCTCCTTACCCAGGTCTGCAGGCTCTCGTGAATAAGCAGGGTGATGTTGTCTCCACGGGCCACCAGAGCCTGGGAGCGAAGAGGTCACTGGATGACCAGGAGTCCTTAGTCACCTTGTCTCGGAGGGGCTGCTTACGAAGTGAGATGTCTGCTATGTCAAGGGCAATGGAAGCCCCAGGGGTGGGGGAGATGGCGAGCGGGTTCAGGGACCACTGAAGCCCTAAAGCAGTTGGACCTCTTGGAAATGTCAGAGCAGCAGATATTCATGGAAAAGGAACCTGGGCTGATAGGAGGCTGGCAGAGGGCGAGGACCAGGTGTACTTAGCCTACTGTTGGACTGGGTGCAGGGGGATTTGAGTTCACCAGGAATGAGGAGGGGAGACTGTCAGGAGGCCCTAACTACAAGGTGAAGGCCCCCTGGTGACAGCCCTGGTGTTCCCTCCAATCCCATGCCAGACAGGGCATCAGCTCCGTGACAACAGCAGGGGGTTGTGTCTTGGTTTCTCTACTGTATCTCCTGTTCCTGGAACAGCTTCTGGTCCATGGTAACTGCCTGTTACCATGTAACAGTAAATGTCTGTT
Organism: Vicugna pacos; assembly: GCF_048564905.1. Classification (NCBI taxonomy): domain Eukaryota; kingdom Metazoa; phylum Chordata; class Mammalia; order Artiodactyla; family Camelidae; genus Vicugna; species Vicugna pacos. Next base: position 24,700,553 of record NC_132997.1, on the reverse strand, counting down.
GAATGAAATGAATGAATGGAGTTTTGAGTTGAGGAACAAGTGATGATTAGAGAGGTGAAATCATTGAGATCTTCAACCTCTGCATCAGAAGAGCGACACAATTCCTCTTTTAAAAGTTTTTTGGATTAAAGTACAGTTGCTTTACAATGTTGTTGTGTTAGTTTCAGGTGTACAGCAAGGTTATTCAGTTATACATACATGATGGGACCAGCCAGGGATTAACTTTCAAAATCTACAAACAGCTCATCAGCTTAATATGAAAAAAAACCAAACAACCCAATCAAAAAAAAAAAATGGGCAGAAGACCTAAATAGACATTTTTCTAAATAAGACACACAGATTGCCAACAGGCACGTGAAACAATGCTCAATATCGCTAATTGTTAGAGAAATGCAAATCAAAACCACATGAGGTATCATCTCACACCAGTCAGAATGGCCATCATTAAAAAGTCTACAAATGATAAATGTTGGAGAGGGTGAAGAGAAAAGGGAACCCTCCTACACTGCTGGCAGGAATTTAATTTGGATAATAGTACAGAAGTTTCTTAAAAAACTAAAAACAGACTTAACATATGATCCAGCAATCCCACTCCTGGGCATATATCTGGAGAAAACTCTAACTTCAAAAGATACATGCACCCCAATGTTCATAGCAGCATTATTTACAAAAGCCAAGGAAGCAATCTAAATGTCCACTGACGGATGACTGGATAAAGAAGATGTGGTATATTTATACAATGGAATACTATTCAGCCATGAAAAAGAATGAAATAATGCCATTTATAGCAATATGGATGGACCTAGAGATGATCATACTAAGTGAAGTTAAGTCATACAGAAAAAGACAAATACCATATGATGTCACTTATACATGGGATCTAAAATGAATTTATTGACAACACAGTCCCTTTTGATGACTACTCTATTCTTGGTTTAGTGATTGGGTTGTGAAGTGAGGTAGTGTGTGTATCACTCAACAATGTTACTTTGTGTTTCATTGTTTCCTTTTCATGACTGTACCTTACAGAACTGAGTTGTGTATACCAAACCTCTTACTCCCTGCAATGCCCTGACTTCCTTCTTTACTATCTGTCTAGCTCTCATTCCCTCCCCAGCCAGACCCATGCAATGGCACATCTGTCCTCATATTACACTTCTAGGTGTTTACTGGTATGTGCATCTGGACTGACACACAGCTGGTACGCACAGGCACAGCCCTTCAGGAGGAGCTAATTCTGGTGGGGCGGTGCCCATGCCACATCGATTTTTAACAATTTTAAATATTACCCTTCTGTATAGCCTCAAAAATACATAACGCTGACTTAAATGTCTTTAACTTATATTATTAACATTGGAAAATATATACCTTTGTTTCCAGCTTTTCTTCCTTCTAATTTGTTTTTCCCCAAACCATCCATGATGCTTTCATTTCTTCTGATAGCTACAAATTGTCCCACTGCACGCGTGTAAGATTTTACTCATCCACACTCGTCTAAGCACAGATGCAAAGGTCACCTGCTCTTTGCTGCCACCACCATCACCAGTGTAGTTAGGAATGTCCTATTATATCTTTATGAAGGTGAGCGCTACTTTTTCTGAAGTACATACCAGGATGGAGTTGCTAGACAGAATGGCATACTTGCCTCCTTTCATTAAGTGCTCATAATTATTCTCTCTTAAGGACAGATCCATTTTTATTCTCTCCATCAGCACATGAGGATTCCTGTGTTCTCTGATCATCCTTAGAACTTGGTATTATCTACCTTTAAAAATGAGTATGCTGGTATTGTTTCAAATTTCTGCATCTTTAATTTCTAATGAATATGAGCCCATCTTTAAATACTTGTTATCTATTCAGCTTTCTATCTCTATGAATTGCTCACTCATACCCTTTACCAGTATTCTTTTATATATATACATATATATTTTTTAACTGAAGTACTGTCAGTTTACAATGTGTCCATTTCTGGTGTGCAGCACAGTGCTTCAGTCATACATGAACATACATATATTTGTTTTCATATTCTTTTTCACCATTAAGTTACTATAAGATATTGAATATAGTTCCCTGTGCTATATCCTTTACCAATGTTCTAAAGGGTTTCCTGATTTTTCCTGTTTATTTTCATGAGTTTCTTAGACATGCCAGACATGAATCTCTTACAAGTTTTTGGAGGCTAAAAAATGTTTCCCATCTCTTGACATTGCTTTCTTCCCAGTACTTCTACAAAGTGGGGTCATCTTTATGTCCTGGTATGTGCAGAAAGTTATGTCAACAGGGTCTACATTGACATTTGAAATCTCTACCACCCTGTGGAAGGTGTCATTTTAAAGAAGGGGTCACAGAGCGTACCCATTCACTGAGCATTCATCATACACCAGACATCAAGGTCCCCGGTTTTGACCAGCTGATAGTCTAACGGAAGACGCACAACAAAGAATCATCCAGACAATGAAAACACATAGAAAAGAATCAGTGCAAAGTAACATGATCACAGGACACACCTCCCTCCACAATGGGCTTGGTAGTTCTCTGAAACAAGCATGTCATTTACCAGCAGAATCCCTCCAGTAAGTGCCTGCTGAGATAGTGGTTCAGGGTTAAGTGGCTATAATATGATGCTCTAGAGCACAGCTTGGAGTTGTGTATTGCTGGGCCAGGTCCTGCATCCTGGGTACCTGTGTCCTTAACTCCATCACCTTGAAGGAGGCACTGGAAACTAGTTCTGCTGTGCTGTGGCTGGTTTCACCCAGTTCTGATGGAAGGAAGCCTGGGGAGACTCCGTGCAAAGTCAACTCAGGGACTGCCTGATCCCCAGCAGCCTCCCAGCGGGAAGCCAGATACCAGGGACTGTCAATATCTGTCTTCCATCAGGCATGTTCTAAACAGGTGCTCCCAGAGGCTTATCTTGCTACATTCAGCTCCCAGCCTGACCCACAGTCAGAGTCTCCCAGGTTGAAATGAGGGACTAGACTGCATTCTTGCTCGCTGGCATTGAAATATTCTGCCAGTTCTTCTGTACACACCCACGCTGCCTGTTAAGCATTTTAAATGAAGGTACAACTTGAAGAGATGTTCTGTTCCTTCTCTGTAATTTCCTCCACACACTGCCTATCTTCCTTGCTCCTTTGCCCTCCCCAAAGGCATACAGTCAACTCTAATTTTTCAAGAAATAAACATGAAGGATGTGAGTTATCAAGGCCCCCTGCTCGGTCACCCTCTCCCCTCCTCCCCAGGCAGGTGATCTGCCTCGTTGTTGGCTGTGGATACACCAGACAGAAAAGGGCAAGAGGGAAAAAGCAACCGTGGGTTCAGTGTATGACCTGTTGGTATGTTTGGCTTTAAAACAAAAGGGGGAAGGGACAAGTTAAAGCTACTAATGATCATGTTTGAGGTTATCTGTGGATTATAAACAGCATGACCTCCCTTATCCTCTAAAGCAGGTGGTTAATTTCTCACCATCTCTTTTCTCCTTAGAGACATGTCTTTCTAGACTCTTTCTGTGAGACTCTCTTGATAATTCCAGGCTGGAGTTTACTCCCAGAGAGGGATGTTTGTGTGTCGATAGGCAATTATGGTGAATGCAGTGAATTCTGGACAGCCAACATGGGATTTTTTTTTTTTGAGTCTTCTTAGCTCTCAACAAGGCTGAACAAGAGCTGAATTCTTGATGACACTATCAAGATTCTAAAGACATTCTGAATCTCCAAAAGTGCCAAACAAAAAGGACTCACTTTCTCCCATCTGTGACCCAAAATTCCTCTCTGCTGTCTCAGTCTGGCCATTGTCACGGGGTGATGGATTACCAGGATAAAACAAGAAGCCCCCATAGCCGCTAGATTAACCCGAGGCTGACGGCAAGTCACCATCTAAGGAGGAGTCAGGCTTCCACTGAGAAGTAAGAAGAGCTGAATGAATCGTGTCTTGGAAAAAAGTCACAAGTTTTAAAATTTAGTTTTCCTCCTTCAGAAGGTATATAAACCTTAGGATTTCAGAGTCAGTGGAATGACTGAATGCTTTGCTATGCCGAAATATGACAGACTCATTCACTACCGAAATCTCTCTCGTTTTATTTGTTCAATACATTTTCAGGAGCGAGAACTCTGTTTTGCAGCCATGGCAATACGTTACCTACCACTGTTTGGTATGGTGTATGTTTTTCTAGACTAGTGTGTATTTAATTCCCTTCTTCATAATTCTCTTACTAAAGAAAACTAAAAGGGTGTTAAAATGATTTTGGCCACCACTCAGTTAAATCGGCAGGGTTCGCAGTGTTTTCCAGATCAGCTCTAAGCAGGATTGCCAGGTAATACACAGGATGCCCAGTTAAATCTGGACAAGTGTCCCTGCAAGGCACATACTTATACTCAAAAATATTTATTTCTTATTTGTAATTTACCTTTAACTTGGTGTTCTGTATTTTTATTTGCTATCTCTGGAAACCTAACCCCGTATTTGTTAAGCTACTGACTGGACTAGATTGGTCTCTTCAGCATAGCTGTTAAACTGTTTTGTCCTAGCCGGTGCAGCGTGAGTGTTTTCACAAAGGAGGAAGGCAGCTCGGGGACGTGGAAGGCACTGGGGCTCGGACCCGGCATCCTCTGCAGACTCGGGCCATCCACTGCGTGGTTGCCCTTGGACAAGACACATCAGCTCTCCCAGTCCCATTCCTCCACCTACAAACTAGGGGTTTGTACCGTTTAGGTTTTCACATCAAGCTCTCTGGATCCCCCGGAGAGAGGGGGTGAGCACGGAGACCTGGTCCTTCCTCTGCTCCAACCTGAACAGCGGCACATCCAAGCCCCCTGTTCACTTAGATACTCCTTGAACAGAGGGTGTGGGGGCTTAAATTTGAAAACAAAAGGTCATAAAACATCAGTGCAGACATTCCCAAGGTTTCTCCCAGTTCTCAGTGTTCCAGGAATCCAAGGGACATTGCAGAGAAAAGGTAAGAGTGAGGCTCAACGGTCTGAGAAAAATCAAGCACATGCTGACGTTGATCATCAAATTCTGCCCACGAAAACTTACTTGCTCCTCTTTTCCGTGAGCTTCATTTTCCTCTTGTGGGTATATCAGGATGTGTTTCCTTTCCACACAGTGAAATATTCTGCAAAAAACAAGTGCTCTGGGAATGCTAATGAAGTTTTATGGATAGCAGATTCAAGGGCAGAGGCTGAACAGAGAGGAGAGAATTTGCAGACACCCCAGGGCAGAGCTTAGCTAGAGCCAGACATTTTTCCAAACAGCATCTCTGGGTCCAAGTTATTGAACGCTTTGCTACAACACAATGTGGCTCCTCCACTCCTGAAATTTACTTTCTTGTGTCTTTTACCCAGTGTGTTTTCAGGAGCTAGAAATGTGTTTCTCATCCTTGGATCCACTTTCCAATTTCCTGGGTAGGTCTGGAACGATACTGATGCCAAAGCCTCGTTCCTAGGGGTTGTGATTTGACTGGAATCAGTTGAGGTCCAGGCATAGGTACTTTTTTAAAGCTTCCATTTTCTTCTAATGTGCAGTCACTGCAGAGAGCCACCTACGACGTGTGCAGATCTATCCTGGGTGCTGAAGAGGAAGTGCCAACTGCTCCATGTGCCCAAGTGGTGCCCTCCCCTCGCCCTTCCCTCCTGAGAGGGAGGAGAGCGGTCTTTGTTCAGCGTGAAGGCCAGTTGCAACCGTGTGCAGTGGGTCCATCCTCTCCCTCCACTGATGTCAAGTTATCTCTCCCTCTCTTACGTCATCACGTCTTCTCTCCCAGTGACTGCTCCATCTACTAGTGAGCATGCTGAAACCAGACCCCATCCCTCAATCATCTCTCTTGACCCAACGTCCACCGTCAGTCACTGCCCAAGTTCCGTGCTGTCTCTTAGATCCAAGAGCAAGAGGCCTCTGAACTGGAGTTTACACATCTTTACCTTCCAGTGTCTGTCTTCATTTTTGTTCGGACGTATTTCATGCCAATAAAAGAACAGATGCAACAGAGGTGTAATATATGAAGCCTCGAAATAAAACAGATACACATGATTCTGCCGCCAAATTTAAGATGATATTATGACCGCACGTTGGCTTCCCATTCATTCTTTATCTTTTAAATATTTTTAAAGAAGTTAAATAGGTCCAAAAGATTATCTATAAAATCTGTGCCACGTAAAAAGATAAAAAGAGTAACAAGAAGGTGAACATTGACGCTCACTAAGTAAGGAACACAACAATGCCAGTGTGTGACTCCCCTCCAGGACCCCTGATTCCACCTGCTTCCCCATCCCAGGCAAACACTCTGCAGAACTTTGTACTCAGCATTGTTTCCCATAATAATTTTGCGGCAACTGTGTTCTTCAGCAATGTTTCATTTGGCCTGTTTCTGCGTTTTATCTAAACTTTCCTTTATCTTCCTCTAGTCAGGCTTTCATTCCAATCACCGACCTGCCAAATCCAGGACTAACACTTTGGTCTTTTACTGTCAGCCCCAGGGGACACCCTTGATTTCCCTACTGAAAATAGACTTACCCTATGATCCAGCAATCCCACTCCTGGTCATCTATCCACAGGGAACTTTAATTCGAAAAGATACATGAACCCCAATGTTCACAGCAGCACTATTTACAATAGCCAAGACATGGAAGCAAACTAAATGTCCATAGACAGATGATTGGATACAGAAGATGTGGTATATTTCTACAATGGACTACTACTCAGCCATAAAAAATAGTAAAATAATGCCATTTGCAGCAACATGGATGGACTTGGAGATCATCATTCTAAGTGAAGTAAGCCAGAAAGAGAAAGACAAATAACATATTATATCATTCATACATGAAATCTGAAAAAATGACACAAATGAACTTACTTATAAAACCGAAACAGATTCAGACATAGAAAACAAACTTATGGTTATTGGGGGAAGGGGGTGTGAAGGGGTAAATTGGGAGTTTGAGATTTGCAGATACTAACTACTACATATAAAATAGATAAACAACAAGTTTATGCCATACAGCACAGGGAACCATATCAATATCTTGTAGTAACCTGTAATGAAAAAGAATATGAAAAAGAATATATGTATGCAGATGGATGGCTGAACTATTATGCTGTACACCAGAAACGGATACAACATTGTAAACTGACTATACTTCAATAAGAAACAAAAATAAAAACCAAACCCAAGATGAGCACTTCTCTGGTTCTCTGCCCACTTCACATGTGCTCCTCAGTTCGCTTTCTTGGGTGCTGTTCCCCTTCCCACATTCTATGCGCTGGACTACCTGGAACTCACGCCTCACACCTCTTCCCTAGCTAAACCCTCTTGCCAGGTGACCTCAATCAGTCCAATATTCATAAAAACCACCTATGTGCTGATAACCCTTCAGCCACCCTCCTCTGAGCTCCAATTTGTGTATCCAACAGCCTCCTTGACACCCCCACTTGGATACTGAATTTAATACTGGCATGAGAAAAACAGAATTTTTTGTTTTCTTACCCAACTTTGTCTCTCCTTTCTCAGGAAATGGCAATTGCTTTCTTCTGTCAGTTACTGAAGCCAGAATTCTTGGAGTCATTCTCAAATCCTCCTTTTCTCTCAAATAACACACCTAAGCCATGGCGGATCCTGCGAGCTCTGTCTTTGGAACCCATCCCGAATCTGCCCACTTCTCACTTCTTCCACTAGCATCCTACCGAGAGCTCCTTTCATTCTGCAAGAGCAGCCCCCTGGGTCTCTTGTTTCCCATCTTGCTTGCCCTCTGCCCACTCCTACCCCAGTCAGTTCTCTCCACCCCAAATAGAAGGGTCACTTAGAAACATCTGTCAGACAAAGGCCCCATCCTTCTCGAAGCCTCCAGAGGCTTCCCATTGTGCCACAATCCAAATCCAAGGCCACTACGCAACTAGGCACCAGGCCCCCTCACCAGCCCGACTCCCACCTCACCTTTCCCAGCTCACTCCACCCCAGCCACTCGGGCTGCCATTCCTCAGATGCCAAACATGTGACCAGCCTCAGAATCTTTGCATTTATGGTTTCTTTTCCCTTCAACATCGATGTCTACTCCTAACCTCCGCCAGGTTTCTGCTCAAGTATCTCCTCAGACAGGCCTTCCCTGACCATCCTGTCTAGAATAGCATGTCATGCCCACTATTGTGTTCTAGGCCCCTCCATCAACTTTGGTACATAATAGATGCTTATTAAGTGTTGGTTGAATGAATGAATGAATGAAAATGACATGTTTCTTGTTGTTGAGGTTTTACAGTGGCGTCGGGGAAAGGAGTCATGCACTCACTCTACTCACCAGGAATTTTGTTTCAAAGTGACAAACATAACTAGAGCCAATTTACACGGGAAAGGGGATTTCACCACAGACATGGGGAGATGGCACTGAAACTAGGGGTAAAACCGCAGGCGCGTCTCCCAGGAATGGAGAGAGCGAGTCTAGGAACTCCCTCTCCACCTCTCACCTCTGCCTTCTGCTGCCCTGTCCCTGTGGCCCGATTCCTCCTGTTTCACAGCCTCACAGTGGGGACCATTGTCCAACCTACCGTTTCCAAGCAAATCCAGTCCCCTGCAGAGAAACTGACTTCTATCTCAAGCGCAAGCCTCTTCAGAGGAGCCCCCTGCTTGGCCTCTGGGCACTAGGTGCCCCACTGCGGCCAGGAGGACGGGGCCACTTTATACTAGAAATCTGCCCTAGGGCCGATCGATCATTGCTAAGGGGGGTGGGGACATGTAGGAGTTCGTGGAGATCTATGCTGACATTTTTAAAAGCTGACCCATCTAAATTGAAATCCCGAGCACCGTAAGACTTGGGTTACATTTTCTTCTGTCCGCATGTCATACTGTCAAAGATACACACTACAGTATACAAAATAGATAAACAAGGTCCTACTGTAGTGCACAGGGAACTCTATTCAACAGCCTGCAATAAGCTATAATGAAAAAGAATATGAAAAGGAATACATATATATAACTAAACGCCTATGCTGTACACCAGAAATTAACAAAACATTGTAAATCAATTGCACTTCCATTAAAAAAAATAGTGGTTCCTTTCACTGTCGCTAAAGCAGAAAGCCAAAACTCTAAGAATGTTTGACTGACATCATGAGAGGCAGCTCCTTGTCTTCCCTTTTCTTTTTATAAAAATGTTTTTGTAACAGCAAACTTAAGTTTTTAGGAGTGATGTATTACAGCAATTATTAAAGTGGTCTGCAGTTTAAAAGCCATTTGGTGGTTTTCTCTCCCATCTCTAATCTTATTTTCAGCTGTTTCCAACTTAATCTTGATGTTTCTTCAAATAAAAGAAAGTGATTTTTGCTGACTTTCATTGGGGGCTAATCTGATGATGGAAGTGAGAAGTTTGACTAAGCAGTGGAGATAAAAGCTGGCAGGGGGCGAAGGGCAGAGGAGCTAGAGGAGGAAGCCAGGCAAGAGGGAAGGAAGTGCATCTGGTGTGAGTGATGGGGACCCAAACGGGTGAAGCAAAGGATTTATTTTATTATTTTGAATATGATCTGAAAGCTAATATTAAATTAACAATAGGGAAGTGACAATGTCTTGGAGAGTCCAGAAAATACATGTGGCAAAACTCTAGAATGTTTAAATGTTAATTTGTTTCTTTGACATAACACATTGTTGATGTAGATTTTACTCTCTACCATCAAATAGTCCAGAAGAATTATTATGTAACATCAGAAGCATCTGAGAGAGTCCATGCAAAAGAAAAAGACTGTGCTATAGCCCACTGATTTGTTTCTGTCTCCTGACGATACCCAAAATGAGTGAATATTGGGCAAAAAAAAAAAAAAACAAACCACAAACAAAAACAAAAACCTTAAATTGATTTTACTTCAGCTTAATCAAGCACATTTTAGCCAGAGTTTGCTCCAAATGACTTTTGGCAGTTTTCCAAACCCAAAGCCACCTTACGTGAGTAACGATCAACACCCAGAAGATACTGAAGACTTTGTGCTGTAGATCCTAAAAGTCATTTTAAAAGCAGCGTTCTGAAAATGTTTTGAACAATAGAAGTAGGGTAGAATTGAAGGAGTAACTCCCTCCTGGCTGACACTGAAGACAATAGCCCTTAATTGGGTCTGTATGTGAGGAACATGAAGGTGGTACACATATAACCTCTCTCTCTCTCTATATGACCTGAAGCCACTTAGGCATTCATGTCATGGTGTTCTGTAGTGAAATCAGACTTGAGGCTCTAGAGCAATGGGTAGCAATAATGAAGACAGTGTGTTTGTACGGCATTCACCCTGGTGGGCATGAAACAGCAAAATGAAACAGCCAAACCCCAGGGAGGCAGAATGTGAAACTTAGCCCCAGTGTCCCAGTGCCTAGGGATGGGACATTTAATCTTGCAATGAGGCTTTTAAGTAACGGGGTAAGTATTTCAGGTGCACCCAAGTTACACACTCTTCTGCTTCCACAAGCAGCCACGGGACGTCTTGACTGCTTACCATAGAGAGAAGGCAAGAGCCTTGTTTGCAGAAAACTGGGTCAGACCAGGAACAGAAATAGATGAGGATCTCACGATGAAATTAACCACAGACTCAGTACTTGAAAGTCTAAGTGCTCAGTCATTGCACAAAACCTCTCCAACATCTCTGCAATTAATTAGCCTATTGGCACTGACAAATGAGTGACCAGATGGAGGTGGACTTGTGGGGACTGGCGAGCAACACAGACTGGAGTGGGGTTCAGAAAAGGATTCTGGAATCATGTGCAAAGAGGGGGAGGCCTGGGGGGATCATTGCCCTGGATGCTCTTGGTCGAGGGTTCCATCAGTGCCTGGGAACACAGCACACAGTTATAAGTTATATTTTAATTTGTGGTACAGATGAAAATATATATTGATGAGTATTTACATCCTTAAATTAACTGTTCCGTTATGCCAGTCTCAAGTTATCTTTCTTTTCCTTGCCTTTATAAGGTCTAGAATAACAAGAACCCCTCTTGCTATCATTAGCCATGTCAAGTCCAGGTGGGCTCAGGGAGGCGGCAGCAGGAGGATGGAGGCGGCTGAAAGGACAGCGCCCCTTGTGGCGAAGTGTCTGAGCACATGAAGAGGACCGTGGCTGCACTGCAGGTTCCATCCTCCAGCCGGGACCTCAAGACTGTCAGCGGCTACAGTCAGTGGGATCCAGACATGTTGACTAAGTTGCCTTCTTTGAAACTCTCTTGTATCTATTTCTTCTTCAGACCTCTACAGGACCTCTCTGGTCTTGAGCAGATGCTACCCGGGGTGATGCTCCAGCTTGCGAAGCAACTTTCAGAAACTTCTCCAGGACAGTTCTAATTGGAAATCCTTCTCAAGGTTCATTATCTTTCTTTGCAGAACCTGACCCTCTCCTCCACCTCTCTGTATCTGCCTACTAAGAGTGTGATGTGCAGAACTTTCTCTAGACCTGCCCCTGGGCAAGGATGAGTCTTTACTTTTGCCAATTCTGGGCAACTCCCAGCAGCTTAACCAAGGTGCCTCAACCTCTTATCAACTCTGAAAATGAGATCTGCTCACGTGTTAGCTCTGTGACCAAAGAGTCACCCGAATGCCATGTCACTGTTAGAAGAAAGCTACTCGGAGAAATACCATTGAGTGCTGGTTCCAGAGAGTGGAGGGGCTGCACGAGCCAGAGGGAAATGCAGACCCATTACTGAGCTCCCCCACCTGCTGACCAGGGCCAAGTCACATCCTTCACATCAATTGATTACTGGATCCTCAGAGCCTTTCCATGCAGACCGTGAACCTAAGGACACATTACCTAAAAATCAGTGAATGTGTGTGAGGATGTTTAATGAGAAGAAAAATTGAGCTAGATATCTGTGAACTCCCCCTCTAGCTCTGCTGTTAAGGTGTGATCGCCTCTCTGCCAAGGTGTTTACTCTTCAGAAATGTCTCTTTCTCTCTAAGGATCATGGGTTGTTCTATTTATCAAGAGATCTCAATTATTCAAAAGCTAATTATTCTGCCTCTGTGATGTCTTGGTTATTCTTCCTCTTGGCTGACTATCGCTGGCAGTCTTTACCCTCATGATGAGAGGAGGTCACAAATTTTCCATTCTTCCCTCAGTTGTACAAAGAAAATTGGCTTTTGTAAGGATCTCTCCTCATTTCCAACTCACTGGGTAGTGGGGAAACTTCAACCAGCCCACTAACAATATATCTGTCTTTTCCAGTTCAAACTGTCTCCTTTTGTGTTAAAACAATTGCTTTCATAATTCTGTACCCTCCCCTCCCCCAAGGAAGTATCTTAGACAGTGCTGACAGTTAGTTGAGAGGATCCAGGATGGATCAAGGTTCTCTGGATCTCTTCTGGTCTCTGTTGTAGAATATTTGGGTGGGCTGGGACCAGTACCTTCTGAGATATAACTGGCCCCTCTGGCCTGTGTGTGATGACATTCATGGCCACTGACCACTGAGAGTCCGCTCCACAGTGGCCTCCTCTTGCAGACCTTAAGACTCTGCCATCCCCATGGTCTTCTCAGCATTGGGGATGTGACCAGCACTGGGAAGGAAGGGGTTAATGCACTCTTTCTTTCTCCCTCTGGCTCCTTTAACTGGAGGTAGCTTCCAAGTCTGGAAGTAGCACACATAATAACTTCTACCTACCTTCTCATTGGCTACCAGAAGTACCAAAGTCACGCCTCCTCCTCTGTTAGAAATTCACAGCTTTTCTTTCTAAAGTCCAGGGAAACATGCCACGAGATGTTCTTGGTGACCCCCCAAGACTCCCCAGGAAGTTTCTACAGCACCTTGACCTCACTCTTGGAGATGGAGCCTCAAATCTGGGACAGATGGCAACCCTGACTTTCAATGTCTTGGTTCGACTTCGGTCTCTCATCGCCCACCACCCAGACGGGAGGCTCCCTCTTGTTTCTATTCAGGCAAGCCTTCCCCGACAGCACACGCTCCTCCTCCTTCCTGAGGTGACATCAGCCCTGGTCCGCACCCCAGAGCTCCAGCAACATGGCTGCCTGAAAACAGTTATTTACAGACAGAGGAATGCAAAACACACTGGCTCAGGTTATCAAAGGGTAATCTGTACGACGTCAAGTGTCTTTCAGACAGATGAGAGAAGAGGAAAAGAGATGAGATTTAAGCCAGTCAGCTTGGTTATTTACTGGCAGTTCTGTTGAACAGTTTGATGAGATATTAATTAAAATGGTTGGTTTCAACGCAGTTTTGAAAAATGTGAGAATCCCATTGTCTCTTTCTCTCCTCTGGATCACTGAGGGTTGGCTGTAATGCCTGTTTTAAACAAATCGCTATGAAAATAGATCCTTGGGAGCCTGGAAGCTGACTCACCAATCATGGTAGCAAGGGCATGGCAGCCGATGGGGAGAAACAGGTGTAGCTGAGCTGATCCCACCCCTGGATTTAAGTGGATCGGGCCCCACCGAGAACCAGCTGCTGGGACACAGGAAAACTCCATCCTAGCAATGCTTATGATTCCTGTTATTTGCCCAGACGTCCTCTTGTTTTCCTCTGTGAACAGCCTGACATTTGCATCTCTGACCTCACGGCTCTGCACTCCAGCCTCGAAGACCCTCTTCTCTGACCCTCAGACGCTTTCCTCTCTGGGGCATGACTTTGCTTTCCTACACATGCACCTGTGTGCAAGAATAAGCATGTTCTCCCCACGCCCTGCCAGCTGGACCAGCCTGCCCGCCCTTCTTACCACTGGTAGGATGAACCAAAATCCTAGAGTCAAGTGCCCACCAACTCCTGCAGTGACAAACTATCTCCAGTGAAAAACACTTCTTGCCAGACTCCTAACTAGCCAGAAACCTTGAATAATCATGTAGAAAACACTCATAAAATACAAATAACTTGGCAGAGAATCATAAAAAGAAAACTGGACTAGGTCTTAAAGTCCTCTGCTATAGTGCTCTTTTGTTTGTTTGTTTGTTTGTTTGTTTTAGAGGACACTGAGGCAGTTTGGAAGTTAATGGAATTTCCACCTGAGATTATGTAGCTATTTATCACCAACAGTTCCACACTGATCATGTATCATCTCATTAACTTCATCTTGTACAAGGTGGAAGGCATGTGATAATGAAAGATCGAATGCCACAGACTCACTGCTGTGGGACTTTGTTACATGGTCCTTGATGGTCAAGACTAAGTCTGCTTAGCTGTAATCCAGCTTGTCTCACTAGAAGCACGTTTAGCAATGATTACACATCAGAGACCGCTCTGTTACTTCCACATGATCCAGCCATCCCACTCCTGGGTATATATCCAGAAAAGACAAAAACTACTTTGAAAAGGCACATGCACCACAGTGTTCACAGCAGCGCTATTTACAACAGCCAAGACATGGACTCAACCTAAGTGTCCATCAACAGATAACAGGATAAAGAAGCTGTGCTATATATATATATATACAATGGAATACTACTCAGCTATAAAAAAAGAATGAAATAATGTCATTTGCAGCAACATGGATGGATCTAGAGATGATCATACTAAGTGAAGTAAGTCAGACAGAGAAAGATAAGCATTATATGATATCACTTATATGTGGAATCAAAAATAATATGAAAGAATCTAAACACAAAACAGAAACAGACTCATAGACACAGAAAAACAATCTTAAAGCTACGAAAGCAGGTGAGGGATAAATTAGCAGTTTGGGATTAACAAACTACTATACATAAAATAGATAAGCAACAAGGATTTACTGTCTAGCACAGGGAGCTATATTCAATACCTTGTAATAACCTGAAATTGAAAAGAATCTGAAAAACATATAACTGAATCACTCTGTGGTACACTTGAAACTAACATAATATTATAAATCAACTATACTGTAATTAACAAATGAAAATGCTCTATTGGGAACTACACATAATATCTTGTAGTAACTTATGGTGAAAAAGAATATGAAAGTGAATATATGTGTGTTCCTGTATGACTGAAATATTATGCTGCACACCAGAAATTGACACAACATGGTAAACTGACGATAGTTCAATGCAAATATATATAAATACAAAAAAAGAGAGAGAATGGTCTATTAAATAATTGTGTCTATTCCCCTCTAAATGGTTTGTCCTTGTGTCTCGAGATGGTGCTTCTTTCATGCCTGACTAGTGACCAAGGCTGTGTCTGACCAGAGCCAGTGCTCAGTAAACTCTTGGGAATTTGAACTGAATGAAAGGAATCAGCTAGTTTTGGCTCTAAGGCTTAGATTCCTAAATTGAGGTTCGTAAGTCATCCTCAGAAGCAAGGTCTGTGAACTTCTTGAAATGATACTCAAAATTGTATGTGTCTGTGTTTGTGCCCCCAAACACATCCTCCCAGACCCTCAAGGGAGAAATTTCAGGTTTCGGCAGCAGAATCTCAAAGAGGTTAAAGGACCCGAGTAACAGAGGAAAGACTGTACTGTGTTGAGTGTGTTTATCACTCATTCCCCCTGAACTCTTGACCTCTCTGGAGCTCCGGAGGGACACCTGAGCAGAGACCAGAAATGCTCCAAACAGAAGCTTCAGCATCAGTGAAGAGAAGGAAATGGTTCTGAGTGATCATGATGGAGTGGATGTAACTCCCTACGACCTACTGGATCATAAATCACCAACAGGACCAAGAGCAGGAGGCACGAGGGCCTGGCACCTCTGTCCTTGAGCAGAGGGGCATTGGACATATATCTGTAGCTTCTCTTATTCCTTTTTTCCTACGTAGGGATTTTTTTTTCTCTCAACTGCATAAAACAAACCTTCCTCAATGAATCAGTGAAAAATTATTAGAAATAAAACAAGAGTTGAATAGAGTTCAGAATGAAAGTGGTTTATCTGCTTAAATTGATAAAATGGAGCTAGGTTTTGAGTTATCCATTAGCAGAAAAGGCTTCTTTGGAAGCCATGGATCCCAGACACTGGGGGCATTTAAGCAGAGACTAAATTTCTCCTCTTACATGCCAGGGAAGAGAGTTCTCACTGAAAAAGCAGCAGAAGTAGCTCATTAGTCGAGTCTTTCTGGAAAACTACAATTTATTTAGTTGTTAGGAAACTTGATGACTACCTGTGCATATAGAGGGCAAAATCTCAAAGTAGATAATACTTGAAGAATTTTTATTTGATTGTGGGCTTTTTTTCCTAATTTTTTTGGTGGGGGAGATAATTAAGTTTATTTATTTATTTAGTTTTTTAATGGAGGTACTGGGACTTGAACCCAGGACCTCATGCATGCTAAGCACATGCTCCGCCCCTTGAGGTCTACCCTCCCTCACCCTGGGCTTTGTTTCTGTAATCAGTTTTCTGCACCTACCAATATCTGTTTTGGTTAAAACTTGAATTGGTTGAATTCCCAGAGCCCATATACACTGACAAGAGTTGACAACTCTGATATATGCTGGGACGACAGGCAGGAATCAGCCAAGAATTTAAAATCTGAAGTGGATATTTGACGAAGCAGATAAAGTGCACGTCCAGGTGACAAATAAGCTATTAGAACGGAGAAGCACAGCCGTAAGTTTTTAAAAATTAGGGCCATAGGTTTATTTGCATTTAATTTGCAGCACAGTAAGTAACACTTCCTCCTCTAAACTCTTAGTAACTTAAGCACCTTGTGCTTTTACCTTTTATTTGAGTCATTTGTACACGTGTCTTGTCTTCTACTGCCTTGCAATTCCTTGAGGGCACAGCTTTCAGCTTTACATCATTCAGAGTGCCTAAAAACCTTGAGAAGATACAAGTGGGTTATGTTTCTCCTGAGACGAATCTTTTTTCTTTTTCACTTTCTGCAATTAAACATAGATGCCAAATGCAGGAACTCTACAGCTAAGAGGAAATACAGTGCCAAGTAAAAGCTGAGAGGAGAGCTATTGAATTTGTGCTGGTGCGCTGTACTCGCCAAGGCAAGCAAGCCAGGACAATGCTTCCATGCTGAAAGGTCAGTGCATTAGTGCCCATAAAAATCTTATGTTCATTCTTATTTTGATACAATAAAAGTTTTGCTTTTTGCTCGTGAAACATCCAAAAGGGAGCTTCCTGACTGGGTAGGTCTCTAAGGCAGCTTTATTTTTTAGATTTACACAAAATTGTGGGGAAAGTACAGAGAATTCCCAAATACCTCTCATGCCCACGTAGATACACAGCCTCCCCACCATCAACATCCTGCATTAGTGTGGTATGTTTGTTACAGTCAGGGAACCGACACTGACATAGCTTTCTCAACTGAAGTCCATCATTTACATTAGGGTTCAATCTTGCTGTTGGACAACCTATGGATTTTTGACTAATGTACAATGGCATGTATCCACCATTATAGTATTATACAGAATAGTTTCATTACCCTGAAAATCCTCTGTGCTCACTCATTCACCCCACGCTCCCTGGCACTTATTCCTGGAATCCCTGGTAACCACGGAACATTTTACTGTCTCCAGTACCATATAATTAGAATCATATACTATGCTGCCTTTAAGATTGGCTTCTTTCACTTGGCAATATACATTCAAGGCTCCTTTATGTCATTTCATGACTGGAGAGTTTATTGGTTTTTATCACTGAATAATATAGCATTGTGTAGATGTACTACAGTTTCGTTATCCATTCACCTACTGAAGGACATCTTGGTTGCTTCCAATTTTTGGCAATTATCGATAAAATTGTTGTAAATATTTGTGGGAAGGTTTTTGTGTGGACTGAATTCTTCAACTCAATTTAGGTAAATACTGAGCAGTACAATTGCTGGATCATATGGTAAGAATCTATTCGGTTGGGTAAGAAACAAGAGAACCGTCTTCCAAAGTGGCTGTACCATTTTGCATTTCCACCAGCAATGAGTACAAGTTCCTGTTGCTTCCCATTCCTGTCAGCATTTGATGTTGTCCATATTTTGGATTGAATCTATTCTAGCCGGTGTGTAGTGGTACCTTACTCACTGTTTTAATTTGTAATCCTCTCATGACATACGATGTTGAGCATCATTTCATATGCTTATCGGCCAACTGTGTATCATCCTTGGTGAAATATCTGTGCAGATATTTTGCCACTTTTTAAACTGGATTGTTCATTTTCTTATTGTTGAGTTCAAGAGTTCTTATTTGGGATAACAGGCCTTTATCAGACATGTCTTTTGATCGTATTTCCTGTCAGTCTGACTTGTCACCTCATGCTCTTGACAGTGTCCCATGCAGAACAGAAGTTTCACTTTTAATGAAGTCTAACTTGCCAATTTTTTCTATCATGGATCATACTTTTGGTTTTGTATCTAAAAAGACATTGCCAAATCCAAAGTCATCTTGATTTTCTCCTATATTTTCTTCAAGATTTGTATCATTTTGTGTTTTATATTTTGGTATACGATCTTTTTTTTTTTGCAATTGGATGTCCAGTTGTTCTAGCACCATTTATTAAAAACACTATCCTGTCTTCATTGACTTGACTTTGCTCTTTCGTCAAAGATCACTTGACTATATTTGTGTGACTATCTCTGGGCTTTCTATTCTGTTCCACCAATCTGTTTGTCTATTCTTTCCCCAACACCATGCCGTATTGTTGACTGTAGCTCGAGTAAGTCTTTTATTTTATTTTTTTAGGTGCTCAGGAAACTTTCTTTTTTAATTGAAGTATAACACTGACTTACAATGTTGTGTTAGTTTCATGTGCATAGGAAAGTGACTCAGTTATACATATATATAAATCTTTTCTTTTCCATTATAGGTTATTGAATATAGATAGATTCAAGATATTGAATATAGTTCCCTGTGCTATACAGTACGTCCTTGCTGGTAATCGATCTTACATATTCTCCTTCGGTATTTTGTTGTCTTTTCTGGGTCTTTTGCCTCTCCATATAAACTTCAGAATCAGCCACAAAGTAACTTGCTGAGGTTTTGATTGGCATTACATTGAATCCATACATCAAGTTGGAAAAAACTGATTTCCTTACAATAGTGAGTCTTCCTACCAATGAACATGGAATATCTCCCCATTTATTTAGTTGGTCTTATTTCTTTCATCAGAGTTTTCCTCCTAGAGGTCTTACACCTATTATGTTCTATTTCTACCGGAGTATTTCATTTTTGTATGCTAACCTAGGTGGCATTACTTTTCAATTTCAAATTACAAATGCTCATTGCTGGTATACGGGAAGCTGATTGACTTTTGCACATGAACTTTGTGTCCTGCAAGCTTGCTATAACGGATCTCTCTTCCAGGTTGATTTTTGGTCAATTCTTTGTGGTTTTCTACATAGATGATCATATCACATGTGGACAAATACAGTTTTATTTCTGTCTTCTCATTAGATACACCTTTTTAATTTCCTTTCCTTATCAAATTTCATCAGCTCGGACTTGCAGTCCAACACTGAAAGGGCGTGGTGAGCGAGATGTCCTTCCCTTACTCCAGATGTTAGCAAGGAAGTGTCTACTTTCCAAACAGTGCAATGTTAACTGTAGGTTTCTGCAGATGCCCTTCATTAATTTGAGGAACTCTCCTCTATTTCTAGTTTGCTGAGATGCAATATAATTTTAACATAAAAAGTACCCAAAGTAGTGTGTACAATTTGATTTTGATTTTGTGAAAAATGTATTTTACGTCAGGGGGAAAAGGGTGGGAGGGAAAATGCTTAATTTCACTCAGTCATTTTTGGCTGGAGAAGAGGTATTTTCCCTTACATATGCACGTATTTTCTAAATTCTTCCCAAGGAACCTGTATCTGTTTTCTTATAACAAAAAAAATTTACATTAAGAGAAACGATTAGGTGTTCTATAAAGAATGACTTGCAGACCGAAAAAACAGAGGCTAAATAAAATGGAACTCTAAGAAGAGAACAGATTTGGTAACCCCGTCATCCACGAGAATGAGAAGGGAAGCTCTCTGCGGGCCAGGCCTGACTGAAGGAGCCCTGTGCCCCAATACAGCAGCTCACCCTGAGTCTCAGCTTTGCCTGTGAAATGCCGTTTATGTATCTGGCATCCTGAGCCTGGTTTTTGTGGGTATGGAATCAGGTGTCTGTCTTTCCAAGTAGTTTTGCTCATTGTTTTAAAATGAGGAGAGAGAGATTGAGACTGAACTGCACTACCTACTGAACCAGGAGCAGGAGGATGGAGAAGTCCTGAGAGAGGGAGGAGGGGCGCGCCCCCCGCCCCAAGGTTGCAGGCGGAGCGCGGGGCCGGTCGGGCTCCGGAGCCCAGCGCACACGCGGGCGGCGGGAAGGGGCAGCAGCGCCCCCGCCTGGCTCCCGCCTTCCCGGGCCAGGTGCCTCGAGAGCGCACACCGCCGCCGGCGCTCTCCCGGGGTCGGAGGCTCCCGCGCCCGCGCCGTGTCGGGGCGGCGGCGACAGGCGACAGGCGAGGGGCGCGGCGCCCGCACCGCTCTGCTGCCGGCCGGCTGCAGCGAGCGCCGCGGACCGGCTGGAGCCGGGCTGAGCCGCCGCGCTCGCGTCGCGCCGCACGCCGCGGAGGCGCTCGGGGACGTCGGCGCGGGCGCGCACGGGCCGCGCGGGGACCCTCGGCGGGCGTTGCGCCCACCAACCGCCTGGCCGCGGCCGCGGGCAGCTCGGACCCGCGGCCCCTCCGCCTCCAGTCTGGGAGCTGCCGGCCCCGACCTGCCCTTGCCTATGGGGATCCGAGAGTTTCCCGGCGGCGCACCCAGGGGCAAAAGCATCGCCATGTGAGTAGCGCCCCGGGTGCGGGTGCGGGTGCGCGGGCCGGGACGCCGGGTGTCCGTGGCTCGGGAGAGGGCAGCGCGCGCGGAGGAGCTGCTCAGGAAGTTTAAGGCATCCTCTCCCTCGCCACTCGCCCCAGCGTGCTCTGCCCCGAGGCGCCCAGGGCCGGGCGCGGGAGTCGGACCCGACGCCGGGGCTGCTGAGGGAACTGGGTGGGCGGCGGGGCGGGGGAGCGCCGGCCCTGCGGCCGCACCTGCGCCCTGCTGGCCCTCCTTTCTGCCCCTCACCCCAACCCCCCCTTCTTCCCTCCCCGCCCACCTGCCCGCGTCCTCAGTGGCATGAGGAGGTCACCGGACGTCAGCCCCCGGAGACTGTCCGACATCAGCCCCCAGCTCCGGCAGCTCAAATACTTGGTGGTGGACGAGGCGATCAAGGAGGATCTGAAATGGTCGCGCTCAGTGGAGGACCTCACCAGCGGGCCGGTGGGGCTCACGTCCATCGAGGAGCGGATCCTGCGCATCACCGGCTACTATGGCTACCAGCCCTGGGCAGCGAGCTACAAAAGTAAGGCCCCCTCGCTCCCTTTCCCTCATCTGCCGCGGCAGTTTCGGGGAGCGGGGAGCAAGCGCAGCGACGCGCCAGCCGCCCCCCTGCTGCCCTGCTCCCCCGCGGAGACCCAGGTTTGCAACTTTTAGGAAGAGGCCTGGAGACTGAGTTCTCCGGGACCTTCGGGAATTTCTGATCCATTCTGACCCCTCTCCTTCCCGCATCCATCTTTCCGTACTTACCCCCTGGCTCTGAGGTGCCACAGCACAGGAGACAGATTGGAAAGGAAGTGTGTCCTGCCGTGTGTGGCTTCTCTGTGGATCTGAGTGTTAGTCGCCCAGGGTCGGGGCTCAGCTGGCTCAACTAGAGACTGCAGACTTAGCACGCCTGGGTTTTAACTCTTACCTGCGCCTCGAAGGCCCTGATGATGGAGGACAATTCTCAGGGCTTTCATTTCAGATCTCACTCACTCCCTTTGCCCCAGGTCTTTATCTGTCCTCAGTGTAGAGGTTCTGGATGGATCATTCTAGCGATTGGCATTTGGTCCCAAAGAGCTGAACGGTCGGTGCCAGGTGGAGCAGCTGAAACTGCTGTCTGCCAGGGGGCCTGGTGAGGCTTTGGCAGTTCTGTGACCACTTATACAGATGTTACCTGCGTGACCAGATTAATCTGGTGGCCGTTTCCTTCTCTCGTTTTGGAAGGGAGAAGTGGACTCCGACAAACTCCAGAACCTGTAACTGTGAACCATAATGAGGGGGTTTCATCGCTCTCTTTTGACAAGAAGAAAGAGAGCCACTGACCATCTCAGTCAGTGTAAGGAATGAGTATTGCTTCATTCCATTTGTAATAAAGACTAACAGCTTAATGATGTTGAGATATGTTTTTACCCTTCATTGCTTGAAATTGAAATCTATTTTATTGGTCCTTGGGAAAACAAGTCAGGCTTTTGCAAATGAATCATATTCACTTCTTAAAATATGTCTATATTTAGCCTTTTCCTAAAACCCTTGATTCCAAGCCAAAAGCTGGCAGTATGCTAGCAGTTAGCCAGTTACTCGTAAGTTATTTTGCAGGAAGAAAAGTAGGATTTTAATGTTTTGTTTCATGCCATTATTTGTTTTTAAAGGACTGTGGTGATTGCATTTAACTCTGAAGGAACCTTAAAATGGTTATCTGTGTCTCCTCCAATCTTCTGCTTCTGCTGCTGAATTTGTAGCTGATAAATTGGCTTTGAATCACAGAAAGGAGACAAGGGACCAAGTTTTCTTTTCAGCTGAAAAACACCGAGCATCCAGTGAAAGAATGAAAACCCATTGGAAACCGTTTCTCTTAAAGATCAGATGCTCAGTTTTCTATTTCTGCTTTCCAAATTTCTATTAGAAATTTTCTATTTCTTATTTCTATTCTTAGCTTTCTTACTAACTCAAGACACTAGTGCTAATTCCCGCCTTTGAAAAGTCGTCTGTTTAGCCCCTAAAGTCATAATAAGGTATATCATTGTAATTCAGTTTGAGACTGGCCCCATGTGCTTTGTAGAAATTGCCACCAAGGTTTGTGACTTTGGGGGCTGGCTGGCAGCTCACAGCAGTGATTGACTGGTACGAACACACTTTGTCATTAAGACGGGGAAAGGCCATATGGAAAATGAGTCCCTTGTCCCAGTGGTGTTCTTAAATCACTGTCCCTCCGAAGCTTCATTGAAGGCATAAATATCAGCAGACGAAGCTGCAGTGATCATTGTGATACGAATAAAATCAACTTCCTTCACCCTCGGTTCCTGTGAAGATGCTTCCTTATTTCAGGATACTCCTTTTTACTAAAAGGCTTTAGGTGACAGCTGACATTTTGATGAATTAATTGGATTTTAAGTTTAAATTTAGAAAAGCTCATGTTTTATTAATACAGCCAGAGATGTTTTAGGGCAGCACTTTGGCTGTTTGCCATTTCTCCCCAAGTAGAGAAAAAAAATAATAAAGAGGCTTATCTACATTGATATCAGTGAGTTACTTTGTTTGTTGGTGAATAATCACACTTAACAAACTGGCAGAGATGAGAGGTGATGATTACAAAATAAATACTCTTATCCTGGTCTCCAGAGCAAGTTATGGGATGTTCCAAGCCTCATTATGGACATGGTATGTTACCTTCCAAGTGGCTTGTCCCCACAGACATGTCCCCACTGAAATGAGAGTGTCTTATCTGTTTGAGAGTATAAGTGAGCTGCCTTTGTAGCAGAAGAAATTATTTGACTGAGTATTCATTTTCACCTCCTTAACTTGCTTTGGGCAGTTAAGATAAATGAGGTAATTGTGAAGGGTGCAGAAATGGTCTTTGCCCAGGACTTCCAGCCCAGTCGGTGAGATTAGCAGGTTTCATGCTAGACAAGGAACTTTTTGTGAAGGATAGTTTTGTTTTTTTTTTAAATCCTAAAGGCCTTGGGTCTGAGAGGGATGGTTTGTGTGTAACACAGAACTGAGAATGAAACTAAATCAGCATGTGGGAGGTTGAGTTCCTCTTCTCAGGGACCAGAGGCCTCAGAGCTGCCTGTTTTCTTGTTTCTGACCCATCCCACTAGGCAGGATTCTTAGGGATTCCTTGGATCCCGAGCTGTGGTGTATCCAGAGCCCATAAAGCACGTGGGCCACAGTAGTTGCTCAGTAAATATTTGTTGCATAAGTAAATGGCTGCTGCCTGAAATACTGACCTCTGGGAGAGAGTACCTTTGAATGTAGTGATTTGCATTATTTAATTCTTTCTGCCAACTTACATTAGGTTGGAATTGCTCTCCTGCCTTGTCCTTCCATGATACACGCCATCCTTGGCTTTCTAAACCATAGACTGGACCAGAGTCCTTGCTGGCTAGCTTTGGCTTAACCCAGAGTTTCTCATGCTCAGCACCGCTGACACTTCGCCCTGAATAATCCTTTCTGAGGGGCACGTGTCCTGTGCCTTATAGGGTGTTTAGCAGCATTCCTGGCCTCGGGCAAATCCTCCCTCCGCAAGGTGTGACAACCAAAAGTGTTTCCAGACAGTGCCACATGTCCCAGGGGAGTGTGCCTTTGTTGACAAGCCCTCCTTTAGCCAGACCCTACCTTTCTGCTGCAAGTGAACTGTCTTCTGTTGAGCCGTGGTGCTGAGCCAGCAGGCCTGCTCTCCTCTTCTTCCTGGACCACTTCTTAGGTTCCCGTGATGGGCCAGACTAGAACAAACAGCTTCCAGAAAGAGCCTGTTACTTCTGCAGCTAACAGGATGCCACACCCACTCACCATAAATTGATGCTCTATGTAGAAAGTGCCTTAGTGAAAATTCAGAACAGTTTGGATAGTTTCTCATGGTGACTGACTTCCCCTCCCACCTGCACCCCAGCAGAAGAGGGATGACTGGCTGCAATATCTTCTCCCTCTCCCTGCTTTTCTCATTTCTCTGGCACTGAGACCAGGTGGCTGTGGAAGGGAGGTGGAGGGACAGAGACCAGGAGCAGACCTCCTCGATAGTGGACAGCGAGGCCCAGGCACCAGACGCAGTGGGGGCCTGGCTGCATTTTGGCACAGAGACGACTGAAGTAGTGTATCTTAGAGATCTCAGATGGAGGTTCTTTTTTTAAAATTTTTGTTGAAGTATAGTTGATTTACAACCTTGTGTTAGTTTCTGGTGTACAGCAAAGTGATTCAGTTATACGTACACATACATATATTCTTTTTCATATTCTTTTTCATTATAGGTTATTACAAGCTATTGAATATACTTCCATGTGCTGTACAGTCGGACCTTGTTGTTTTTCTGTTTTATATCTAGTGGTGTGTATCTGTTAATCCCAAACTCCTAATTTATCCCTCCCCCCCTCCCCTTTAGTAGCCGTTAGTTTGTTTTCTGTGTCTGTGAGTCAGTTTCTATTTTGTAAATGAGCTCATTTGCCTCATTTTTTTAGATTCCACATATAAGTGATATCAAATGATACTTGTCTGTCTCTGCTTGACTTATTTCACTTAGTGTGAGCGTCTCTAGGTCCACCCATGTTGCTGCAGATGGCATTATTTCATTCTTTTTTATGGCTGAGTAGTATTCCATTATATATTTATATATATGTATATCTCACAACTTCTTTATTCAGTCACCAAGAGGAAGTTCTTATGCAGGATGAAAGAACATCTGTAAATACTCCTTTATTTTCATTTATTCATTTTGAAGCATTTTGGAGAGTGTTTACTATATGCTGGAATACACAGACAAGTGATGGGAGACCAGGTTCACAGCACAGGTGTGTCCTGTCAAGGGACAGAGATCCGCAGATCCGTGCATCAAGAAAATAGACACATTGTTTACATTTAGCAGGGATGTTTTACTTGGCAGAAGGTTTCCCTGAGGGATATTGTCAAGTAATGAGCTCACAGAGTTTTCTAGTCCCGAAACCTTCTAGGAATAGCTTTTGAAGGGAGTCATGTTAATGGCTTAAAAGGAGGTATTCCTATCTTCCAAATGGATTGATTAATGCTGCATGTGCTGGTACATACAGATACAAATGATTCTTCTTTTTTTTTTTTTTAATGCTGAGGGGTTTAGTTTTAAGTCATTTGTAGAGGGTAGGCTAGTCCCAAATGACCACCTCATCCCTGGCCCATCCCAGCATGCCCTTGGCGACTTGCATTGAGGCTCAGAGCATACAGATACCTGAGCAAAACCCAGTTTACAGGAGAGGAGCTTTTGTAGTCCATGCTGAGAAACGGAGGGCACTGAGTTCACCTAGGGGTGAGAAAATTGCGTGTTTCAGGCTCCTGCAGGTTTCAAAGGTTAGAAGGGGTTTGTGAGAGGTGAGGGGAGAGATTTATGGAGAAAGACAGTTCCTTCTACTCTCTCCTCCCTTTCAGACCAGGCCAGGGGTGTAGGTTGCTGACGGCCTTATTCGTAATAATAACTGAGACAGGGGCTCATAGTATAATCATGGTGAGCAACTTCTGTGTGATCGTCCCAAAATAGTAAAGTTCAGAGCAGCAATTCGATAATGACCCACTTGTAAGAGATTTACAATTTGGTTGTAAAAATTTTATCGTGGAATGGAGCTTGGCATGTGAAACACTAGACTGAAAAGATTTTAAAGAGAAAAAAGTTGCGGGGGCGGCGGGCGCGGGGTAGGGAGGACATAGATCAACATTTTCTGACGGCTCAGAGAGTGCATTTTATTCCTGAATCTGAACCCATGTTAACAACTTAGTGAACGGTTTTCTGAGATACGAAAGGATTAAAATGCAGAGCTGTTATTTTTTAAGGCAGGACAGTTCTCCGCAGTACACTCAAATCACTGACTAGGGGTTATAAACCCTTTGCAAAAGGTCTGTTTGCACCTCCAGGAAAGAAATTCTTCCTGGCTTTAAAAGATGCTTGGGCAAGGAGATTTCTCACTGTGCTTCACAAGTCTCCTGAGTCTCTACAAAGTGCTGGGTCTAAAATAAAACACTCCAGTGGCAAGTGTTTGTCCTTTCCCTAAGCAGCTGGAAGAGTTCAGGTTAGTTGCATTAAAAAATTAATCCATTGTGCACGAGCCATTGAGTTAAGTGTTTCACTGAGCGTTGATAAGGATGCTCATTTGAATCATAGCCCTGCAGGAAGGAGAGGCTGACTGCAGTTTCTTCTCTGTTGTCAGGAGAAGTGGAGGGAGGGGAATTTTGCTAACAGGGAGCTGCGTTCTCATCCCAGCCTCCTCCCTTCCCAACCCTGTCATTGCTGGCAACTTACTCACCTCTTTGAGCTTCTGTTTTCTTACCTGAAAAATGGGGACACATATAACTCCTTTTCAGGATGGGCATGAGGATTCGATGAAATAATATAAACATAGCATTTAGCCCTTTGCCCAACATCTCTCAATGCTCCTTTGTTTTCATTTATTCATTTAGCAAACTCTTCGGGGCATTTACTAGGTACCAGATAATAAGGTAAGTGATGGAAGATGTAGTTCTTGCCTTCAGATCTCACAGCCTGGAGGGAGAGAAAGGGAAACAGTAGAGTGTGATGAAAAGTTGCCTTTAGAGCATTTAGGGAGCCCTTTCTCAGAGGAGTGAGTTCAGGTCAGAAGCCAGAGAGGTGATAAATCGCAGGGAGTGGGTGGAGGGGAGGTCTGGGTTTCAGGCAAAGCAACAATGTATGCCCAGAAATGTACATGAGCTGTTACTGGAAGGTAATTCAGCTTAACTGGAACAGGGCATCATGGAAATGTAGCAGATGACGTTGGACTGAACAGAAACTGACTCTAGGACATTATGCTCTCGTCCTCTGTTGTGTGTCCTCAGGAGGGCCATGGATGCACGTATGCCCCCTTACTCATCCAGGTCCCAGTCTTAGTGTCACCTCTTCCAGGCAGCCTCCCTAACCATGTTGGATCTGGTGTGGTGTCTTTGCCCCAGGCTCCCTCAGTGCTGTGACTTCCCATCCCTGTTGTCATGGCTAGTTTAATCACGTGGCTGAAACTTAGAGATGGAACATCTGTAAAGGCAATGCTTATTACTGTATCCCCAGCCCTCAGTGTGGCTTTTGGCACATAGAAATGTGACTATTCTGTCCGCAGATCACAGAGTGTCTCTGGCATGAAATCAAAAAACACCTGTTAAATGTACTAACGAAAGGCCACACACAGACACACACACACACACACACACACACACACATAAAGAAATAGTTCCTGAGAATCTACATTTCTGTGGGATCTTCCAGAATTATCCTGCATAGAACACTTCTGATTGCCTTTCTCAGTCAACAAATGGGACACCCATGGCTTCACCTCCTAAAAACACTGACAAGCACCCTCCCTCCTAGAGCTTACGTGAGCCAGTCCCACCTCAGAGCATTTTGTCTAGTTTGCATAAACTCACTTTAAAAATGATTTGGAAGAAATGAACAGGGAAGAAGAGAAAATGGATCAGTGGGATTTGAAAACGTGTCCTACAGGCAGGATTTTGGTATTGGGCGAGGGAGAGGTGACACAGGCATGTGGCACGTCTTTAGGAGAACAGCTGGAGCGGGCACTTTTGCGGAGGTCTTCCCAGCCCACCATGACCCCCTTCCCTGCCCTGCACCAGGTCCTCAGGGGCCCTTAGCAACCAGCCTTGCACCATCTTCCTCCCGGACGTCATAGATTAGATTGATGTGGACTCCTCACCCACAGTAACTCAATCCATATCTCCCTCTTGGAATTTGAGGTTGAAACCAGGAGACTGTGGTCAAGTCAGGCATGGTCTTTGATAGAGGAGATTCTGTGAGGGAGCTGTTCTGGTCTTCATGTGGATGGAGCGGCAGAGAAAGCTGGTCTCCAAAGAGGGAAGGGTAAGGCAGGTTGTAAGCAACCCAGGGAGAGCCTCGGTGACTTCCTGGACTCCATGTTGGGTCTCATTTCCATCCTGGGTCAAGGTCTTGTTGTAGCTCCTCCTCCTCCAAGCTCCCAGAGACACCACTGTTGCAACGCCACACCCCCTTCCAGCTCAGGGAGGTTTTGTTCCCTGCAGCTGCAGACTCCGAGCTGAATACGATTTCTCAGCCACTTCTGCTCAGGCCCACGGGGGACGAAACAAGGATATACCTACCCAAGAATTCTTCATTGAAAATGAGAAATCACTTCCTGATGGCTGAGATAAGAAGGTCATGGAACCTCCATCCCTGAAGAGCTTCAGAAACAGGTGGACCCCCAGCAACCCTAGCTGGACCGATTATTTCCTTACCCCATGTCAGGGGGATGAAAGAGATTTTTTTTTTTTTGCTTGGTGTCTTATGGTTCAATTCCATGGTAAGTGTGCAATGATCAGTAGAGTAATAGACCAGTTTTGTTTTCATATCTTGTTGCAAATCCTAGAAAGGGACTTGGACAATTAGGAACCTGGTAAATTCTTTTGGTTAATGATGGTGACAGGCCCTTGGACAATTGCCTAGGATGTGGACACATTTTTCCTTCATGCAGCTGGAGGTAGCCTTAATTTCTGACAGCATTCCGGATGGTAGGAAAGAAATTGCTTCTCTCAGGTGATCGGCAGCACGGAAGGCCAGAGGCGGGTGTGGACTCCTGAGACCCAGAGATTATTCAGCGTAACTTCCCAGAACAGTTTTCTAGTGTTGACAGATGTTTTCCATGACATTCAGATTTGTTCCCTGTCTGTCCATAATGCGTCATCCATGGGGCTTGACTAGATAAGAATCTATTAGAATTATTTTTTATCGTTTTTCATCGTCGACTTTGTAACCCTGTAGTGTTATAAGGATTTGGCCATGTCCTCAGAGTTTTATCCAAAGGGGTCAGGAGAAGGATGCTTCTCAACTAATGCTGGCTTTGCTTCCTGATTTTTCTGTTTAGAAATTGAGTTTGCTTATTTTCAATGAGCAGTGAGTATTTTAAGATGTCCTAGTCTCCAAAAAAGAAATGTAATTATGATCATAGGTGTGAAACAGTTGGGGTTTGTGCAGGGCTCTCCCGCCGTGCATGTGTGGGGGTTTAAGAAACAGTCTTCACAGAGAAGTGCATCATGCTGGTGACCGACACCCCGGAGGGACTTGAATTCCTCGCCTCTAAACACTTCCTTAAAATAAAGAGTGAAATCATTTGAAGAGCATTTAATTGCCATAAACAAGAACAAGAGATTTCAAGGGTTTGTTCAAACTCTCGCCTTTAAGTCAGCATTTTGTTTTATTAAATGTTTAACATAAAAATCTCTTATAGGTTTATCTGATTTTATGCTGTCAGTATGTTTTGAAAGTTACATGGAAATGAAAATTACATCATTAGTGTTTATTCTAAAAACACTAGGAAAACTTAGTACTGGTGTGTGTGTGTTGTGTTTGTTCTGTCTGTAAGTTACATATGTCCTGTGGTTCTTTCAGAATACGTGGGGGAGTTTTGATGTGGTGTCTGGAAGGTGGAGGAAGGAACACTTCAGACTTGACCCCATGGCCACCATGCTGCATCTTGAGAAGCCTGTGGGCCAGGCAAGGGCTTCAGAAAATCACTGCATGAAGTTTTATACACGACTCATACACGTTCGTGTGTCACTGATTTAGAAACAGATCAAACGATGGAACCTCCTATGAATGCACTTTCATTTATCCATTAATCTATCCATCCATTCGTCCAATCACTCACTCATTCATTCATTCAGACATCAAATAGTTCACTGCTTCTAATGGGCAGAAAATATATTCACCTCTGAGATAAACATACACTAAATATATGGTATATCTCCTAGTTACCATTTCCTAGAAAATTACAGAGCAAGGAGGCAAGACAGACTCATTGTCTTCCATGAGGTCCCACACTTTCCTTGTTTGGGGCCATCTCATGGCTGGGATCACGTGTTTCCTTTTGGTGCTTCCCTAACTAAATATCTTGGGGTGTTTTGGGTCAATGTGGGTCAGCCTTACACTAAACTCTATACTGTGTACATAATACTGTGTGGTATTTTATTGTAGGCACCATAAATAGGTTCTTAGCAACAGGATAGGGCCTGAGCCTCAGGCACTTTTTGTCTTTCTCTCGAGACTTGAGTTCTCCTGCTGTGATGAGAGTTCTAATTTGCTCATTTGGTGTAGCCCTGACCTGAACCATCTTTCTCTTCTTTTTCACGTATTCATGCAACAGCAGAGATTTCCAGACTGGCTTGATGAGCGTAAGCTGCGAAGCCAGCACAGTTCTTCCCTGATGTTTTGCGCTGCAGGCATTCTGTTTCTTTCCAGCTCTGAAGGCAGCTAGCCTGAGACCTGGGACAGTTTTCTTGCTCTCACTAGGAGCCTGAGGAAATAGCAGTGGACTGGAATTCAGAGGAGCTGAGATTTACTTCCAGCCCCATCTGTTCTTCCCTGGGCTGCTGCGTATTCTGCTCGGGTGGTTTTTCTGGTTCCTTTCAGATGAAATAGCCTCTTCTCAGGCTCTTCCCTTGGCTGTTCAGCTTAAGAGTCAGAACACTGTCCAATTCCTATAGATGGGAATGAGGGGGATGTTTCCAAGGGGCATCTCGACTTTCATATGTGATTGAAAGTCAAAACGTCCTGATTTATGTGACTGACCTTACAGAGCCTTGAGGATGGTGAGTCTAGGGGTGTGGACAGAAGTGACTTGGGTTAGTTGATCCTGAGCCGCTTTACCACGTGTGGGTGAATCTGAGACCCAGGGATGGGGTTGGGCTGAAATGTACGATGAGTTTGGGTTGCTGGGGGATACCGTCTTGCTCCCTCCTCCCTTCCTGCATTACTTGCTTCCTCCCTCGGTCCCCGCCTTGTGTTTGCGCGGAGTGTGGGGAGGAGGCTGTGCGTCTTTGGAGCTGATGCTGCCCAGCGGTCAGCAGGTGGCCCAGAGCCACTCAGATCAGCACCAGGGACCTGGACTTCTCTGCCGGTTTCTGGCTGATGTGCAGAGGAGGGAGGTGGCTGAGGCGGCCAGGGTCCCTTGGCCACCTTGTGCCTGATAAGAGGCCAGAAGGGGGCAAGATAATAGGTATCTTCTGGTGCTTCCCTCTCTTGCCCCGAGTGCACTGCTGAGCACTGGACTGCCTCATTTTCTATGGAGAGGCGTCTTTTGCTTTGGGGGAAACAGAATAGAGAAAAAACACACTGTTGTTTTCCTTTACATTACCGGCAATGCTCTCTGAATAGATTGTTACCTGTGCTTTGGGCCCACTGGCCTGAAATTGGAGGTTCCCACAGCAGTGCCCTCCTTGGGTTCAGTTAATTTGCTAAGTCGCTCACAGAACTCGGGAGAACAGTTTAGTTACTAGAGTATCAGTTTATCACCAAAAGATATAGTTTGAGAACCGTCAGTTGAAAGATGCCTAGGGGAGGGTGTGGGGGAGGGGCACAGAGCTCCCTGCCCCCTCTGGGTGCACCACCCTCCCAACTCCTCTGTACGTTGTGTCCATCAATCCGGAAGCTTCCAGACTCCCTCCTCTAGGGTTTTTATGGACTCCCCATTATCTGGGCATAATCGATTAAATCAGTGGCAGCTGGGGGTTTATTCAACCTCCAGCCCATCTTCCTTCCCAGAGGTGGGAGTAGATGGAACTGAAAATTCAAGCCTTCTAATCAGTTGGTTCCCCTGGCAACAAGCCCCCATCCTTAGGGGCTTTCCAAAAATCACCGCGTTGACAGGAACTCAGGTGTGGTTGAAAGAGGCAGGTTGTGTGTAACAAACGACATCCATTTCACCTTTACACTCTTACCGCTTAGAACTTTCCAAGGAATTTAGGAGATCTGTGCCAGAAATGGGGAAGACAACCAAATACATATTCCTTATTGTAAGTCACAATATCACACGTAGGGGTGAAAGACATTTGGGAGGCGATTGGGGGAAATTGGAAAGTCTACTGTTCACTATTATTTTATGAAGTATTATTAATTTTCTTGGGCTTAGCAATGTTAGCCCGGTTACATGGGAGAATGTCCTTATTCCTAAGAGATACTAAAGGGTTAGGGGATAAAGTGTCATTATGTTTATAATGTATTTCAAGTAGTTCAACAGAAACAAGTATAGAGAGAGATATTGAATGATAGACAAACAGAATGTGGTGAAATTGTAATTTTTGGTGAATCTAAATAATGCGTAGGCATG
This sequence comes from Vicugna pacos, assembly GCF_048564905.1. Taxonomy (NCBI): domain Eukaryota; kingdom Metazoa; phylum Chordata; class Mammalia; order Artiodactyla; family Camelidae; genus Vicugna; species Vicugna pacos. The sequence goes on along the minus strand of NC_132997.1, from coordinate 24,667,823 downwards.
TGTTTATTGCACTGTTATCTCAGCCTTTCTGTAAATATGAACATTTTTGTCATTGTTGCAGCCAGTGACGTAGCGTAGCAGGCCCGAAAGGGAAATAGTGTCACCTGGCTTAGAGTTGTTACCTCAGAATTTATCGGAAAAGCAGGGAGAATTGTGTGAACTCTGATGAGTTGCCTCAGGGATGATGGAGGGTCTTCTCTTCAAGGGTGGCGTTGGCAGTGGTTCCACCAGCTTCCAGCGCCATCTTCCAGGTGGAACTGAGCTGAGTGTTTGTGTCCTCCTGAAATTTGCATGTTGAAACCCTAACCCCCAGTGTGCTGGTCTAAGGAGGTGGACCTCTGGGAGGGGACTAGGTCATAAGGTGGAGCCCTCATGAATGGGATTAGTGCCTTCCTAGGAAAAGTCCAGAGAGCTCGCTCACTGTCTTTGTACCAGGTGAGGACACAGCAAGAAGGTGGCCTTCTGCAGCCAGGAAGAGAGCCCTCACTGGAACTCAGACTTCCAGCCTACAGAGCTGTGGGAAATGAATTTGTGTTGTTTATGAGCCGCTCAGTCTCTGGTGTGTGTTTAAGCTGCCCAAACTGACCAAGACACCCAGGAGGCATCTGCCTTGGTTCCCCTCCCCCACCCTGGCTGCTGGATGTGTTTATGGCATAAATTGTGATGATAGTGTCGTGGGTGTATACCTATCTCCAAACTTATCAGTTTGTACACATTAGATGTGTGCAGCCACTATGGAGAACAGTATGGAGATTCCTTAAAAGCTAAAAATAGAGCCACCATATGATCCAGCAGTCCCACTCCTGGGCATGTATCCTGAGAAGACAAAAACTCTACTTCAGAAAGACATCTGCACCCCAATATTCACAGCAGCACTATTTATAATAGCCAAGACATGGAAGCAACCTAAACGTCCATCGACAGATGACTGGATAAAGAAGATGTATATATACACAGTGGAATACTACTCAGCCATAAAAAAGAATGAAATAATGTCATTTGCAGCAACATGGATGGACCTGGAGATTGTCATACTAGGTGAAGCAAGTCAGACAAAGATAAATATCATGATATCACGTACATGTGGAATCCAAAAAAAAATGACACAAATGAACTTATTTACAAACCAGAAATAGACTCACAGGCATAGAAAACAAACTGTGGTTACCAAAGAGGAAGGAGGTTTTGGGGGAGGGATAAATTGGGAGTTTGGGATTAACACATGCACCCTACTATGTAGAAAACAGATAAACAACAAAGTCCTACTCTATAGCACAGGGGACTATATTCAATAGCATGTAGTAGCCTATAATGAAAAATAGTATGAAAAGGAACATACAGATATATATATATGGGTGAGTCACTGTGCTATGCACCAGAAACAAACCCAATGTTGTAAATCAACTGTACTTCAACTAAAAAAATGTACAGCTTTTTGTATGTTAATCACACCTCAACAAAGTGGGTTTTAATTGAAAAAAAAGAGAAGATACCTTCTTTGCCTCATGGGAACAAGTCTCAGGCTCCAGTTTCTTTGGAAGAGGGAAGCCTGCTTTTTTCAGAGATTCAGATTTCTAGTTCATTCCTCTAAATGACTTAACTTTGTACCCTCAAAAATATAAATGTGCTTGAATTTGGGCACTGTTTGCCTTACCTGAAAGTAAACAGTTAGCATCACCTCTTGGCTGCAAAAGAGGCTGTTTTTAAAAGATTCTCTGGTCTGTGGTGCAGATCACATTTCATGCCAAGTCTCCAGAATGTTGGCATCTCGTCTCCTGTCACACCCTCCCAAGGACTCAGGTGAGGCCACTAGAAGGAAGGCCACTTCCTTTGAGGGATGCTCTCAGGGAAATTGTTCCATCAACTGCTACTTGGAGATGGGTGCACTGGTGGCAGGAGAGAAAGAGTCTTCCAGGTCTTCCCCCTTGTTCTGCATGTGGCCACACAGTGTTAAGAATCTCCATTTGCCTTTAGCGGCTCAGAACCCTTAGCAGAATTCACCTGATAGGATCCCTGGGAAGACATTATTATCATTGCAGTTTGTGGGTAGAGAAACAAAGGCACAGAGTCGTGAAGAGACCATACAGGGATAATAGTAAGTTCTGCCTCCAGATGAATGCATGAGCATTGGAGACATTCTTTTAAGTTATGGGAGTTGCCGTGTTAAAAAAGAGATCTTAAGAATAACAAAAAGGGAGATCTTTTGGAATCCGTGATGGAATAGAGTACACAGAAATGCTCCAGTGTATTAAAGGGTGTATTCGTTGAGCTGGGAGCGGGAACAATTGATTTTAGCAGAAAAGTATGCCAAGGTTGGAGAAAGAGTATTGAGTGGAAGGCAAGAGCGGGGTTTGGATTTCAGTTTTTATGAGCAGAGACATGGGGGAAGGTGCTAAACTGGAGGGAGGAGAGGTGACCAGCACCTTACAGAGCTGCTGTGAACATTTTGGTAGTTGTTTTGGGTGACTGGTAGCACCATTTCTGTTGGCTACACATCCAGGAGGGGAATTTCAGGGTTGGAGTATCATGGTGGACAAACTCAAAGGCGATTCCCAGTGATGCTCATTCTGATATTCAGCCCTTGAGTAATTCCCTGTTTTTGAGTGCGGGTGGGACTTGTGAGTTGATTCTGAGCAGTAGGATATGGCAGGTGATGGGCTATCCCTTCTGGGATTACGTTGTGTTACATGAGATTCCATCTTGCCAGAAAACTCGCTTCAGATCTTCTCTCTCCCTTGCCAGCCTGGATGAAACAATTGGCCGTGCTGGGAGGCCCGTGTGACAAAGAACTGCAGGTGGCCTTTAGTTCTTGAGGGCAGTCTCTGGCCAGCAGAAACCGAAGCTCTCAGCCCTGCAACCACCCGGGGCTGGAGGCAGCCGAACGGTCATAGGAGTGGAAGAGCCATTGCTTCCGCAGGGGAGCCTTTAGATGAGAACCAGCCCGGGCTGACATTTTGCTTTCAGCCCTGTGTTCGGAGGGTGGTGAAGAAGATGACAGGGTGGTTCCAGAAGGGTAAAGGAATGAGCCAGGCATCAGGGCGTCCCTGAAGCCTGGGCTTGGCTCTGCCAGTTGACCAGTTCCCTTACCCAGTCTGGCCATCCCTGACCTTTTGTGTTCAAAGAAGAGATTTGGCAAGATTACCTCCTGAATCTCTGCCAGCACTGAATTTTAACCAGTCCAGGATTTGTCTACACTATCTTAGGAAATCATCTATTCTGTAAATGAAAGTTGAGAAGTAAAAAAAAGAAAATTAGGAGGCTAGAGAAATCTGTGTCTGATCTAGAAAATCAGGTCGATCTGAATCACTTATGTGTATACAACTTGACCCCCCCTCTACTAAACCACTGGAACGGGAAATACATGGATAAAAGTTCCTTTTTATTCAATGACTTTTTCTCTTATTTCTTTTGGTATATGAACCAAAAATGTATCGACTGAAACTTCTTTGATTAATTATGTGAAACACTAAAACATGGCAGATGCAGGGTTTGCATTTCAAAGCTTGGGAAATAAGAGAAATAACCATTCCGGTTTCTAAGGCAACTCTTAAAGAAAACTGAGGACTTCTCTTGGTCCATGGGATCCTCTGGTTGCCGGGGTTACACCTTTCAGAGAGCTGAAAGGGGGACCAGGAAACATAACGTGGTTTTCACCGTGTGATTTCTGTAAGGTAGTCACAGGACTTGGAGTAAGTTCCCAGCAGCCACCTGAAATTGATGGCTCAGTGGGCCTTTGAGGGGAGTGGCTCTGCAGAGATGGTGCCAATAGAATAAATCTGGCAGGGAGCTGTTCTTGGAGGTAAGGGAGCTGATGGAAATGGAGAAACATTGAGATGTTGCAGCGAGGACTAGCTTTGGGGAGTTGCCCCTTCGAGAGCACGTGATGAGGGGGCCTCCTGCAGCCCGGGCAGAGAGCGCTGTGTTCCACCACTGCGGACCCTCCCGGACAGAGTTTCCCAGGAGCAGCTTAGCAAGTGCCAGACAGGGCAGCGCTCGGCTCTTCTTGGTCTTCGTCCTTCTCCGCTAGTGAAGCAGGAGTTCCCTTTGATTTCTTGCAGGAAAGTGAGCTATGGTTGGTCTTTTTTTTTTTTTTAACATAGTTACTGGGGATTGAAACCAGGACCTCGTGCATGCTAAGCATGCACTCTACCACTGAGCTATATACCCTCTACTCCTCGCCAATTTTTTTTCCCACTGCAGAGAGGTGTTATCATTCCCCACCTGGCCAGCTAGGGACATCAGAAGGCTGGGACAAGGAGGACTGTTGAACTATCCATTCATAGAACCTTGATTTTCAAATGGTTCTCCGAGTCCCTTTGGAATTGGTGAGCTTTGCAGAAGAGAATTATCACAACATACTGTACGATTCCATCTATAGTTCAAAAGTTGGCAAAGCCACTCTGTGGTGATAAAAGTTCAGAGGAGTGGTTTCACTTTGGATTTGTGGACAGGGGAGGTGTGGTGGAAAGACTCCAAGTGGTAATCGGGGTAGCAGGTATTGGTGTGTAAAAGAGTGTATGTGTGTAAAAGAGTGTATGCGTGTAAAAATGTATCGAGTGCTTTGCTGTACATGTTATAACAACTTAAAAATCTCTTTAAAGAAGGTGGCCTCTGGGGCAAGGGGACTACTCTGTCTAGAGATGCTGGTCCCGGGATGGGTCAGGTTGTTGATGAAGGGTGGGGACCATCAAGGACCTATGGGAATCAGAACTTATAATTAGATCTCTGTTTCCTCTGCCGTCATTGTCATCGTCCCACTGAAGTCCCGAGTAGCAAGATAACTCTTACACATAGTCCCACTAGTTTGGGACGGCTAGACGTTTGTAAATACAAGCAGATCTCATTTTCCCTTTGTAAAGGAATGCCACATTTCTTCTCTTTTTGCAAAGTAAACCCACAGAGTTAGATACCGCTTTGGTGCAGTGGAAGTTCTGAAGAGGTGTGTGCTTCAAGAAGTCGGCAGGGTTCGGCTCTTCAAGTGATGACAAGGACACCAGGGCCATAGTAAAAATAATCAGGGCTTTGTGTCTGACCCTCCATCCCATTCCTTGCCGTGACTTGCCTGCTCATTGTTTCCCCTCGAAGGTGATGAAGGAGGCAAGAATGAGGAAGCACAGGTTGCTTCACTGAAAAGCTTTATCCATGTTAATTGCAAGTTGTTATGGAAGAAGCAGCTAACACTAAGGTTGGAGGGGTTCTCTTTATGTAAATTTCCATACTTTAGTTGATTCCAACCGACTTCTTATTAGCTATAATTTTGGATATCATTCTCCTTGTGGTTTTGGTCTTCAGAAAATTGCAGGTGCAAAGTGGAAGTGTGTTTGCAAAAATATAATCTATCAGCCTGTGATTTTTTTTTAAGTGCAAAGTATATGCAGTACTTAGAAACGTACTTTCATATAATGGGCAGGGACTTGCTTTCTGTACATGCAGACTGTGAGGATTCTCATCTGAGGATTTTGAGACTGGAGGAGCACAGATCAGGGTTGGAAGTAAGATAGAAGTGAGGAGCTGAAGGGATCGGATTGAAGAGAACGGTGTCCCAGGGATGGTGGTGGTGGGGGCGGTTCTGACAAAGTACATAAGATCATCTGTGGTGTTGATACTCTTCACTCCTTCCTTTTTTTCCTACTCTAATAGCACGAATAGTCTTGAGTTTGGTATGAAGTGTGTTAATCCATTTGAAACACTATTATGTAAATTTCCACCATTCTTTATGTGCTAAGAAGGATGGTATAGGGTATCGCTTACTCATCTAAGGAGTTTAGAGTATGTCCTTAGCTTCAGATGCGGCCAGGCTGTAATATGGTTGCATATTTTTTCCTGCAAGTTACAAGTGGTCTCTATCCAGATGAACTTCCCTGAGGAGGTTTTAGAGAAAAGTGAAATAAGCACCGAGGGACCCCTGACAAGTTCCTCCTTTTCCAAGACATTTTTGCTGCTTGTGTTTCCATCACATGTGCTACTGGATCTTTACTGTGCCCTTGAGTTCCTTATTCTTAAAAGAAGTCTTCACGAATTCACTCATGCATCCTTGTAATTTCCATGATAATAGCTAGTCAGCTAAATGGGTTATATTATTGAGTTATGTAACTCATATGCGTTCAACTTGCTTTAAAAAAACTACCATTAGACAAGAAAAAAATGAAAATTTTACTGGAACTATTTTAATGAGCTATTTTTAAAAATACATTCTCACTGGAGTGAAATAGCTATAATCAGATGAATGTAAGTTTGAAGTGTTCAGCTTGATGAACGAATTTTTATGAAGCAAATATACTCATGCTTCCTGAATCCGGATCAAGGAACAAAACATGACAGGCGTGTAAGCTCTTTATTTTTGACACCTGCATGGGAGCTCTCCTTACTTAATTCTAAAGTGATCAAAAGGCCAACAGCTTTCATTCTGTTGCAAAGGTAGCGTCCCACGGAGGTGAAAGATGTTTCAGTGAAAACCTAGCTGTGTCCTGTCCTTTATAAAGAAGCTATATCTAGCACTGGTATTTGTTGTAACGATCAAAGTGTCTTTCATTTATTCTATTATGTGCGTCATGTGAAAAATGGGATCCTCATGCTTCTTGGAAGCTTTAGGTTTACTTTAAAATGTTCATGCCCCTTTGGAAGAGCTGTCTTCCCGGCAGGTCTCTGTGCTGAGATTCCCATCTGTTCCTGCATCTTTGTCCGCCTGTTCCATTAGATGCCATAATATTTTAATCATAGTTACTTAAACAGGGTTCCTGTCTGACGGAACCAAGGTCTGGTAGTCTTTGTATCTGGTTCTGTTGATTGCTTTATTCCCTGGCAGTGGGTTGTTTTTCCCTTGCTTTTTTGTGTATCGCACAATATTCAGTTGAATACTGTATCCCGTATGTATAAGAACAGAAGAGACTAGGTTATATACTGATGCCCAGAAATGGACACATCCTGTATCAGGCCGTTAGTGTGGGGAGTTGAGTCATTCTAGCTGAGAATTGATTGGGTTTTAGAGGGTCATACCCATTTTAAACCTCCCCTCCCCCTGCACAAGTGGATCTTTGCTTGTGTCCTCGGGGCAAAAGGAATTCCTGCTTCACCCCCAGAGTGAGCTGACTTTGCACCTGCTCCTACCCTAGAAGCAGTTAACTATTTTTTTCTTGGCCCTGGAGCAAGAGAGTTTGCTGCCCAGCGGCTGAGGACTTTTGCTTTGTGTGAGAGAGGGGCTGGGCAAGTGGACAGGCTTCCTGCCTGTCTCCCAACAGCCCCTGATCACCTCCCACCCTGAAAGGTTCTCTGTCTGCTGCCGGCCCCTCATCCTTCTAGAGAGCTCCTTGGTGGAGGCTCAGGGGACAAACTCCCATGTGTCTGAGGCTCCCGACTCTTCCAAATTGATAAGCTAGTCTGCCTCTGTAGGAATTCATTAAAAGTTGAGCTGGTTTCTTCTTACCCGCTGGAACGGAAGCCTCCTCTCCCTTCCGCACTCTGCTAAAGGTGAAACCGGTAGTGTTTTCAGCCGCAGGCACTTGTCACCCTTTGCAATTCAGTTTACTTGTTTGCTTTGATACCTCTGCTCTCTGCTGGACTCGATAAATATTGTAATTTATATATTATCCAGCTCTTTCTGTTGTTTGGGTGGAGTAATAGTCTTTCGAGTGTATGTTTTAAGGAGAAGTAGAACTTGGTTCTAAGTTTTAAGTGAATATTAATTATGTATTTGTCTTTGGTGTTGGTAAATATCACCAGCTTCCCGAGAGGTAAGAGGTGCTAAGTGTCACTACGTAATGAATCCTTCCTCCTAGTTGCTGTGGTCTCCCTAGTGAAGACAGACACACCTGTCTTAGGAAACGTTACTGACCTTTTTGATTTGTAAAAGGGCAGCAGAACAAGTGACAGGCCAGCTCAGGTCAAGGGAGTCAGCGTTTCCTGGTTCCGTAAGTTTTCGTAGCGTTTCTGTCTCATCTGTATTGTAACATTTTTGCTCCATGTTACGTAGTCCATGCTTGTCTTTATGAAAACCCACATCTCAGAACAGGACAGGAAGGGAGTCGGGGTGCTTCTCTTCTTGAGTCTCATCCGGAGTCGTGTTACAGACTCTGGCACTTTGTGATGCCAGACCAGCCACTTAGCACTTGGTGACCTCTGGGTCTGCTCCCAGCTGCCCCCGTGAATCCAGCAGTTCACAACAGTGGGCGCCAAATGCCTCCCCCACATCAAAATGAAACCCTCCCCCAAGTTTCATAGAAAGGGGGAAAGATAAAGAGCCGCAGCTTCATACAGTAGGAGGCAGGAAAAAGCCTTCTGGTGAAGTAGGATGCCTTGCGTGGAAGGACCTAGCCTTGGAGAAGGAGACGACAGGTGATGCTGTCTGTGATAAAGGCTTTATCCGGGATACAAAGGACTGACTGCGTACCAAGTGGATAAAGGATGTTTAGGACATCCACTCTGTTAAAAATCCAAGATGTGATCTGCCTATTTGATTAAAAAAAAAACCGGTAAGGAGAACAATTGCCCAAGGCCATCCGTCTGCAGCTCTCTGCCCACAGAGAGATAACCCCAGCCCATCTGGTGAGCTCCCTGTCTGATGCTTGCCCGGTATGATGGGAAGTCGGGTTCTCTGTGGCTTTGAGGCCATCGATTATTTTATATTGGGACTGACGTGCCCTGTTGGAGTTGTCTACGGTTTGGAAAGAACAAGTTTGAGATTTTCTCCTGTAGGCAAAGGAGAGCGTTTGAAGTGTTTGGAAAACTTGCTAAGATCACATTTTCGTCTTAGAAAGTCCTCTCTGACACAGAGTGGAGACCGGAGGGACAGCATTGCCTGGTTAGGAAGCTACAGGCTATAATTTAGGCAAGAGTAAATGGACAGCACAGCTAAGGCAAGGTCAACGGTAGGATGGAAGCGAGGGTGCCCGGGGGCGGGGGTGAGGGGCTTAGAGACTGAGAGCACGTGGCCAGAAGGACAAGGGGAGGCTGGTGGGAGACTTGGTGACTCAGGGTGACCTTCAGGTAGTGACATCCATTGATTAGCTGGAAGTAGTTTCCAGAATTCAGAAGGGAGTTTCGGGTTGATTACAGTGATCACACTGTAGGTGAGTAGAGATAAATGAAGTTACGATCAGTGCCATTGCTCCTGTGCATTAAGTGGTGTTCTTGGTCACAAGCAAGATGCCCAGTCTGTTAACCATACACAAAAAGGTACTTTCTGGAAGAGCACTGAAGACTCATATAAACCAGGGACGATCAAGTGACCAGGCCTGATAAAAGGGCGTGATGCTGGGACTCCAGACTAGGAAGCAGAGACCACAGCAGACTCTTTACCTAAGAAGAAAGCCTGCCACTGATAAATCTCATTGCCAGTTGGTCCCTCTGTCTTTGCTTCCGTTGCTCAACATTTATAGGCAACTAATGGGCTGAATCTGGCCTGGGGATCTTCCTCTGGCTATCCCAGCAGGTGGAGTGTTGAAGAAGCTTGTGCCCCTGGCTTAGGTGGGTGGAAGCTGCAGTGAGTGGCAAGCTCAGAATATTGCCTTCTGTCAAGATGATATGCAGGGAGAATTTCCCCCCAGGTGGATTCTGGGGTAATAATAGAGGGGACGGATTCTGGAAAACAACAAAAGGGTTATTGTAATTAAGGAAGGTGTGGCCAATGGGGGAAAAAAAAGACTAAAACATGGATGGATGGTTGGATGGATGGATGGATGGATGGTTAGTTTTGGATAAATGGATGGATGAATGGATGGATGCGTGGTTGGACGGATGGATGTACCGACGTATGGATGTAAAGGGACTCATGTAGGCAGATGATGAGTCAGAAAGACAAAAAGAGAACAAGTAAAAGAATATAGGGTCATGGAAGCAAGGAAAGGAAAAAGTGATAAGAAAGAAGACTGGTTAATAACATTAAATACGAAGTAGGGGTTCAGGATGATGAGGAATAAAAAACGTCCATTTGGCCTATTAGTGGGTTAGTGGCTCTCAGAGCACCCACGCGTCATTTCTGACTGCAGAATTTGGAATGGCAGGCATATCTATTCTTCCTGATGTGTCTCATGATGCTTCAGCTTCTTTCAAGTTTCTGGGATCTAAAAGTGGTACCTAGTGCTTAGAACACTAAGCTAAATACAGAAATACATTGGCTTAGATAATTGTGTGATTGAAGTGTGGTTGGGAACATTGTGAATCCCTCTTGCAAAGAAGAGGTAAGGTCACAGCTTGTGCTGGAAATGCCTTCTTAGCATGAATAATGAGGCGCATGTGTCACAGGGAGGCGAGGAGCAACATTGCCGCCGCTGGGAGGTGTCAGAGCGCCCTCGTCACAGTCACTGCTCGGTCCCTGCTCCTGACGCTTACGGGTGCACTTGGAGGGGAACGTCTTAAAGAAATCAGCGTGAATCCCATTTAGAAGGATGATTCACTTAGGCTCCCTTGGGGCCAAACTGTTTTTTGGATTTTTTTTAATACTTAATTTGCCGTGTGTTGCCCTGGTTTTCCTGTTTGCATGGTACTGGCATTTATTTCAGTCTCTTTCTGTTGAGGGGCAAAGAGAGTATTTGTTTTTTTTACTATTCTTAAAATTTCTGCGGTCATTCCATCGTTGCCCACTTAGCTTGTGGATTTGCCTTTGGAGTTCATGAGACAGGCACTTAGAAATGCAGTGACCAGGTCAGAGGGAACTCATGTTAATATGACCCAGAAGATCCTGTCGCTACGAGATGCCCTCCAGAAAGCGCGTACTGGCTGACAGCGCTTGCACCAGCCGGCCCTGAGGATGCCTGTTTTCTCAGGTGCCAGATAGGCCATAGGTTCCACTTCTTTCTTTTTCCTCCACTTGCCACCACGAAGAACCCCTTGACTGGCTGCCTCCTTGTGCCCACGTTTAGCGTAGGTGGTTGGAATGGTTTAGGGGAACGAGCTGTTCACTTTCTGGGCACCTTACGTGGCAGGAGCTAAGGTGCCGAGTCCCTGTGAGCCTGCCTTTCGTTTTTGTAACTATGGTGTGTCTGCCCCTTGGAGGTTCTGCTGACATTCCCCGTTATCCTTCACAGCACATCGGGGCCTTTTTCTAGAAAACCGTTTAATCGGAGCTGTTGTGGTCCTGCATTGTAACTTTCTTATGGGAATAAGCACCCATTTAAAATCTTGTAACTGGCAAGAGGTGAGAGAGGTGTCTTTAAAGCCACCAGGGAACAACAGTTGCTAAGTAATTGTTTCCTTAATGGGAGTCTCTCCCATTAGACCAAGCCCACTCGAGGAACCCCAGAAGGGCAGGGACAGATCGTCTTGCTGTGCGCTTTTGTCCCCGGGCATCTGGAACGGTGCTGGACACGTGGTCTGGGCTCACAGACTATTTGTGGAGTGAATGAATCAATCCCATTAAAGCTTTGCGGGTTTTAAAAAACCAGTTACGCTATAACTCGGGCACCCAAACGATTATCATAGCTACGTGGTGGTCCAGTTGAGAGCCATCCCTAATTACACCAGGGCTCAGACTGTTTTTAGAAGCTTTTGAAGGGAACTTCCTTTATAAATTGCATCAAAAGGATACTTTTCTTTTGATTATCCTCAGGGTGGCAAATCCTTAACCTTTGAGGCTCGATTTTTTTTACAGCTGTATTGAGCTATATAGTTGATATACAAAAACCTGTACTATTTGATGAGTTTGGACACGTATGTAACCATAATACCGTCGGCATAATCAATGTGCTAGCCATCGCCCCTACCCCTTGCTCGAAGTTTCCTTGTGCCTCTTTGTCTGGGGGTCAGAACACTTAACATGACAGCTACTCTCTGAACAAATGTTTCAGCGCACCGTATTGTGTTGTTGTCTGCAGGGACCACATTTGTGCAGATCTCTAGAACTTTCTCATCTTGTGTCGCTGAAACTTTATACGCAGTGAACAACTTCTGATTTCTCTCCCCTGCCACTCCTGGCAACCCCCGTTCTGTTCTCTGCTTCTGTGTGGCTGTGTTAGGTGCTCCACGTAAGTGGAATTGTGTAGTATTTGTCCTTTGGTGACTGGCTTATTTTGCATAGTATAATGTCCTCAGGCTCACCCATGCCATTGTAACTGGCAGAATTTCCTCTTATTCCCAGTAACCAACGTATGGAAACAGCCCATATGTCCATTGACAGGTGAATGGAGGCTAAGTTTTGTTTTACAAAATATCCAAACATCGTTCTGAGGTAATTCTGGTGATGAATATGAGAGACCATTGTGGACAATGCCCTTGACATTTCAAACAAACCTTTCAAAAAGCAAGAAGACAGTTCATTTCATTTGGCGTCTGTAAATCTCTGTAGACTCCAATGATCAGTAGTCCAAGGAGAATTTGGTAGTTTTCTGAGTGAAAAGTGGTAAAATCATCTTTTTCACAGATATTTTCCCAATTTGAAGACTAAGATTGCATTCGATTTTTCCAGTCTCATTACATTCTTCATTATTTTCTTCTTTAAACTCAGTTAGCCAATGACAGAAATCATGTTTAGTTAACAAAATGGAAGTAGATTTAGCTAATATGTTCATGTGTCACTTTCCAGTTATTATTTCTACTAAGTTTGTAATTTTCAGTGTCTCAGTTGTGTAGTCTTACATCCCTCACATACAGCAATGGATAAGCGATGCAACCCTGGTTCATCAAAGTGTAGGAGCACGGATAAAAGAGTAGCGTAAACATTGCGGTTTAGGATAATTGGTTGAATGTCAAGAATGCGGGAGACTCTGGTGCAAATATAGAACAAATCTGTGTGGGCTGGGCCGTGTATATCTGTTACTGTGATCAGTTTGCATAAGCAAATGAAAGGAAACGTATAAAAAGATGAACCTTGATCAATAGCTAAAAATTGAAATTTATTGGATAACGAATCCATTTGCCTCTAGGCACAAGTGTGTCATGCTTTACAAATACTGAGATACATATATATATATATTTTAATTTAATATCGATTTTACTTTTTTTCCTTAATTTGGGAAGGAAGTTTCTTCAATAGTTTTTTTGTTTTTTGAGGCTTTTTTTTTCCAGCTTGTTGGGTTGAACACTTGCTTCCTCTATTTTTAAACTCTATTCTGCTTTTAAATATGTACATAAATGTCTAAGTACCAGTCTGATTCCATTCCCTGTATGTGGTGCTTATATTGGCGTTCAGTTGTAAAGTATTCTTATTTCCATCGTGGTTTCCAGTTGTCACTTTAGTTTCTGGATCAGGGCTTCCACATCGAGCAGGAAGTGTGACAAGTTGAACATCGTGTCCCCAGAAGAGCAGGAAGGGGTTCCAGCCCTCAGGGTTGACTCTGTTTACGCCCGTGGTCTGGGGCAGGCGTCCAGAGTCTGATGTTGGTCAGTCACAAAGTACACTGACCTGCCGTAAACCAGCTGCTTCCAGAGACGAGCAGGAGACATTTCTCCAGCTCAGAGAGTTGAATTTTGTGGCTGATGGCAGAGAAGAGAGCAAAGCTGTGGAAGGAAGCATCCATCATTAGCACCCTCCTCACTGCAGAAACCAGTACAAGGGGTACCGCTGCCGACAAGCCTCAAAGGTAGTGACAAGTTATGCTTTTATGACTGTGGAGAGAACAGAAGGGACTACGACAACGCTCCTTAGTTAAAGGACGCCGTTGGAACTTGTGTGAGATCAGTCGCATGTAATTGGAGGAACAGCTGCTGTCAGAGGCGCATCTCCGGGGGGAGGGGGGATTTTGCTTTCATGGGCGAGACCCCCGATGTGCAGAGTATGAATTAGTGCGTGTGCACCCATCTGGGAGGGGCAAGGGCTTGGTGGGAGTGGCTTGTTCTGTTAGTAATTGAAAAGCTCTACAAGGAGAAGAGGGTTTCCATTTGCTTAATGATTCTGTTGTGAACTCTGATGCGGACCAGAAAAATTCGGGGTCAGTAGTGACGTGGCACCACTGAAATGGGCAAGCTCTTTAAATAAAAGCCAGTGCCCCCCCCTACCCCGGTGGCCAGGTTGCATGCAGCCTTATTTCCAGAGCACAGACCATGGTCCACAGAAGGCCTCTGGAATGGGATGATGCAGCGAGAAGGAAATAGTGAAAATTGCCAACTCACTTACATCATGGACAGTCCATGTGCTTCTGTTTGGAGGATGTTTAAAAAGAAACAGGCAGTGGACACAAAACTGTTCCACAGTATTGTCTCTGACTATTGGAGGAAAGATTTTTTCCCTTTTACTTTTTGATGTGCTTTATTTCTTCCCAGCTTTATTGAGATAAAATTTATGTGTCCCATTGCATGAGTTTCAGGTGTACAGTGTGCAGATCTGATACACGTGTATGGTGTGAAATATTGCCACAGTTAGGTGAGTTGGCACATCCAAAAACTCACATAATTGTAACTTTTTAGCATTTTTGTGTGTGGTGAGAGCATTTAAGATCTGCTCTCGTAGCGACTTTCACGTATAGAATTCAGTACTGTTGGCTGCAGTCAGCAAGCTGAATATAGATCCCTTGAACTTATTCATCTAATACCTGGAAGTTTGTGCCCTTTGACTGACAGCCCCCCCACGACCGTGCCCCTGGCAACCAACACTTACTCTCCGTTTTCCTGAGTTTGGCTTTTGATGTAAAATTCTTCATCATGACATATAGAGCCTGGGGAAAGGTTCCTCTGCTCAGGTTGCATGACTCAGGGAGACAGTCAACACATTGAAGAGCCTGAATGTACCACGTTAGAGCCAATGTATGGTAGCTTTTCATATTGAAGATGGGTTTTCAGAACTTTTTAAGGTACCTAACTGTGGTACCTACAGCCTGATCACTCAATGTTTGACTTTTTCCTAGCAGTCACTGGTTTTCTTTACTTGTTGGAGTAAGACATTTATGACTGCACAAAGGCTGCAGGAGACCAACAAGAAATACTTGACAGAGCCACTTGGCTCTGGTTCAGGGAAAAGTGGTGTAGGAGTCTGTACCATAGCTCTCAGACTTCTGCTGTTGCTGTAACATCTTTCAAAACAAAGATTTCTTCAGTGAGACATCTCTCCATAAAACTCAGGATCCACCTTCACTTTGAATATCCAGAGCTATTGGACAGAGTGAACCTCCTCTTTCTGACATTCAAAATGGCCTGAAATTTTGTTTGGACTTCCTAATATCATCATATGAATAAAAATGAAGAGAATATACAGATAAATATGGTTCCAGATGTCTCTCCTGGAGCCAGATGTGTTCATGTGCAGCTGCAAACCATTGATGTGAAACAATTATTGTTGTCCTTTAAAATTTTTTTCTTAGACTTACCATAGGATCCATCAACCCTACTCCTGGGCATATATACAAAGAAAACTCCAATTAAAAAAGATATATGCATTTAAATGTTCACAGCAGCACTATTTACAATAGTCAAGACATGGAAGCAACCTAAATGTCCATCAAAGTTGTGGTATATTTATACAATGAAATACTACTCAGCCATAAAAAAAGAATAAAACAATGCCATTTGCAGCAACATGGATGGATCTGGAGATCATCATACTAAGTGAAGTAAGTCAGACAGAGAAAGACAAATATCATATGATATCACTTATATGTAGAATCTATAAAAATGAGACAAATGTACTTACTTACTAAACAGAGACAGACTCGCAGACATAGAACTTATGTTTACCCGGGGGGAAATGGGGAGGGTGTAGGGATAAATTAGGAGTTTGGGGTTTGCAGATACTAACTACTATATATAAATTAGATAAACAACAAAGTCCTAGTGTAGAGCACAGGGAACTATATTGAACAGCTTGTAATAACCTATAATCAAAAAGAATATGGCAAAGAATATATATATGTGTAACTGAATCACTATGCTGTACACCAGAAACTAACACAACATTTAAATCAACTTCACTTCAATTAACAAAAAGGAATAGTGAGAAGGAAACATCAATAGTCCTTGGAAGTGTATTAGATTTGATGGGGAAAGAGGACTTAAGAATGATTTCAAGTTTGAAACTGAGAAATAGAATGCATGAGACTCTGGGATGATAGTGGGATCTCACTGAGGTTTAGCACTTTTGTGCGAAGGAAGTAAGATTGCCCTCTGAGAGTGAGCTTAAAAGTCAACACAAAAGTAATCGCAGTGGAGCTGTACAGTTACCTTAAAACGTCAGATCGGAGAGACACAGATGTCCTTCCACCCCCTCCCGGAGGAGCAGAGTCTTGGTAGACCATCCATCACGGCTCTGTTGGCATAGCCGTCCCCGTGGAGGAGGTTGACGCCCCGCCGCTGCCGTGGCTGATGGCATCTGTCCCAGCAGGAATGCGATGCAGGAGAGAGGTGACTCCTGCACAAATGCGGGTGACGAGTAATCCAGGAAGTTGCACAGGCTAGGATGAGAGAGAAAAATCAGTGACTACTTTAGGAGCCATGATATTTACAGAATGGCAGGAGGAAGGGGACCTGGATCCGAACCAAGTCAGTGAGGCAGGAACAGTATCAGAAAGGTGCAGCATCAAAAAGGAAAAATAAAAGTGCAGACAACGTGAGCCAGCCGTTAAGATACATCGTGCTGAGAGCGTAGGCGGGCTCCAGGTGCGTTACTGAAGACAGCACCTCCAGGCGGTCGTGATGGGTTATAAGCCCATTCATTGTATTTCTTCAGTGCTAGGTTTCATCTGAACACAGCTCCAAAACCGGAACCTTTTTTAAAGAGAGGCACTGAAATTCTGACAAAATAGGGTGTGCCAGAAAGGGATGGGGGCAGGAACCAGATGGGAAGCCCTGCCCCTGCATCAGGCAGAAGTTAGGCCAGGGAAAAGAGTATCAAAAAGGGTTGTTACAAGGAGCGTCAGAAACCCGATGGGCCTTTGTGGCTGACCTGTCTCCTTTCCACCTGTGCTATGGAGGTGATGAAATATACATGGGAGTGCCAGGTAAAGGCGTCCTTTATTGAATGGAAAGGAGACAGTGCTCTGTCCGTTGCCCTCCCACCTCCGCCCTGCTGAGATCTGGACGTAGTGCAGTAGCCCTCTTGTGACCACGAGGATGAAAGCTCCCCAAAGAGGATGCAGACTGGGGAGGCGGAAGCCATCTGTGTCTTGGCTGACTTCCATAAACAGCCACACCAGCCTGGGGCCCTGTCCCTCCAGTCTTCTTTCTCCATGAGAAAAATCGGCCATAACTGTTTCAGCCAGTGTGAGCTGCCTTTCTGTTATTTTCAACTGAATTCATTTTTAACTGAGACAACTATGTTATTCTGAGCTGCAAGAAGAAAGATTTAAATTCAATCAAGAAGGTCTTTCTATTGATTGGGCTTCCTCAATCTTTTTCTCAGAAACGGCTCTTCCTCTCTGCAGCTCCCACCTTGGGCCCCCAGTTGATGAATGTCCCCCACCAGCTGTCTGGTCATCCAGGCCAGACACTAGGAGTCAGCTCTGATTCGTCCTACCACCTGCAGTCTAACTGGTGGACAGCTTGGGTTGGGTTGATCCTACCTCTGTGACATTTGTGGGGTTGTGATGGAAAGTATAGCCATGCTGGTGACACGTATGAAGTCCGTGATACTATTTTTCATGTCATCCCTTCGTCCCCCTTCTTGCTGTCTTGGTCCAGGCTCTTACCTGGACTTTGTATGACTACAAGGCCCTTCTCACTGGTCCCCCAGCCTCTAATCCTCCACCTTAATCATAAGGAACTTTCTAAAGTGCACAGCTCTTCCTGTTACTTCTCTGCTTAGAAATCCAACAAAATGTGTCTTCACTGCCCAAACTGTTGTTTGTTTAAAAGTTAAAAGTTGAGTGTGCCCTGTCCTGTTGCCCTGGAATTTGACAACAGAGTCTGAAGAGTCAGGAAACATTGGGGCCAGAACACCCCACTCACCCACATGCAACCAAGCAGGGGTCACTAAGGAAGCAACATGAGTGGCTCTGTTACCATCCCCCCCCCCCGCTCCAGCTATAGAGGGAGGGGACCAGCCTGTGCCTCGTGGAGCAGCAGTGGACGCAGCCATCATTGGGCTGGGGAAGGGCAGTGTTTGTGCTGAGACTTCCGTCCCCTTCTTCGGTTCTTCCTCTTTCCCCACAAAGGAGGGGAGAGAAGCACCAGCAGAAGAGTCGGGTGGACATCTGCTTAGGCACTGGGCCCATCTGAGCAGGAAGAAGAGAATTGGAAAGATGCGGCAGGGAGCAGCCCGCAGGCACCACTGGTGACGACGTGTGAGTTTTCCATGGAAGGGGACTAGACTAGAGATGTCTTGCCAGTATCCCACCAAGGTGGCCACTCGCCCATGAAAGGACTCCAGCGACCAGCAGCTGGGGATGAAATGCCTGGGGGATGGACGGTGGAAGAGGTGGAGAAGAACCCTAGACTTCCGCAGCAGGAATCTATGTTGTGAGGAAGCTGGCAGGGCCCCCTGGGGACCCCACACAGGTGCCCCACAGCAGAGGGAGTGTGTGGAGGACATCAACCATGTCTGTTAGTCACGGCGACTCAGCAGGAGTGGATGACAGCTGCCCCAGTTAAATGAAGATGCTCTTGCCTGTTCTCCTGTCCTGCTGTCCTGTCCTTGCCTTGAAGGACCAAGACCCTCAGAGAGTCAGGCGGGAGGAGCGTAAAAGAGCCCCCATCCCTGCTCCAAGACTTGCAGTCCATAGTGTGGCTTCCTCAGTGGGTAGAGATTGTTTTGTATCAGATATGAAATTGAAATTTTAAGCTGGACTGGTTCAATAAATGAAGGAGGCTGAACCGTAAAGGATGATGAAGTGTACACAGATGTGAAACCACGGCATGTTCATTCCACTCACTGATGTGCTCAGTCCTGCTGGAACTGGTGTCTGTCACCTCTGTAGCCTCGTGCCTTTCTCTTCTCTCTGGACACCCTATAGTCTAATCTTACTAAATCATGTGAAATTTTCTGAACGTTTCAGTTATCTATTGCTGCGTAACAAGTGGGAACTATATTCAATATTTTATAATAATCTATAATGAAAAGAACTTGAAAAAGAATAGATTTATATATATTTAAGTATATATGAGTATGTTTTATGTATGTGTGTGTGTATATGTATATATATCAGATATGTGTATATATATCAGATATATATATCTGAATATATATATATACATATATATATATATCTGAATCACTTTGCTGTACACCTGAAACATTGCAAATCAACTGTACTTCAATGAAGAAAAAAAGAAAAAAAACTGTGTCATGAAAACAACCACCATTTGATCATTGTAGCTTCCAGGTTGCCTGGGCTCCGCCGGGCAGTTCTTCTGCTGGAAGTTCTTGAGTCTCATGTGGTTGTGATCAGGCAGTTTCTGGAACTGAACACATCTGGAAGCTCAACCAGGTACCGAGGTCTCTTACTTCAGGACCTCTCACTCCACGTGGCCTCTTCATGTAGCTTCTTCATGTGGTTACTCCAGCATCCCACAGGGAGCAAACAGAAGCTGCCTCTTAGACAGTAGCTCAGGATGGGCAGTGTTACTGCTGCTGAATTCCTCACACTAAGGACCCTCTACTATTTTGTTTCTGAATTTTGGCTTATAATGATCCTTCTGATGGGTACATCCTACCTGGTCCCTAAATCTTCTCTGAATAGCATGTATCAACTCAACTCAGGTCTGATAGCCTCTCTGTGCCCTGAACATAGATTTGGGGTTTTGGTAATTAGTCTCCCTAATTAGACTATCATCTCTCAGATGGTCCTGACTTCCTCACTCTGTTTTCATTAGTGCTAGCTGATGGACACATCATAGGCATGTGATTAAGTGTTTGTTGAATGAATGAGTGAATGCATCCATTTGTACCTGTGAGTCTTATTCCAGTAGGGGCCATATTGTTGCAGAAAAATTAGGCACAAGAGGATGATTGTGTCTCAGGTCTTGGTCAAGTCCCTGGGATGCACCTCTCCAAGTGAGGGTCCTTGGCTTCTTGCTGGAAAGGATTCAAGAGTGAGCCACAGTAAAGTGAAAGCAAGTTGATTTAGAGAGATACACGTTCCATAGACAGAATTTGGTCCATCTCAAGGAAGAGTGGCCCCAGGGCATGGGGTCGTCTAGGAAAGTGAGAGTGGCCCTGGGGTGCTGGAGGTGGTTGGTCTTTATGGGCTGGCTGATTTCATATGTTGACAAGTGGGAGGACTGTTCCAACTATTTTGGGGAAGGGGTAGGGATTTCCAGGAATTGGGCCACTGCCCACTTTTTGGTGTTCTATGGTCAGCCTGGGAACTGTCATGGAGTCTGTGGGTGTGTCATTTAGCAGCTAATGTATTACAGTGAGTCTGTAATGAGGCTCAAGGTCTACTGGGAGTTGACTCTTCTGCCATCTTGGGCCAAGTTGGTTCTAACCAGTTTTTGTTGTACCCTCAGAGGCTGTGTCATTCTTTTATAGGTTGTGTCCTCCCCACTCCCTCCTGTCTCAATGTGACCATCGTAAGAATTTTTATAGAACATATTCCTGCAGGTTCGACCAAGTGACATTTGAAGTCCTTTCCAGCTTAAAGATTTTATAAGTCTCGGTCAAGAGATAGTTTCAAGGGAAGAGTGAGACCATATATGACATGATAAGGCAGGAGGAAGTATTCTTAAAATTATAAAGTATAGAAGCAAAAATGTTCTTCGATTATCAACTTCCATATACCCATTTAGAGCTTTACCACAGGACTTAAATCAAGGTTACCCCAGAACTTTTGGAGGGGAGAGAGTTAGGGATTAGTTCCAAGTTACAGGATATAAAAGAAAGAAAGGAAGAAAATACAGGCAAGTTCTTTCAAACTCACTCACGTTTCACTTGACCTTTGAGGACAAAACAGACATGTGAGCTGCCGCCCTAACCCTTAGCCTTTTTCCCCTGGTAGAAAATGGAAAAACATTTCAAACTGTTTATATTATTTTTAAGGTTTTGAACTGTGGATATGATCGGGTACCTCCAAAATGAACAAAAATAAAAAATAAAAAAAGAAGTCCTTGTTTCCTGAGGGAGCATGGTTTACTTTTCCATTTGCCAGACATCCCTAGAGGCTATTTTAAAATGATACACCTTTGAACAGCTTATTGAGTGGTTTTTAAGGGCGTTTGCGTGTGTGACTAACACTAAAGCTTATTCTGATTTTCGAGTCACCGAATATGAAGTAGTTACGTATTAAAGTTACTGACCAATGATTGAAGTCTTTGTTCTTTCAAAGAAGGCAGCTTAGTCTTATCTGCAGTTCCAGCCTTGAATAGTTTAACAGCCAGATATTTCAAAATGCTTAAGGGCTTTCTGCCTGCAGCTGCTGGGGAAAAGAAAAAAAAAAAAGCAGTAAGTGCACATGATGGAAATATCTCCCCAATGGCCTTTTCATTTCCTCTCGGCCCAGGGGAAAGCTTTTCACTAGGGAGAGTTCGCAGCAAACAGTATTAAAAAGGGAGAAGAGATACAATTTTTTTTCCAGTAGCAGGTCACCCTGGGAAACTCATGGAAGTCCATGGTTTGATCCCTGAGTACTGTAAATGTCAGTCAGGTTTTAAGACTAAATGAGTAGAAATAAATACAAGCCCTTTTTTTGTCATCAGAGTCCTTTCTCTTTTAATTTCATTTTTTATTGAAGTGTAGTTGATTAACAATGGAAGTTTCAGGTGTACAGCAAAGTGACTCAGTTATACATATACATACATATATTTTTTTTTCTTTTCAGATTCTTTTCCATTACATGTTATTACAAGAAATTAATTATAGTTCCTTGTGTGGTACAGTAGGTCCTTGTTGTTCATTTTATGCATAGTAGTTTGTATCTGCTAATCCCAAACTCCTAATTTATCCCTCCCCAACCCTTTCCCCTTGGTAACTATAGTTTGTTTTCTGTGTCCATGAGTCCGTTTTTGGTTTGTAAAGAAAATTTGTATGGAGAGGGGTGGAGGGTACAGCTCAGTGGAAGAGTGCATGCTTAGCATACACAGAGCATCCTGGGTTCAATCCCCAGTCCCTCCATTAAAAATAAATAAATAAATAAACCTAATTACTTCCCCCTAAGAATTAAAAAAGCAAAAAAAATCCTCCCCCCAAAAAAAAGGAAAAAAAAAGAGGAAGAGATAGAAATTTCTCTTTCTTTAGAAAAAAATTTTTTTTAGATTCCACATGTAAGTGATAATGGTATTTCCCTTTCTCTGTCTGACTTACTTCACTTCGTATGATCATCTCTAGGTCCATCTGTGTTAAAAATAAGTACAAACTTTAAAACTTTCGTGGAACTTCTGTTCCTAGAGGAGGCCCTTCTGAATGCCAGATCTTTCTCACGTTCAGTGACTTGTTTAGGGTTGTTTAGTTCGGGGCACGGCTGGATCCATGCTTCTCACCTGTCCCTGCACCTTGCAGTCACCTGGGATTTTCAACAGTCTCGATGCCCGGGTCCACCCCAGACATTCTGACTAACTGTTCAGGGGTGACCTGCACACTGGGGCGTGCATTGCCCAGCCTCCTTTGCAGTTGATTTTCCTGGCATTGCCTGTTTTGTGCGAGATTCTGTGGGTGGCAGGATATGTTTCCTTGCCTCACACGTACGTATGTTTCCATATCCCATTTCTTGCCTCTTACGGACTCTTCTCTGGGTCTCGGGCCTGAACAGGATGGTCAAAATCTAGATCATGGCCCGTCTTCCTGGGCTGGGGGGCCCTGCTCCTTCCTATCAGGCTGTATATTGTGACATGCTCGCTGGCACCTGGAGCTTTGCCCTTAATGCACCCTCTGACTCTCCCTCCTCTCCTGTCTGAACAGCCGGACCTTGTGACTGCTTTCCTCACACCTGTCACTTTGCCGGGAGATGACAAAGTAAGAAAGCTCCTCTTTGACCTTCAAGTGAGGCACTTGAACACCTGTCCCTTTTTTCTTTATGCTCCAAGACAGAGGACCACTTTTCTCCTCAGGCAGGTAACCCTGTGTCTCTTTAAAACCCAGAATTTCTAGTTGGAAAGGACTTCAGAGATCACCAGTGTCTCGCCGGGCAGACATCCTTTCCCTGCGTGCCTGGCAGATGGCTCTGCAGCTCGGACGTGGATGCCCGCAGTGGAAGGAGCCCTTCCTCCCACCCCGGCCCGTTCAGCTGTTGGGCGATGCTAGTTATAAGCGTTTCTTCTTAGGTGAGATCTCTTCTCACATCACCCCAGCAGATGCTCCACGTTTCCAGTTCCACACAAGGTCCTAGTTCCGTCTGTGCTTCCTGGGGGAGGACAGGTTGAGAAGAGTGGCCAGGACAGAGACCCACTGCTGGCATCCCCTCGGAGGGACTGGTACACGAGGCATGTCTCCAGTGGGTGATTGACAAGCTGTAAGTTCCTGCGACCTTGACCTGGGGTAACTCATTTTCTCCATCCACCTGGGAGAAACAGCTGCATCTTGACCCAGGGCCAGGTCTCTGGGTTGTTAGCGTGAGCCCTGTGCCTCTCAGCGCCTGCGCCATCTCATCACTGTCCTCGCCTGGACCAGAACAGCCACACGGAGGTGTGCTTGCTATGAGGACTGTGATGCTTGGATGTGTGCGTGGATCTAGAAAAACTGGGGGAATTTGACCTCTAAAACCCTATTTTTCCCCTTTTCTACCTCCCACCACCATTTTTGCTGCTGTTTCTGACACACACACCCCCATCCCTCTTTCACAACCCATTCCCACCATTCCGGGGGCCCTGTGTCTCATGTCACCCCAGCTGGCTGAGGTTTCCTGAGCTCACTTGTCACCCAGCGGAGGGTGAGCAGACTGGCAGCCTGGACCGCACCCGGAAGCTTGTCAGAAAGACAGGATCTGGGACCTACCGAATTCAGATCTTCTCATTTATACTTTGAGAAGTGCCGTGCCAGAGATCTTTCACGGCGCTGGCCCTTTCGCCTCCCGAACCTGAATTTATGTGTCCTCAACTCCGTTTCCTTTGGGAACTGTGTTCTATTTAGTAACAGTTCTTGGGCTTCTTAGACCAATGTGCTACCCTTCTGTGAAGCTTAGGTGCTTTTTAACTGGGATGGAGGTGGTGTCTTAACCCAGAGCAGTGATGCTCACAGGTGACAGGGAAGCAGGCGGGTACGGGAGACAGAAGAATCTTCTGGCATGTTCCAATCAAAATGCATAGGGCTGAGGCCACAGATGGGGTTATTGAAATCCTCATGAGGCCATTCATTCATTCATGCATTCATTCATTCATTGCAAGAGTAATCTTGTAGCAATCTTGTTAAATACAGAAGTATATACATCAGAACATTGAAACCGTCTATATTTCTACCACACAGAAAACCACTCTTACCATTTTATTGGAGTGCATCTCCTTAGAGACAATTTTCTATGAAAAGCCTGCCATTTATATAATATGGGTTTGTATGTTTGTTTAATTTTACTGTGATATTCAGAGCAGTTTCTGTTTATCCTTAACAGTTCTCTAAGAGTGTGATTTTGAAGGACTGTATTGTGATTGCTGATCCAAATCCTTATTGCTAGAAATTTAGTGATTTTTCTTTCCAGTTCTTTTCCTATATAAGCAGCATTGTGTTGAACATTCATGTCCATGAATTTTGGGCACACACATCACGTTTACTGAGTTCCTACTGTGCCTGAAGCTGCTAGGCAGGCAACGTGGTGCCAAATGGAATCTCGGTCTTCACAGGGGCTCGTGTTCAGAGTTCGTAGTAAAATGAGCCAGGCTCTTCGGTGGTTTCTACAGAGGATCAGAGCTGTGTGTTAGCAGTTTCCCCTGTGTCTTTGTTGCGTATTTTCTTCTTGTGGGGTTGTGTCTTCTGACATGTCACCGGTGACACAACCTCGATTACTAAAGTAAGGGACACTGATGACAATTCGTCTTTAAGCAGACAGTAGTGACCGCCTCAGACAGAACCTAAACATTACATTTTCAAGACGTTCTCAAACCTCTGCAGTGCATCCCTTTCAGACTCGAGTCTCGAGGCTAAGAAGGCACTGGAATAGGGATATTGCACCTGGGGACGTGGCCGTGATGAGTTAATCCCCACTCCCTGCGCTGGCCTCGTAAACAAGGAAAGCTGTGACTTCCACAGCGAAATAGCTTAGCACTGTGTAAGAGCGGCAGTGAAGTTTGTGCCTAACTGTCGTCAGCAGCAGTGGGGATGTTGCCCTAAATCCTCAGCTGCGGAGCCTCCTGGACCACAGAGGCAGACAGTAACCGGTGGCTCCTTCCAGCTCTCCCTGGCCATCTCTGCGTGTGCTCTTGCAAGCACCCGCTCTGTCTCTCCCCAGCGCGCAGAGCCTCTGGGGAAGGTGGGGGCCCCGGCCAGCTGCTCGGGCACCGTCGAGTGCGTGTCCGCCCCTCTAAGGGGAAGTTGCTGGAGAAAGCGCAGTTTCACAGGCTCACACAGGCACCTGGAGGCTAACTGGCCTTGGAGATTTGGGAGGTGAAGGCCTTATGCTGCTTCCCGCTGGTGACTAATCTAGAACGTGTCAGAGCATCTTACTGCAAAGCAGGAAGTCAGTCCTTTACTGTCAGCCGGTTACTGCCACACATGTGCACTTAGAGTTGACTCTCCTGGCAGCTGGAGACACTCTGGGTTTGGAGCCTCATTTCTTCTGGGATCAGGTTGGCTGATATCCGGCTGGTCTGCGCTTCCCTGCCCTGAGGGAGGAGGGCTTCCCCCGCTTAGAGCAGGTTGAAGGAATTACCATCATTTCTGAAGAGTTCAGCACAAACCATTGCCACTCTCTGTGTAAGCAGGGCAGTTAAAACTCTTCCGCGTGCTCCTGGACACATCCGTGTCACTGAAACCTTGGAACACTCTGACCACTGCCTCCTTTCACATCCAGTAAAGAGCTAAGAGCTTTGCCTTGGACCGCATTTGGGCCACTTTGAACTGTTTCATTTTGTAAAAGGGTTACAGTCACATTTCTACCCTCCCAGAGGAGAAGACCGCTAGTCAGGAGGCAGATGTGGGACGTGACTTGAAACAGATGCATTGGCACTTAGAAGCTGCCACCAGCCATCCTTTCTGAAGCCGCCATCAGCCAGGTTTTGGATGAAGGCTCTGTTCCATGTGTTCATTCATCCAGAAATACTCACCGGAGGCTCCTAAGTGCTGTTGGGGACCCCACTGTGCATGAGGTAATGTGGAGTGAGTCCAGTGACAGATAACAACATAAAAGAGGAATGAGTTTGCTTCCAGGACCAAGGTAAGTGCTGGGAAGGAGGTAGATCCGAGTGACGAGGCTAACCTGCGGTGCTGGAGGGCTGCTCTGGCCCACGTGTTCAAGGCAGCGTCTCTGAGGAGCTGCCGTTCAAGCAGAGCCCTAGAAGTTGGGAGACGCCAGGGACGCCAAGGGGCAGAGGACAAGTTCCAGACAGAGGGGCCAACCCGGGGACGGGGAGCGGTGCAGGAGAGACTGCTGCCGTCCTTCTGAGCTCCTCCTAGCCGTGGCTGCCTTCACCTCTTGTCCCTTCTTTGCCTCCACTATGATGTCTTCCCCACTGAGGACCTGATGCCCATCACTGTGATGGAGAGTCCCGAGGACCACACGAAAGTCAGAGGAGATCAGAGTGCACCTCCTGCAGAAGTGAGAGGAAGTCAACCTGCTGCCAAGATTTTTATCAGCAAAATTGTGCCCAGCCCCCGTCCTCACTGGGGCCACCAGGTTGATGTTGCTGTTGGATTCTGAACACCAGCGTGGGGGAGGAGGCACCTGAGGAAATGCAGTCTTGGGACTGGAACTGGTTTTTTTTTGGTGAAATCTTTATCTATAGCCTGGTCCCTTTTAAATTCCTATGTCAGACTCTGGGGCCTGTGGTCCTTCTGAAAATATGCAACTAAAGAAGTTCTCTAAGGGTTGGTAATTTTACAAGGACAGTAGAAAACACCAAAGATAATACACATATTCTTTAGTATTGTTACTTGTACTTGGAATCCAAAATAAGATGGTTTTTTAATGGAGAGACTAGACCTGGTGCATGCTAAGCATGTGCTCTGCTCCCACCTCCTGCCCACAATAAGAAGTTTTAGCAGCTCTTCAGACTTACAGC
This sequence comes from Vicugna pacos, assembly GCF_048564905.1. NCBI lineage: Eukaryota > Metazoa > Chordata > Mammalia > Artiodactyla > Camelidae > Vicugna > Vicugna pacos. The sequence goes on along the minus strand of NC_132997.1, from coordinate 24,640,895 downwards.
TTGAGGGCTGAGCGTTTTAATCCTCCTCCTGGTTCTCCCCGCTTTGTCTGGTCCCCTCCCCTGAGTCTGGGTAAGAGCTGCGCCTTGCTTCTAACCAGTACAGTACGACAGACGTGATGGGCTCTCTGCTCTGTGATTATGTTACATTTTATTAGACTCTGTTTTGCTGGCAGGCACTCCAGAGTCTCTCCTTGCTGATGAGATGAAATAAGTGACCATGTGGAAGAAGCCCCTGTGACAAGGAATTAAAGGGGGCTTCCAGGAGCCTAGGACAGCCTCCAGCCAGGAGCCAGCCAGGGCCCTCATACTTACGACCCCAAGGAAATAAAGTCTGCCGGTGACCTGAGTGGGCCTGGGGGTGGATTCTTCCCTGGTCGAGTCTCCAAATGGGAACACAGCCCCGGACCCCCAGCTTGATTGCAACAGACAATCCCACTCAGCTGCTCCCAGGTTTCTGACCCATAGAACTGTGGCAGTGAATGTCTGAACCTTTCAATTTGTGGTCGTACGTTATACAGTAAGCAGGACAAGAGAGGGAAGTTTACAATAAGTGGAAATGGGTCTGGACTCTGTCAGACCTAATCTGGATGGGGGTGCCCACTTACAACCTCTTCTCGGCCAGCTACAGAGCCTCAAGAACACCCACTTCAGAAATTTATAAGGATTCTTTGAAAAAATTAATTAAAGTAGAGAAACAGCTTCAGGTACTCTTAGAAGAGACCCCGAAGTCATCCATTCAAAGAATGACCAGTATTTCCTAAGTCAGAGAAAGCGTTGCTCCTCTCACACGCTAAGGGTCAACTGCAGATTTATGGGGCTGGTTCTAGGAATTTGATAGAAAAGCAAAGGAAACTCGTGCTTGAACTTAAGTTGCTTTGTTTTCTTTGGAGAGAAGGCATCAATGCCGGCCTTGAGTGAACCAGTATCAGCGGACCTCAGGCTCTGTGGGACATAATTCTGGTGTTAATACGCCTTGTCCTGGATCAAAAGCTCCTTTACATCTGTGGAGTGTACTTAGGAGAGCGACTCAGCTGTCCAGCTCTACTGTCACGGTAAGGTTGCTAGAATTAGGGCATAAAAGTGTAAGACACCCAGTTAATATTTGAATTTCAGATCAACAGCAAATCATGTCTTAGTGTAATTATGCATCGGACGTTGCGTGGGACATACTTACTCTGAAAAAAATCTATTGTTGATCTGAAATTCAAATCTTATTGAGCATTCTGTATTTTATGTGACAATTCAATGATAGAGGCATCTCTTTTGAAAATTAGAGCCCTGCCCCAGACGTATGTTTTAAACAGTCTTTTAGGAACACGATTCTATTTCAAGGGCTTTCGAGAAGAAAACGGAAACTATTCCATATAAAATAGACACACAACAAGATCCTACTGTATAGCATATGGAACTACATTCAATATCTTATAATAACCTATAATGAAAAAGAATATATATATGTGTATAACTGAATCACTATGCTGTACATCAGAAATTAACACAGCATCGGAAATCAACTGTACTTTAATAAAAAAAATAAAATGAAGAAAACAAGATCATCAGTAAAGAGTTCTATGCATCCATATGTAGTTTTAATTTTATTTTATTAGGTAAGAATTATTTTTGATAGGTTATCTGACTGATGGAGTATCATGAGTGTAAACAGGTGGAAATCTCACAGTACCTGTTCCTCAGTCTTTGTTTGCATAAGAAGGAAATGTAAGATAGGATGTTGAACTTCACTGTGTGTATTGCTGCATTCTGTACAATGTGGTAACCTTATTTTAATGATCGTGTTTGTGCTGATGAGTTAATGTAATAGCGTTTTATGAATTGAGACCAACATGGAACACAGTCATAAGAAATTTTATACTAGAAACTACAGATAGGGTGACTTTTCATTTAAAGAATGTTTTCAAAGCAGATTTAAGTGAGTCTGAAAAACTACAGTCCATCCCTCAGCCAGTTTTTCCACTGTGGAGTATTTTTATTGAAGTGTAGTCAGTTTACAATGTTGTGTCAGTTTCTGGTGTGCAGCACAGTGCTTCAGTCATACATGAACATACATATATTCATTTTCATATTCTTTATCACCGTGAGTTACTACAAGATACTGAGTATAGTTCCCTGTGCTGTACAGTATGAACTTGTTGTTTATCCACTCTGGAGTATTGAAAGGCTTTTATTTATACTGAAGCCTGAGATGGGTTTAATTACTGTTGAGAAAACTAAGTTCTTTGAGGTTTTCATTTTAAATTGTGCCTTTTGACTTAAAAAGAAAGAGAAAAATAAAGAATACTTTGCCTCTAAGCTGAAACTACAATTTCACCACCGAATGGAAAGTTTTTGGAATATAGGATTTTTCCCCTTAGGGCTGTTATAACAAAGTTCAACAAACAAAGTGGCTTAAAATAGCAGAAATCCATCGTCTCTGTCTTCTGGAGGCTGGAGGATGAGATCAAGGTGTCAGTAGGGTCGAGCCTTTTTGGAAACCGTGAGGAGAGTCTGTGCCGGCCTCCCTCCTGCTTCCAGGCGGTCCTTGGTGTCCTCGGCTTGTAGGTGTCACCACTCCTGCCCCATCTTCACGTGGAGTCCTCCCTGCGTCACCGCATCTCCACATGGCTGTCGTCGCATAAGGACACGAGGTCGATTTGATGAGGGGCCCACTGGACTCCAGGATGACCTCATCTGAAATAATGACATCTGCAAAGTGACCCTGTTTCCAAGCACGGTCACATTCTGAGGTCCTGGGGGTTGGAACCTCAATATATCTTTCCTGGGGACACAGTACAACCCGTGACGTAGAGTGTGTGTGTTGCAACCAAAGAAGACTTACAAAACCGTGTCCGGCTTTCCCTCCTTTTTGCAGTTCTCGCCTTAGGTTTTGGGACGGCTGTGTGTATAGCTCCGCTGTGCCTGTTTTGGTAGACTTGCCATGGACTGTCCGCCCTTCCGTGAGCACTGTTGATTCAGAGGAGCCGTAGAGGGGCTGGTTTGTAGTGAGCCGCTCCTCCTACACTAGTCCCTCGTGGCAGCCAAGTGTGCGTTCAGAAAGTGGCACTGCCCGCAGAGAGCTGGTGTGGCTTCCATCAGGAGGCCTGGCTTCAGGACTGGCCTGGACGCTTGTATGGTCAGGCCCCCCAAGATGGCAGTTTTCTTGCTCTCTGTATGTCCCCTGCAGAACGGTCCCTGCTTCACCCATACCTACTCACACAATGGACCTTCCTAATCAGCAAATGCCTACGTACTTGTCCCTGGCCGCAGCTAGTGATTGATTGCTCTAATCTTTAGATCAGAACGTCTCCACTATGATGGTTAATCAAGGGGCAATGAGGGGAGCACCGCCTCTCCCTGAGCTGCCCCGACACCTTGGTCTCCACCGGGACTGCAAGACAGACCCCAGACTCATCATGTCTCCACGTCCAAACCTCACCATCCTGTCCCTGGCAATGAATGGATGGACCTTAGGGCCTGAAGACATTGTCACTGTTGTAATGATGCAGTTATGTGGCTCAGGGCCCATATCTGGAGGCCCATCCGTCATCAGAGACATGTGACTGATGTCTCCTGTGGAGTCTAGAACAGCATCCTCTTTTGGTGCTGAAACGGACAGTCTGCGAGAGTCCCAGGTTGGGAAGCAGAGCATGGGGCTTGAGGTCACAGTTGGGGCATCTGTCACTGCGGGAAGGATGCCATGGGGAAGTAAACTGTTACCAGGAGGGGCACCGATGCTCTGTGTCCCCTGAGCAGTGGTCTGGGGGCCTATGTGCATGTGAGGTGGATGACCAGTTCTGCCAGCTTCCACATCGTGGGGTCCAGCCTGACACTGCAGATCAGGCCAACCAGCATTGACTCTGATCACAGACGGACCTTCAGAAATACTCACAGTTCTTCTGTTACAGCCCAGGCTCTCGGGAGGAACTGGGGATTCAAATTCCTGATTGGCATGTGTGGTTTCTGTTGCCAGGAAGCTTATGAGATAGAAGGGAGACTGAGGACGAAAGAGATGGTTGTGGTGCAGACAGGGGAGCTCAGAGGGATGGAACACAGGCCGCTGTGGCCACGTGGCTGGGGAAGCAGGGCAGGCCTTGAGGGTGGGTTCCAGTGCACGTGGGCATGCTGCTTGGTGGTAGAGCTAGGGCAGTTTTTGTTTTCATCCTTTTTTTTTAAACCAATGCAGACAGTCCTTTTACTACATGGCTGGTGCAAAATGTTTCAGAAGTCTGATTATAGACTTGGCCAGACAGTCTACTCTGCTGAAACATTTTAATCCCTCTTAACACCTTCATACTGATTTTTAATTTTTTCCCCAAGCCTCTGGCTGAACTTAAATCCTTGCTGATGACTTGGTGTGTTGGCTCTTTATAGAGACTTTCTCTGATGGCAGTGTTCCCTTAAAAAGTTAGTTTTTCAGCAGTATGGAGATTCCTTCAAAAATGAAACATAGAGTTATGGTATGATCCAACAATCCTACTCCTGGGCATATATCCAGAGAAATTCTAAAAGATACCTGCTCCCCAGTGTTCATAGCAACACTATTTACAATAGCCAAGACATGGAAGCAACCTAAATGTAAATGTCCATCAACAGATGACTGAATAAAGGAGATGTAGTATATATATATGTGTGTGTATATAGTATACACACACACACACACACACACACACACACACACACACATGGAATATTACTTAGTCATAAAAAGGAATGAAACGATACCATTTGCAGCAACATGGATGGACCTAGAGATGATCATACTAAGTGAAGTAAGTCAGACAGAGAAAGACAAATATGTAATATCACTTACATGTGGAATCTAAAATATGACACAAATGAACTTATTCACAAAACAGAAGCAGACTCACAGACATAGAAATCAAACTTACAGTTACCAGGGAGGAAAGTGGGTGGGGAGGGATAAAGTAGGAGTTTGGGATTAGAAGATACACACTACTGTATATAAAAGAGATAAACAACAAGGTCCTACTGTAAAGCACAGGTACATTCAATATCTTCTAATAAGCTATAATAAAAAATAAAAAAGAATACATATATGTTATATATATATATATATAATCTGAATCACTATGCTGTATACCAGAAACTAACTCAACATTGTAAATCAATTATACTTCAATTAAAGAAAAAAGTTTTTCAGGGAGAAACTAAACCCATTCTAAAGGCAGGTGATTGTAACTTTGCAGGGTATATTTCCACTTGGTTTCTAATAAAGCTCATTTGAGCAGTGATCCTATAAACCAGGTTGGGTTCTTCCTCCTTCCACAAAATCAGGGCGCCCTGAGGGGCCCCGGTTCAGTCCTCAGGTTCAGTCTACCCTCTCCCTTCCCTCAGTGCTCAGTTCCCTCTGGTAAAAGTCTGTGTGCACTTGCTGTTTCCTGTTGCTTGGCTCCCGCCTGTTGGAATTAATTTCCGCAGCTTTTTGAGCCCTGACTTCGCGTTCTCCACCCACGCGCCAGTGACTGTAGCAGATTGAACATCCAGCCAAGGCTCCTGAGTTTCCTCTGAAGCCACAGTTTAGTTCATTCTGTGTCTCAGATCTACGTGATAACACAGATCAGTGCATTTGCTGTGCGCAAGAACGGAGACCTTAATTATTTTGAGAGTGTGATGCTTGAGGAGACATCCCGCATCAGATGGCTAGTGTTAGAGAAAGTCGTGTCATTAGATCCGAATCTGTGCTCACAAGGTGCAAACACCGGAAAGCTGAGAGAGGAGGAGGGACACCAGGATGGGCTGGAGTCGCTGCGGACGGAGCGCAGAGGCGTGGGAGGCACACCAGGCTGCAGAGCACAGCATGTGATGAGCATTATCTCTAGCGAAGCTGAGATGATAATTTCTGGGTCCCGTTCCTGGATATTTGGATGCAGGAGGTCAGAGCCAGGACCTCAGAATCTGCTTTTTAACACCTGCCCCACACCCTTCTGATAGAAGTGGTCTATAAACCGTATGTTGAGAAATACTGCCTTAAAACGTAGTTAAAAGAGTTTCTGTAAATGAAGACGACAAAGGAAGGGACTTTGATGTTAAGAGCAAAGCACTCTGCTTGAAAGTCAAAGCTCCCGGGCAGTTGCTGGCGGCCTCTGCCTGCTTCACGGGGGAAGGGACTTGCTGATGGAACCCCCCGGGCTGTGTGAGCTGGGATCTTGTGAAAACCATCTTATGATGTATGTGCAATGCCTGCCTATGAGAAGCCGGACTAACCTTTGCAGGTCACCGTCCCATGAGCTTGGAGAATGGTGTGCTGTCAGGGAATGAAGACTGAAGTTTCTCTCTCTCCCATTTGACAAACAGGGAAATGGCAGCACCAGAAAGGGCCGTGGTTACTGTCCACTCATGATGGACTAGGTGTCTGTAATGGGGCCCAGAAAGAGTTCAGCCGCAGAAGGGTCCCAGGCTCTTCCTTCAGAGCTGCCATGATGAGGGGTTGGGGTGATGGTTGGAAGGTGAGCCACAATCCATCCATCAAGGATGTACTCAGGCACCACTGCTGAGGGTAGCAGCATGAACCAGAAACTCAAGTAGACGCATGAAGGATTGACTGGGGGTCCTCACTGACAAGCTCACGTGTTCAGTTGGAGGTACAGGTTGCTGGCAGGGAGGATGACTGTGGCATCCTTTACACCTGGGTATCCCAGCTTCTACCTCATATATGATATCTTTCCAAAAATGCCTTGGGGTGTGCGTGGGTAAATGTGTCATGTGCATGTTGAATGTTTTTTTGTCTGTGTGTGATGGAGTGTCAGTCGAGAGGGGGGAGGAAATAAGGCAGTTCATTATGGTAAATGAGCCAGAGCAAAGAAGAAAACATCTTGGTTGTGTACTTTTTCATATCAAAAAAAAAAAAAAAAGACAAAGATGAAGAGAAGTAGGGAGGGGATGAGGGAGGAAGGAAAAACAGAACAATTCCTAAATCTATTTTTTTAACGTTTTTTGTATTGAGTTAATAGTCATTTTACAATGTTGTGTCAAATTCCAGTGTAGAGCATAATTTTTCAGTTATACATGAACATACGTATATTCATTGTCACATTTTTTCCACTGTGAGCTACCACAAGATCTTGTATATATTTCCCTGTGCTGTACAGTGTAATCTTGTTTATCTATTCTGCATATGTCTGTCAGTATCTACAGATTTCGAACTCCCAGTCTGTCCCTTCCCACACCCCTCCCCCTTGGCAACCACAAGTTTGTATTCTATGTCTATGAGTCTGTTTCTGTTTTGTATTTATGTTCATTTGTTTTTCAGATTCCACACATAAGTGATCTCATATGGTATTTTTCTTTCTCCTTCTGGCTTACTTCACTTAGAATGACATTCTCCAGGGACATCCATGTTGCTGCAAATGGCATTATGTTGTCATTTTTATGGCTGAATAGTATTCCATTGTATAAATATTACCACATCTTCTTTATCCAGTCATCTGTTGATGGACATATAGGCTGTTTCCATGTCTTGGATATTGTACATAGTGCTGCTATGAACATTGGGGTGCAGGTGTCTTTTTGAAGTAGAGTTCCTTCTGGATATGTGCCCAGGAGTGGGATTCCTGGGTCATATGGTAAGTCTATTCCTAGTCCCTCAAAGTCTATTTTTACAGCACAACTTCATAAAGTAGCCTGGCTTCTTATTATAAATGTCATAGTTTTGTAGAAAAATTTGAAATTGTGTACAAACAAGACAAAATAGAAACCATCACTAATTCTGCTGCCCAGTATGAAAGACATTTAACGTTTTATTGCATTTAACAACTTTTTCCATTTTTTTCATTTTAATTTTTTATTATAGAAAGTTTCAGACAATGCAGAAATATCAGGGTTGTGACTTCTCATGTATCAGACACGAAGCAATTAGTGGTGTTCTGCTGTGCCCTGGCAGCTTTTTAAGCTTCAGGTTATATGTCAATATGTACTTTGTTTTCTCAGTTAATATCGTACTGTGAGTTTATTTTCACTCCCGTGTCATTAAAAATTATTTTTTTAACCTAATGTGTAAGGTCGTGCATTATTTCACGGTATCATTGGCATTACATTTTAAAAAGACTTTATCATCCAGACGTGATCCTGGTCTTGTTGTGACAGTTGATTTCACGGTGGGTTTACAGCAAATCCAGGAGCCAGCTTCCTGAGACCTTTCTTGAAGAATCCCTGCTAAAGGCAAAACAAAGGTGGTAAGATTCGACGTCACTCGGCAGGTGGGCCCCTGCCCTGCGCATGCCCCGTGGTTGGCCCAGCTGTGACCCGCCCACCTGCCTCCCTGCAGGTCTGAGACCTGGGCTTCTGCCCCTTCCACCCAGCATCCTTGTGCGCACTTCCCTCCGGGCTTGTGTTTTGGAGCTAGGGCTCGGGCCTGAAGTTGTTGCAAAGATTTTTTTCTCTTCCCACAATAACTGCTCCTTGCAAGTAACTTATTGGAGGGTTGAGCAAAGCATCCACCTGCATATGCCTGTGGGATTGTAAAGTTGCAGCTTTGGCTTTAGAGGAGAAAATTCGCAGTGAAGGCAGACCTTTGCAGCCACAGGTCTCAGATTGAAGGCGCCCAGGTTTCTTTAGCTCTCTCACTTCCCCACGGAGGACCTGGTCCTGTTGTCACCTGATGGGAGTGCGTGGGAGCTACACTGCACAGTGGGGTCCCTGCTGGTGGGTTTGTTTTTTGCTTCAGTAATGACCTGCCTGCATTCACTCTAGTTACTGAGGGCTGCTCTGTACTGTAATTTCAGGCACCGTTGCTATGTGCTTATGAACACTAACAGCATCGTCATTCATGGAGCATTTTTGGCCAGTGGCTTGCGTAAGTGAGAGCACCAGGCATGCCCTGTGCCTTGAGCCCTCGGTAGCAGTCTGCTTCCTCAGTTACCGAGTGCCCCGGGTTTGCAGGCACTGCTCGGAGCTCTGGGTGCTGGTACAAGTCTTCTGACAGTAGGCAGAATGCGCCCTTGTCAAGCCTGATGTTGGGCTGGGTCAGTGAATGCTGTCCCTTTGACAGCGAAAATGAGAAGGGATGTAAAAATACATTTTTGAAAAATGAGAAGGGGCTCTGCTGACCTCCATTGGCAAGAAGGGGCTGCGCGTGCATGTACACAGGCTCGCAGAGGAGAAGTGACGGCCGCCCTTGGGCCCCTCCTCCGCTGTAAGTCGGGTGTCCCACTGGACATTCATGGGTCCCGTCAGCGTGTCTGCAGGTGGCTGAGATGTGCTAGACTTCAGGCAAGTTGAGCACAGTGGCTGGAGGCTAGCAGGCATCTGCCACCCAACAAGACAGTCCTCTGGGGAAGGAAGGAGGTGGGCAGGAAGGGGGCCGGACAAAGCAAAGAAACGAGGGATGTGGTGGCTGGTCGGAGGTGCCCGGCGCACCTCGCCCTCTGTTGGCCGCTGGCAGTCCCCCGCCCCCACCCACAGAGATTGGAGGTGGCTTTTGTATTTGGAACCATTGCTTCATTCGTCATTGCAGAAACTGCAACCTGGTTTTTTTTGTATTTTTATTTATTTATTTTTTTTACTTTTTTTTTTTACTGAGTTATAGTCAGTTTATGCAACCTTCTTAATGTTGCAGAGAAGCATTCCTGAAAGCACATGTAAGAGGGGGGGCAAGGTTGGTGGTCCTCAAGGCTGGTTGCTTAGATTACGGATAATCAGTTAGTCTTCTAAAGGACCCAGTGACTACCTTCAGCCATCCCTTAGTGCAAGTCAGTGAGACACATAATGACTCTGTAAATAGCTCGTCTTCCTGGACAAAACCTCAGTGACGTGGGGACGGCAGCTGCTCGGGGGTCAGGGCCCCGCGGGGGACCCGGTGCTCCTGCGCGTGGGCTTACAAATTACTTTATATCACCGCTCAGCTCCGGAGGTCCTGCCTCCTGGTCCTGTCCGTGATCCATTGTGGTGTCTGTGATGTTTATGGAATGTCTCCTCTGTTTACTTCCTGCAAGAAGCGGCGGGAAGAGGGCCGGTGTGTGTGGTGTAGTTATTAAGAAATAAATGAAGTGAATGGTGTCATGTGGGGCCAAGATCCCAGGGAGTGGTCTCGGAAGAACGGCTTTGAGTCTGATCTCACCTGGTCCGCCCTGTGTGCCAGGAGGATCCTACCCTCCCAGCCTCGGTGTTCTCATCTGTAAAGCAAAAGAAGTGATTCCACATGGACGTCAAGTCTGCTGCACGTTGGGAGATTCTTAACTCCCCTAAGTGATTGGAAAAAACAATTTGAGTAGAAAAGCCACGGGAATAACAACAGCAGGCATCTGGTGAATTATTCAGGCCGCACAGAACCCAAGGCTGTCAGGCACGTGATTTGAAGAGAAAGGACGTTTTGCCCTTGCTCACTTCTCCAGCGACCTCAGCAGGCTCCTTCATCTTACGGAGACCTCACCAAGGTAGACAGATGTTAAACAGCAAGAACGCCGTCTTGTCACTGGTGAGCTGGGGCGAGGGGACGTGGCAGCGAGGAGCCACCTGGCGAGATGCTCTGTGATGCTGACTGAGGTGCTTTGCTGCTGGGGTCGGTACACCTGGACCACCTGCTCCTGTAGGTGGGCGGTCGTGGGTTCTGCACAGGCTGCGTCACCTGACACTGAAGGATGATGCGAAGGTGGAAGGAACCTCGTGGACAGTGTCTGATTCTGATGTTTGAGTGGCCACAGTGGCTATCCTGTGCCCGTCAACCTCAGCTGACCGGATGTGGCAGAGGTGGGCTCATGGAGCACGCGGCACCGTCACCTCCCCACCTGTCCTCACCAGCTGTGCCTTGGACCATGTAACTGGGCTTCCCGGCACAGGTGGGGAGGGCTCCTGTGTGCGTGTGTGTGTGTGTGTGTGTGTGTAAGTTCCTGCTCCGTGCCAGCTTCGCCTTCACACACATCTCATTTCATCCTCATGGCAGCCTCATAGGAATGTGTGATTTGCCTTTAAAGGATGGGGAGGACTTCGCCAGTTGGAAGGAGTGTGGGAAGCATCACAAAGCCTCAAGTCAGCCAACATTTCTTTTGCACTCACTACAGACCAAAAAAACTCCGTAATCAAAATAAACAATACCGTCAGTTCCTGTTACTCACAGCAGTTATGTTCTATAAAGTCCCTATGGATGTTGACTGTGCTCCCAGGGGAAATACAGGGTTCAGCTCCTAAGAACCTCTGGTCACAACATTTTCATCAGTCCATCAGTACATAACCTTGCTTTGTGTGTGTTTCTGTTTAAAGACGTCTTATTTAACATATATTGTTTATCATTAACACTGAACTTGCAGACAGCAGGTTCTAAAAGTCACACCTGAACAAAGCACCTCACATGTGTTTTCTCCATAAGGCACACTGCAGCCTTTTTATAAAAAAAAAAAATTACTGAAGTGCAGTTGACTTATAGTGTTAGTTTCAGGTACAGAGCAAAGTGATTCAGTTATACATATGCATACATATTTTTTCTTTTCAGATTCTTTTCCATTATAGGTTATTACAGGAAATTGAATATAGTTCCCTGTGTTATACACCAGGACCTTGTTGTTTATCTATTTTATATAGTAATGTGTGTCTGTTAATCCCCAACCCATAATTTATCCCTCCCCGCCCTTTCCCCTTTGGTAACCATGGTTTGTTTTCTATGTCTGTGAGTCTGTTTTTTTGTTTTGTAAATAGAATCTGTATCATTTTTTTAGATTCCATATGTAAGTGATATATTTGTCTTTCTATGTCTGACTTGCTTCACATAATATAATAATCTCTAGGTCAGTATTGCTACAGATGGCATTATTTCATTCTTTTTTATGGCTGAGTAGTATTCCATTGTGTGTGTGTGTGTGTGTGTGTGTGTGTGTGTGTGTGTGTGTGTGTATACCACAACTTCTTTATCCAGTCATCTGTCGATGGACACTTAGGTTGCTTCCATGTCTTGGCTGTTGTAAATAGTGCTGCTAGGAACATTGAGGTGCATGCATCTTTTCAAATTAGAGTTTATTCCAGATATATGCCCAGGAGAGGGATTGCTGAATCATATAGTAACTTTACTGTTAGTTAAAGAATCGCCATACTATTTTCCATTGTGGCTGCACCAAATGACATTCCCACCAACACTGTAGGAGGATTCGCTTTTCTCCACAATCTCTTCAGCATTTATCATTTGTGTATCACAGTTATTTGACCTTCCACCTACTCAAGAACATTTGAGTCATTTTCATTTTGGGGCTGCTATGAATAAAGCTGCTGTGAATGTCATGTACAGGTTTTTGTGTGGACAGATACTTCCTTTTCTCTGGGATAATACTCAGAAATGCAGTTGGGTTCTGTGGTAAATGTGTGTTTAGTTCTGAAGAGGCCACCAAACCATTTTCCAGAGTGTCAGTCCCATTCCTCTTATAGTCCCAGCAGCATATGAGGGATCCCGTTTCTTTGCATCCTCATCAACCTTTGGTGTTGTCACCTTTTGCTGTAAGATGTTCTGATAGGTATGGGGTAGCACTATCACAGTTTGACTTTGCATTTTCCTGATGACTGAAGATGTTGAGCATCTTCCTGTGCTTATTTGCCATTGAAATATCCTCTTTGATGAAGTATGTGTTCATCTCTTTCCTCCATTTTCTAGTTAGAGTCTTTTCTTTTCTTTTTTACTGGTCAGTTTGAGAGCTCTTTACATATTCTAAATGAGTCCTTTGTCAGGTACCCACATTCATTTTGACTGAGCGCTGACTGTGTGTGAGGCACTGACCCAGGAGCTGGGGATTCAGCAGTGAGCAAATGGCTCTGTCCCTGCCCACAATGAGCTTAGACACTGATGGCAGGGGGAGACATTAACAACTGTGTACGCTGTTAGAGAGTTTTACTTGTGGTCATGAAGGGCCATGAGAAAGCAGGTAGTGGTGAGATGGACTTCACCTGCTGAAGGTCAGAGGGTCCAGGAGCTGAACCAAGATCTGAAAGAGGAGGAATAGGAATGGGAGTGAGAGAGGCAGGTGGGGGTTGGGGGTCCCGCAGCCCTCCACGTGGCTGTGCACGAAGACGCAGGGGGAGCCCTGCTCTGGGCTGGGAGCTGAGGATGAGGAAGTGCATAAAGAACAGTAAAGAAACCACTGAACTGGCAGGGAGGGTATAGCTCAGAGGTAGGGTGCCTGCTTAGCATGCACGAGGTCCTGGGTTCAATCCCCAGTACCTCCAGTAAATAAACAAACAAACAAGCAAACCGTATCATTCCTTAAGAAAAAGGAACCACAGAACTGTGCGTTCCCTCACCCCTGAGATCAGATCTCCCTCCCCACTCTCCGTCTGTATTGCCCAGCAATCAGAATGTACATTTCACATTGTTTGCCATCAGGAAACTCGTTATATTAAGAAAAAATTTGACAGCAGCACAATCAAGCCAAAAGAACTTTGTGTTCCTTTTATTACCTGATCCTCGATTGAACTTGGGAATAAGGGCCCTAGCGCAGGGGTAAAGTGATCACTTCATTTAGAACGGAATTGGACTCATAAATGATATCCCTCATGCAAATTTAATGTTGGAAAATTGAGTAATTTCACCAAACAGCTCAAATCTAATTCTGCTTGTTCAGTTCCTCCACCGAAGCGTAGCAAGCTTGGAGAGGATAAAATTGTAAGAATGTTGACTGTGATGCACTGTTTCTTAACTTACCCCTTCTTGTACAGATGGGATGAGTCCCAGTGTGTTCTCTCTTATCTCCCTCTTAATCTATATACAACATCCAAGGTTGCTGACTTTATACTTCCCTTGATACCAGTCCTCACCAACTAGCTCCTTTAGAAACCACTTCATCAACAGAATTTCAGAGAGCCTGGGTCCAATATACACAGTTTCAAATTAAAGCGAAAACCCCCACTGGTTTCGTCATTGTCATAAAAGCAGTATATGGGGCCCATTTCCCTCAATCAAAATTTCAGAAGCAAATAAGAGAGTCCCAGAGGTGGAGTAATTAAGCATGTGTGGGTTTCCTTCCGATTTGGGAACAGTGCTTCCTGAACTGAAATCCGACCATGTGGCCTGACACCAGGACACAATACAGGCAGCACCTTGGAGATGCTGCGGGTTGGGCCCCAGACCACAGCCATAAGGTGAATGTTGCAGTAAAGCAAGTCACATGAATTTTTGGTTGCCCAGTGCATGTAAAAGTTATGTTTACGCTATACTGTAGCCTGTGAAGTGTGCAATAGCATTATGTCTAAAAACCAACGTATGTACCCTAATTAAAACATACTTTATTGCTAAAGAAATGCTACCCATCAGTTGACGATTCAGGGTTGCTGCAAACCTTCAATTTGTATAAAACAGATTATCTGTAAAATACAGTAAATCGAAGGGCAATAAAATGAGGTGCATCTGTATAGTCATGAGTGTGATGGAAAGTTCTGGAAATGGGGTGCCCGTACTCACGGCAGTTGACTTTCCGGTCCCGGTTGCTCAGACACACCCTGCGTCGTCGCTCCGCTGCCTCTGCTCCTTTCCCCTCTGTGCCAGCATCAAGAGAAGTTAGGCCACAGCAGGTGCAAGATGCTTGGTGGCAGAGACGCAGTGCTCTTTTCCCCATGGTTGAGGGCTCACAAAGCTGTACGACTCTTCTCTCTTATGCTCCCGAGCGGATACGCTGGGGTCATATTCCTATGCCGCTCTGTAGAATTGGGCAAAAAACTCAGGAAGAACAACACATACTTTGAAATGTGTTTGCAAGTGTGAAATGCCACGTGAAGACACTTCGCGATGCTGGTGCTCCTGGTGTGAGGCCCCCGCAGTGGCACCTGAAGGATGGGCAGAGATCCCGTGAATTCATCCGGCTCCCTGTCCTCACAAATCAGTAAGACCCCGCAATCATTTTGGGGGAAGATGGGGTATAGCTCAGTGGTAGAGCATGTGTCTAGCATGCACAAGGTCCTGGGTTCAATCCCCAGTACCTCCATTAAAATAAATAAACATGCAAACTGACCTAATTACCTCCCTGCAAATAAAAAATAATAAATGTTTTAAAATTAAAAAATTTTAAAAACAAAAAGCTTTAGAAAGTTGGGGGAGGGCATAGCTCAGTGGTAGAGCACGTACTTAGCATGTACGAGGTCCTGGTTCAATCCCGGGTAGCTCCATCAAAAAATAAAATAAAATCTTGTAATCACTTTCACTTTTCTCTAATCGTCCCACGGTGATTGAATCTATGTAGAAAGACTCTTAACAGTTGCTTTCCAACTTAGACACATGGAAAATTGATTTAAGCCTTTATTTTTCTTAATATTTCATGTAGGCATGCAGTGCTTTTGTGACCATTAAGAAAAAACAAAAACTCCGCTTTGCTTCTTGGACCCTCTTGAGACCCACGCAGTTCCTCCTCCTCCTCTTTATTATTACAGTCACTGGTACATCGTGTAAATTAATGAGGGTGCATATTTAGCACAGCCCTGCAGCAGCAGTACGCCTTTCTGTAGACGTTCTGGGGGTGCTTTATTAAGACTTTTTAAATGGCCACGTTGGCTAATGCTCTAAACTAAAATCATGCATGAAAGTTTAGGGCAGAGACTGTTGGAACCCGAGCTGCTCACCAATCTGTGTGTGGGCACAGACCCAGAACCGTTCTCTGAGAAAACTCCTGCCTGTGGATACTCCTCGCAGAGGTGGATGGACTTTTCATCAGACAAATGTTCTCAATCTGCTTTTAAATATCTTTCTTTTCAGTAGAGCAGAGTGGTTAAAAATGCAGGCACTAGAGCCCTGCTGTGTGGGTTAAAATTCTGCTTTTACTGCTCCCTAACTGGGCAATCTTGGGCAAGTTACTTAGGATCTATAAGCCTTAGTATCCTGGTCTAAAAATGGGTAGCTTGCTACTCAGCTGTAAAAAAGAATGAAATAATGCCATTTGCAGCAACATGGATGGACCTAGAGATGATCATACCACGTGAAATAAGTCAAAGACAAATATCATATGAAATCACTTACATGTGGAATCTAAAAAAATGATACAAATGAACTTGTTTTAAAACCAGAAACAGACACACAGACAGAGAAAACAAACTTATGGTTACCAAAGGGGAAAGAGAGGGGAGGGATAAATTGGGAGTCTGGGATTAGCAGATACACACTACTATATATAAAGATGTGAACAACAAGGTACTACTGTATAGCACAGGGAACGGCATTCAATGTCTTGTAATAACCAAACAAAATGACAGCCCATGGAATGGGAGAAAATATTTGCAAAAGATGAGACTGACAAGGTCTTGATTTGCAGAATATATAAACAGCTCATATGACTTAATAAGGAAAAAACAACTGAATCCAAAAATGAGCAAAAGACCTAAACAAGCAATTCTCCAGTGAAGACATATGAATGACCAATAGGCACATGAAAAAATGCTCAATATCACTAATTGTCAGAGAAATGTAAGTCAAAGCTACAATGAGGTATCACCTCACACCAGACAGAATGGCCATCATTCAAAAATCCACCAATGACAAATGCTGGAGAGGCTGTGGAGAAAAGGAAACCCTCCTACACTGCTGGTGGGAATGCAGTTTAGTGCAGCCACTGTGGAAAACAGTATGGAGATTCCTCAAAAGACTAGGAATAGACTTACCATATGACCCAAGAATCCCACTCTTGGGCATATAGCCAGAAGGAACCCTACTTCAGGATGACACCTGCACCCCAATGTTCATAGCAGCACTATTTACAATAGCCAAGACATAGAAACAACCTTAATGTTCATCGACAGATGACTGGATAAAGAAGAAGTGGTATATTTATACAATGGAATACTACTTAGCCATAAAAAAGAATAGAATAATGCCATTTACAGCAACATGGATGGCCCTGGAGAATGTCATTCTAAGTGAAGTAAGCCAGAAAGAGAAAGAAAAATACCATATAATATCACTTATATGTGGAATTTAAAAAAAAAAGATAAATGAACTTATATATGTAACAGAAGCAGGCTCACAGACATAGAATACAGACTTGTGGTTGCCAGAGGGGAGGAGGGTAAGAAGCAAAAAACTGGGAGTTCGAAATTTGAAGATACTGACCAATATGTATAAAATATATAAACAAGTTTGTACTATATAGCACAGGGAAGTAAATTCAATATCTTATAGCTTATGTGAAAAAGAATAAGAAAATGAATATATGTATACCCACGTATGATGTTGTGCTGTACACCAGAAACTGACATGACACTGTAAACTGACTATACCTCAATAAAAAAATTTTGTTGTAATAACCTATAATGAAAAAGAGTATGAAGGAAAATATATAGGTATAACTGAATCACTATGCTGTATATCAGATACTAACACAACATTGTAAATCATTATACTTCAATTTAAAAAATAAAACAAATAAAAATGGGTAGCATAGTAATAGCTCTTATCTCATTGAGTTGTGGGGGCTAAAAAAATGAGTAAATATATGAAAAGTGCTTCAGATACAATATGTGTACAGTTGATGGTAGCTGTTATTCTTTCATTCAGCCCTTAACAGTCTTTTTGCTTTCCTTTTGATTTAATTTCTGTTTTTATCAAGATAATAATACATGTACCTTAAAAAAATCCACGAATTCTTTGATGTTTATGTTTCACCCACCTCCTCTCTACCCAGTGTCCCACCTATGAGCGGTGGCCACTGTCAACTCTCGTCTTTCTTGTTCGTAATTTCCATTCTGAGTATTTTTCCAGTTTTTAAAATGTGGTTTAATTTCCAGATATAGAAAATGAGGATTTAGCCCTCAAATTCTCTGCATCCTTTAGATCTTAAGTCAGTATTTGGATTAGCTTTTGTGTTGGGTGGCTGTTACATACCTTGTCCGAGTCATCTTGTGCTGTTTCGATATATTTTCTTTTTCTCCTGAAATTTGTAACCAAATAATTTTTTAATGGTGCCATTTTTTTGTTTGCGTGTATCTCTGAGTTCATAGCCTCCAACAGAGATGAAAATCTCCCCTTGATGGGATCAAATATCCAGAGCATCCGTTTGATTTATTTTACTTTTCTTCATGGAGACATCCCTTCCAGAGCCTGTGCTCTGCTCCAGCCTTGGACTGATTACTCTCTGACTTCTGGACTATTCCCTCATTATCATCTTCCTGGAAATTCCCTGTACCTCCCTTCTGTATCAGATCCCCTGTTCCCTGATCTCATTTCCCCCTTTCTTTGTTCTCTTCCTTATTTTGTTGAACCAGGTCCTTTAGTAGCTTCTTGAGAAATTGTGTAAGATTGGTACAATTTTTGTGAACTTGTAAGTATGAAAATGTCTTTCTTTGAACCTCTTCTTGATGAAAGACTTGCTCAGTTTGAGATTCTAGGTAGCAAACCATTTTCTCTCTGTATTTTGAAGGCATTCTGCATTGTGTCCTAGATGGACTGCATTGTTGATAATGGGAGGTCTGAAGCTATTCGGACCCGCCTCCTGTCCCCATCCTTTGATTTTGTTCTGCCTTTCTCTCCAGAAGCTTTTAGGATATTACTTTTACCTCTGATACTTTGACACTTTACGATAATATGCCTTGGCTGTAAGATTTTCAAAATTTATTTTTGTTGGCCACTGGCTGGAATCTTTCAATCTAGAAACTTACATTGTTTGAGATTTGGGAAGTATCTTAACAGTATGAGAATTTCTCCCCCTTTAACTTTCCCTCTTTTCTCCTTTGGGGCCACCTGTTACTCAGATGTTGGACCTCCTGGATTATTTTATAATCTCATTTTTTAATGTTTTATTTTATCTTCCAACTCTTTTAGGGAGATTTCTCCAAATTTATCTTTTAACTCTTGTATTCATTTCTTCCCTCCCGACATCATATTTTAATTTTAAAGAGCTCTTTTATTTTGTTGTTTCAGTTTCTTCCTGTCTCTCTTGACGGTTTCCAATTATAGAAATAGTGTTTAAGCTTTCTTCTGCTTCCTGCGTTGATCCTGTTCCTTCCAGAGTCCTTTCTTTGTTGGTTTGATTTGATTTCTGTCTTTTATGTCAGAATTTTTCCTCTAATGACTGATGATTCCTTTGTTCATTCGTATTTAAGACAGAGGCACAGAAAGGCTGTGTGGGGGCTCCAAGTGCAAGGGTAGTATTTGTCAAACGGTAAGTTTCATTACCATCAAGGGATGAAGTGGTGTCATCGAAGGACTCCAACTTCTTAGTACCTGTATATCTTATCTCTTGATCACATCAGTTTCTCCAGAAAGCAGTTGTCCAGTTTTTTTGCCTGAAAAATACAGATCTAGCTGCTACTTTTTAAGGAAATTAGTGGGGAAGGGAGGCTGAGCAGGGTGTTACCGTTGGATAAGTAAACTTGAACTTAATTCCTCACTTCCAGTTGAGCAAGCTGTACATGGTACCCAGAGATGTTGCCTGGCTGCACAGTTGTCTAGAGTCTAACTGCTTCTTACACAGACTTCCTGCCAGATCCCCTGTGCCCTTGCCTTCAGGAGTTCCTGGTGCTAGTGAAAACCGAGCTCTTCAGGGGTCCTGTCACTCAAACATACTTACTTCCTGGCTTATTCCTCTTCCTACACAAGGTCTCCATCCTCTGCCACAGCCTGGCATCCAGCGCTGTTTGGTCACCTAGGTCAGACGCCATTTATTCATCTGCTTTTCTGCTTTGACGTGATATGACTGTCCTTTGAGTGTTCTGGGTTTCTCTCCAGTTCTCTCTGTCCTTGTGGAGTTCTACCCTCCTTATCCCTTTGGTATCACTTACGTGCAGTAAAACATGGATTGGACTTCCAATGCTGGGCTGTAGAACTGAGTGGGAAGCAGTAGTCCATGGCGGTCCAGAACGCTGGTCTCCAACAAGATCTCCCATCTTTAACATCCTGAGAAATTTGCTTTGAAGCCTCAACCCAGTAGCTCAAAGTCATGGGTTTTGTAATCGATTGATCAAAGATCTTTTTTAATAGCACAGGGAACTATATTCTATATCTTATAATCACCTATAATAGAAAAGAATCTGAAAAAGAATATATATATATGTATATTACAACTGAGTCACTTTGTTGTACACTTGAAACTAACACAACATTGTAAATCAACTATACTTCAATTGAAAAAAATATATATTTTAAGTCTGAAAGGTGTCTTTCGTAAGGTAATGAATTTTTCCCATGCAAGTAGCCATTCTTACTTCATCATAGAGGTTTAGGGCTAAGAGGCCCTTTGAGAAGTTCTCTGCTCTAATACCCTCATTTCACAGGTAAGGAAACGGAGACCCAGGGCATTAAATGACTTGTCTAGGCTCACATGGCTCCGTGAGGGCCGGAGCCAAGACCAGAGCCAGTCTTTTGAAGTCTGGTCCAGTGTTTATTCTCAAAAAACACACCACCTCCTGAAGAGCCCTTCTCCTGGAGTCCGCGTGGAGTCCGTCTGCACTGGGGATTCTGCCTCTGTTCTCAGCTCAGCCTGCTCCCTGGAGTGACTAGTGCTTCTGCTGAAAACTGGGGTCCCTAATTGTACCTCTCAGGAGGCACGGATGACTCAGCTTCCCAACCTGCTGCCTGCTGGAATGAATCAGAGTGAAGCACTGGGAGCTTTTGTATTGTGTGAAAAGACTGTCAGTTGCCTGGTTACCAGAGTGACAAATAGAATGTAATTGTGCTTCTCCAGGGCCATGGGGGAAGGGTATTTAATTGTCACCAGGAAGTCTGAGAAGTGGAGTCAAAGGCTACAGCCCTGACAGATGAGAAACATTTACTACTTTCGGTGGGTTTGTCTTGCCACGGAATCAGCACCTCTCCATGGCGCCTGGCAGAGGTGGGCCACTTAGACAGGACTGTTCAAGTGAGAGACAGGCCAGTGGAGAAGGTAGTAGTAACACGATTAGTACTAATAATGGATGATGAACTTTCATGAGCTCTCACAATGGACCAGGCCTGATGCTATGTGTGATCTTTGAAACTTTATAGTAAGAATATTTTGAGGCATGTATTCTTACTACCCCCAGCTTACAGAAGAGAAAACAGAGGACGAGGAAGGTTTCAAGGTGGCAGGTCTCCTGAGAGATGAGGTAGGAACTTATACCCAGTTTGCTTTAACTCCAGGGTGCAAACTCTTACCTTCAGTACTGTTGAGCCTTTCTTGTGCACATAGCAGAATGTGGTGTGTCTTAGCTAATCCTCGTGGCCCAGTCCACCTGGCCCATTTCCTGAGACCACTGGACATTGGTTCAGTTGTGACCCAGAGCAGAAGCAATGGGCCTTATTCCTTCTTGGCTCTCATTTGAAGAGCCTGCTCATTGCCTCCGCTCTCCCCTTCCCATGATGCAGTGGAGTGTTTTGGCTCAAGAGGCTTCCTGGTATAAATTTTAAAGTCTTCATGGGAATTCCATGACTGGGCTATAGGCCAGGCTCAACCACTGACCTCCGTGGGACTTTGGAAAAGGCAGTTCCCTGGGCTTCAATTTCCTTGTCTCTAAAATGCAAGAATTTCTAAGAGGTAGTTTTGAAGGTTCTTCTAGCTCTTAAAAAGATAAAGCCTTCAAATATAAAAGTACATCAAAATGAATGGAGTGGAATACTACTCAGCCACAAAAAGGAATGAAATGATGCCATTTGCAGCAACTCAGATGGACCTGGAGATGATCATACTAAGTAAGTTAGACAGAGAAAGACAAGTATCATATGATACTACTTATATGTGGAATCTAAAAAATGACACAGATGAACTTATTTACAAAACAGAGACAGACTCATAGACATAGAAAACAAACTTATGGTTACCACAGGGGAAAGGGGTAGGAAAGGGGTTCCCATGGGGGAAGGATAAATTAGGAGTTGAGATTAGCAGATACACACTAATATATATAAAATAGATAAATTATAAGGTCCTACTGTATAGCTCAGGGAGCTATAGTCAATAGCTGGTGATAACCTGTGATGAAAAAGAATCTATGTGTATGTATGTGTTTAACTGAGTCACTATGCTGTACACCTGAAACTAACACAACATTGTAAATCAACTATACTTCAATAACAAACAAGCAAACAAAAACGAATGGGAAGAATGCAGGCTTTGGAGAAAGCTCACCTGGATTTACGTCCGTGCGCTTTCGCCTTCTAGTTGTGTGCTCTTGTGCAGATTCCTTAATCTCTCCAAACCTCAGATGTCGCATTTGTAAAAACAGAATGGCCTACCTCATAGAGTCGTTGGGAGGATCACATAAGCTACTGTGTGTAAAATGCGAAACACAGAACCAGCCACACAGTCAATGCCCAGTAAATTGTAAGCATTGTCATTATCATCAACATGATCATCATTATTAATAGATGATGCGGGATAAAAAGTAGTTGAGAACTCAATACCAGAAATACATCAAAAACATTCCTATATACACTTTTTTTTCCTGTAGGATAGAGCCAGGTACAGAGATACAGAGGCTCAAGACGTAAGGATTTGCAGCTGGTGTTTCTGAGTGAGCGTGGAGAATGATTCGGTGAGGAGATGGAGGGGGAGTCAGGCAGTGAGGAGCAGGGCGACTGAAGGCTGTGGGAATCAGGCGGGGAGCCTGGGATCCCCTGATGCGGAGGATGAAGCCATGCCTGGCTGGAGCCTGCATACATCATTGATAAATGAGAACCATTTATTCGAGATGATGGTTCGGCTATGCCTGGACCCTCCACTTTTGTGAAGACTGATTGCTGATCTTTGATGGGGAAGCTGCTTTGATCTGTGATAGAGTCAGCCAGGCAGTCTTCATCCAAGTTATTTTTAAACACTTTCTGCTGCCCTGAGAATGGAGGCTTTTCTTAGACAAATCTCGGTACCAGCAGCATAAAGGTTCCCTGAAGTGGCCCTGGTGCCGAGTGCGCGCGTGACAGCAAGCAGCTGGGCACGTCGTTGCTCGCGTGCTCTCCGAACTGTCCTCACCTGTGGGCATTTTATGCTCATATTTGAGTAGCTGGAACATTTCATCAGTGATACACACATGCGCGCGCGCGCGCACACACATACACACACACACACACACACACTTCTGATACTCAGTTCATCAAGTGTGAATTTGGAAGGACAGTTCAGCTGAGAAGGGGTGAACTGGGAGAGGCCCTCCGGAGGATAGGGGAGTCCTGGGCTCACACTGGTGATCTCAGTGTTCCCTTTCTGCGTGTGCCGCCACGGGCATTTATTTGCTCCTGTGCTGAGCATCCTGGCCCCTTGAATTGTTTCCATCTCCTGTTGGATGTGATGGAGATCTTTTATCGTGGAAATAACTCCCTGCACTCACTCACAATAGGAGCTTTTTGCTAGGGAAGGCTTTTGTTTATAAAAATCACAAAATACATTTTCTTCATCACAAGAATGGTAATTTCTATGTAGCAGAGATATTTAAGGATTTCTAAAGTGACTGTGAACACTGACAGTGAATGACAAGGGTTCTGACCCCGCGAGGAATTCGCGCGTGCATTTGGTAGAACACGCAGGCTGCTTTCTTTTCTTTGTGATGAGCGTGTATATAGTTAACCAGGGCTGCATTCTAACTGAGACGTGAAAGATAGAATTGAAGTCTTTCTCGTTGCTTTGACTTAGATTTAGATTTAGGCTTGGTGTTGTCATTAATGTGAAAATAGCCTACTTTCGTTCCCAATTTTAGGCAGTGGCCGGGGACATCTTGCTGGTTAGCAAGGCTATCTGACATGGGCAATGTATTCATGATTCATCCTGATGTGTGTGGCCCGGTCCTAGGTGCCAGAAAGGATTGTTAAGAGAGACGTGGGAACGCCCATCGCGTCCGACAGGAGATGGTTTTATGCTGTGTCTAAGGAATGCTACTGAATTCTGAATTAGAGGACAAAAGCAGCTATTGGGTGCCCCTCTGTGACCGAAAACAGTAACGGAATAGAGGCTCAGACAGGTCTGAATTCACTGCAAATGGAAATTTAAAACTCCAGCTGTTTCTAATTTGTATAGTGGAGCAGTGAATCATCACATCATCGAGCTTGTAAATGAAGCTGGTCGGTGCCCTTTGCCAGAGCCTGTCGGGGGCAGGCCAGGAGGGTGAGGAGTTGTCGGGGAAGCTGGTCTCTTTGTTCAGGGTAAGCTCTGCCTCCTTGGACGATTGTTGCTGTAATTGACATTAGGGGAGGATGGCTGCTACTGTTTGACAGTGACAGTGACGTTCCCCTTGGGGCTAATACTTTAATTTAGGGCAAGACAAAGAGAAGGTGCAAGTCTTAAGCCCAGAGGCAGGAGTACAGAGAATCTGACCCTGGCAGAGGCTGGCTTCTGGAAAAATAAAACCCAGACCGGGGAGTTGGACCCCAAAGTGCGCAGCCACAGGTCACCACCCTGGATAAAACCATTTTCTTTGGAGGGTGATGCCTGGGGTTAGCCTACTGGATCAAGATAACAGCCAGGCAAAAGTCCGCCAACCTCGGGGCGTTTGTACTTGCAGAAACTGAAGCCTGCTTGGTGACACAGCAAGACCTCAACTTAGTTCCAGAACATTTTTCTTAACGTAACGGGGAACCAGTCATGCAGGTGGGATCCCTTTCCTTACTCACCACTTGGTCAACGAGCAGTACTTACTGGATAACCTCCGGAAACTGTGGGTAAGGCATTACTGCCTCCTGTTCATTCATCACGCCCCAGATAGTGGAAATTGGATTTTCAATATGGAGTGAATGGCTGTTGTAATTTTTGCCATTGGAAGTTCTCATTTGTTTTGTGCTTTGTAAGACTCCAGATTTAAAAAAAAATTTAATATATATATACTTATTGAAGTATAGTCAGTTTACAATGTTGTGTCAGTTTCTGGCATACAGCATGATGCTTCAGTCATACAGGAACACACGTATATTGGTTTTCATATTCTTTTTCACCATTAGTTACTACAAGATATTGAATATACTTTCCTGGACTCTAGGTGTTTTTACCCCAATAGTCCTTCTGTTTCCTCCCAATAACGCTGGCAGGTAATTGCGGGGGGGGGGGGCGGGGTGCCAGTCCCACATTACACTGAAGAGAATTGATGAATATGAGAATATGACTGATGCAGTGGAGATCTTATGACTGGTGGTAATCAATGCTTTCTAGGTCCTGAAGTTTAAGAAAATATTTTTCCCATTCAGTGGGGAAAAAAAGAGTTTAGGAAGGAAGATGGCAGAACCACGGATGGATTCCACTCTGCATCCTGCTGTGTGGACTGAGATCTCCTCAGTGAGTCCTCTGATCCACCATCTTGGGGAAAATAGGCACTGATGATTGTCACTTTGGAGTATCCAACATCTGCCCTGCCAGCCCTCATCTTCACGTGGTCCTCAGTTTCTCAAGGCTGGGTAAGAGCCATGGAAGGGTGGCAAACCAGTTTAAAGAAGTGTGTTCGCTCCAAGCGCTGAGAAGCAGGCATTGACTCTTCCTGTAGGAGGGCCAGCCTCTGCCTGGGGGCGAGTCGTGCTCCTGGCTGTAGGGTTTTCAGCCCAGCGGTGATGTCACTGCGTGAAATTTTACTTCTCCATTTTACTTACGTAAGCTTTTTAGTTTGGACTAGTTTTACAGAAAAATTGTATAGTGTACAGTGTTCCCATAGACCCAACACTCAGCTCCCTGATTCTTAACATTGTGTGTCAGTACACAGTTCGTTAGCCACAACTGATGAGCTGGTAATGATACATTGTGATTAATGTAAGTCTATATTTTACTTGTGTTTCCTCGATTCTACTCTAATGTCCTGTGTCTGTTCCGGGATCCCATCCAGGACACCACATTACCTTTCATTGTCACGTCTCCTTAGACTCACCTTGGCTGTGACAGTTTCTCAGACTGTCTCCGACGACCCAGACAGCTCCGAGGGGTGTGGGGACAGGGATTCTGTGGACCGCCCCTCATTGGGATCTGTCCAGTGTTGTTCTCATGATTAGACCCGGGTTATGGGTTTGGAGAAGAAGAGCGTACAGGGCATTTTCATCATGTCATGTCAAGAGGGACTGCCACCGTCACCTTGCATGGTGGACACCGGCCTGGGTCACCTGGCCGAGGTGGTGCTGGTCAGGCTTCCCCCCTACAGAGTTACCCCGCCCCCACTTCTGTACTGTCCTCTTTGGAAGGACATCACCACGGGCAGCCCTGACGTAAGGAACGGGGAGTTGTGCTCAACCTCCTTGAAGGTGGAGTGTTTCCATAAATTATTTGGATTTCTTCTGCAAGGGAGAATTGTCTCTCCTCCCCTGTTTATTTATTTAATCATTTATTTATGCCAACATGGATTCGGATATTTATTTTATACTTTGGGTTACAATCCAGCTCAAATTATTCCACTATGTCCATTGGGAGTTCCTTCAGTTAACCTCCACGTCACTCTGTCTCACCTGTCTTGGATGGGGGATCTTTTGTTGTTATTATTCTGTTTTGTTTTGTTTTAATTAAATTATTTCTTTGAATGGAGGAACTGGGGATTGAACCCAGGACCTCATGCATGCTAAGCATGCGCTCTACCGCTGAGCTGCACTCACCCTCCCAGCTGTTGTTCTGCTCTGAGCATTTCCCTACTCCCTGGTACTACAGGATGTTCCAGGCATATTCTGTATGTCTCCTGCCCTGGTCCTCGACTCAGTCATTTCTCCAAGGAGTCCTACTTCCTTTTATTGGAGAATAGTATTAGAAACGAGGGTGAATCTCCATTTTTAATAAAATATTTAATAGGGAATGAAAAATACAGCATATTAAATATTATGACATTTTCCTATGCAGTCTGTTTAAGCTCTGAGGCACCATGGAGAATGTTTGCCTCAGTCGCGCTGTTCTTCATGTTAGAACCCGAGCTGGGAGGGATTATGTTGCTCTTACAGGTGGTCCCCACAGTCAGTGGGAGAACGAAGGACTTCTTCCTCTTCATTTTTTTTCTTTTTTTTTAACTATGGGAGAAAATATAGTATGTGATCGATGGCTTTTCCAACAGTTGGGAAAGAACAGATAAATCAATAAATGGGATTTTCCAAAAGGTGAGCCATACAAAACAAAGTAGAATTTGTCCACAACCCGGATACATATTCCAGTTAATTAGAGACCCAAACATAGAAAAAGAAACTTTCAGCTTATTAGAAAACAATGTGGAAGGATATCTGCACCGTCTTAGAGGAGGGGAAACTTCTCAAACAGAACACAAATAAAAGGGCAAAACCTAAAAAGGGCAAATATTGTCAGATATGACCGCATCAGCATTGAAAACTTCTGTGTCGCAAAATACATGTTAACGCCTGGGAGAAGGTATAAGGGAAGGATATGTATGGAACTTCTACTCTTTGGTAATAAAAAGATAAATCAAGAAATGCAAAAGGAGAAATGTACGCATTCAGTTCACAACAGAGGAAAATGAGAATGAACAATAAATGACGTGTTGCTCAAGCTCACTAATAATTAGGGGCTGCAGATGAAAACGTGAAATAGAGTGTGACTTCACATCCATCCGATCATCAGAGGACTTGGCCGTGTCAGAATGTGAAGAGCTCACAAGATTAGGGGAAACGATAGCTATTCACTTCCGATGGGAGAATCAATAGCTTCAGCTACTGGGGAGGGCAGTTCAATAAAAACTAGTAACACTGTAACTGTGCTCCCCCTTCGGCCTAAAAACTTAGCTTATAAATATCTGTCCTAGAAAAACGCGAACATAGAGTCACATCGATACGATGAATAAGAATGCCTTCCATATCATTATCAAAGCAAAAAGTTAGAAACAACCTAATATCCATCAGTAGACGATGAAGATGTTTACAGTGGAAAAGTAAATAGCATCCAAAAGGAATGACTGAGGAGGGGAGGGAACAGCTCAGTGGGAGAGCACGTGCTTAGCATGCATGAGGTCCTGGGTTCAATCCTTAGCACTTCCATTAAAAAAAAGAAGGAATAACCGAAATCTATCTTCTCATCTATTTTCTATCTGCTTTTCAAGATGGGATATATCTCAAAAACATTTCTCATTAAGAAAAAACAAGTTGCAGAATGAAACATAATAGGAACTATAAATGTAATGAGATGCACAGAAGAATGCAGTATACTTTGTAGATGTTTACCTATATGGATGTAAAAGTATTTTATGAAGGTGGGTAATAACACTCAATATAATATTGGTTATCACATCATATGATGGAGAGGAGTGGGAGTGTGGGGCAACATATATTGCGATAGTCTAATTTTGATTAAGGAAAATGGATTTCCCTATTAATGGTGGAATTAAAAATTAATTTTGAAAAGGAAAAATTTTATAGGAAGAAATGACAGAAAAAGAAAAAAACAAATTTTAGCTGTTAATAAATGGAAATGTGTTTTTTCTGACCATATTTGCCAAAGTTCCAAGAGCTTCCATTCATCGCCAGAAAGAAAATAGCTTCCTTGATTAGGAATCAGATGATTTTCTGATAAATACACCTGTCTCATGCCCAGAGTATATGAGTCACTATGACTTTTTTCTTCCTTGTTTTCAAGTGGCTTTTCTATAATTCTTGAGTTATCTTCTCAGCTTGCATATTTACAACGTGTTCAGTACGCATTAAGTTGGAAATTCATTACTCATAGAAGCAATAATCTTTAGATAAAAGGAATTTATTTAAGATGACTCTAAGGAAGGAATCCTTTGCAGGAAATTAAAGAATTTTTTAGTCTTAATTCAAATAGGAAAAGTGAAAGTCCTTGAGATCTTTCACAAAAAAAGTTTAAAGACAAATCTGTATTACCCGTTGCTTCCTCCAGACCTGGAGTAGGGATTCGAACTCGGCCACTTCATGCTCCTGTGAAAACTATACCCAAAGCGTACTTGAGGGTCTACAGATCCTGGAATGAAGACAGGCCATCAGCAGGTTCTGAGACAAAACAGGACTAATAATACAGAAGCAGGTTTTTCCTTGATTCTAGTCTAAATCTCACGGTGAAACCGTTTTCTTGAGTCCCGCCTTCTATGGTGTGTTTCCTAGACTTGTAGGGATTTGAAGGACCCTGAAGAGGGCTCCGTACCAACCCCTGAGGCGCACGGAGGTCGAGGGACTGGGCACAGTCCTCAGTTGCAGAGTCACATTATGACCTGAGGTTCCTTATTTACAGACCATCATGCCCTTGTAGGATGGTTCCCTGCTCCCCGCAGATCATCCTTACTCATTCATCACGCGCAGTGAAATAAACCCATGGCTGCTGCAGCTGCTGCTGCTGACACGGTGATGATGTGATGATGATGGTGATGATGGTGGCAGTGGTGACATGTGGAACAGATAGGAGTTTTTAAAAATTCCCTTTGTGACTACTTGGTGGTGAGAATGTTTGTCTAGAGGCATCTGTGTATTTGCATGCATAGTAGTAAGCTGTTGCCCAATGCTTCAATCTCGGTGAGCAGGAGGAGGCCTCCTAGCCTGACTGTTGAGCTGGGAGTTTTTTGGTTTTTTTTCAGTTGAAGTTTGGTTGATTTACCATGTTATGTTAGTTTCTGGTGTACCGCATAAGTGATTCAGTTACATATACATTTTTTCATTACGTGCTATTACAAGATATTGAATATAGTTCCCTGTGCTCTGCAGTAGGACTTTGTTGTTTTATACATAATAGTGTGTATCTACTAATCCCCAAGTCCTAATTTATCCCTCCCCCCTTTCCCCCTTGGTAACCATAAGTTTGTTTTCTATGCAAGTTTCTGGTTTGTAAATAAGTTCATTTGTGTCATATTTTAGATTCCACATGTAAGTGATATCATATAGTATTTATGTCTGACTGACTTACTTCACTTAGTATGATCATCTCTGGTTCCATCCATGCTGCTGCAAATGGCATCATTTCATTCTTTTTTATGGCTGAGTAGTATTCCATTTTGTATATATCTATCACGGCTTCTTTATCCAGTCATCTGTCAGTGGACACTTAGGTTGCTTCCAAGGCTCGGCTATTGGAAATTACGCTGCTATGAACGTTGGTCTTCCCAGTTTCTGATGGAGAAGGAGAGGAAGGGATAAGAGCAAAACCTTTATTTAGTTCTCAGACTGATTCTTGCTTTTCTCCTTCCCTTTTTAATGAAGGTAAAGGGTAAATGTTTATTTTTTAATATCCTATCACTTGCCTACACTATTTACATAAAGTAATTATTCTAAACAGTATTTTTTGTTTTTTGTTTTAACTATTGTTTTGTGTGCTACTAAAATTCACTGAAACATGTCTCTGTTTCTATATGACTCCCCAAATTCCTGTCTGTTGCATAGAAGCACACTAGAACTATTCGATTTAATTTTTGAAGGAAAGGGAGGCATTTGAATAGGCTTTCTCGCCTCTATTTTTCAGATATGTTTTGCAAAGCACTCCAGCCTTCCAAGCTAGATGCCACTGGCAATTCTGTGTTTGCAGATGCTTGTGGAATTTAATTTTCTTAGATACTTGTTATCAATTTATTTCACGTTCAAGTTGATTCCAGTGCAGTGCTCATAATTCCATTAAGTGTGTGACTGTTCCCACTCTGGCTGGCAGGAGAGCACACAATCATCCCGGGCTCCTCTAAACCAGAATTTTCTTTTAATTTGCTTATCCCAGCCTAAAATTGCTTTCTGCCGTTTTGATCAGGGCAAATAAATTAGCACAGCGGAGGTCTGCCTCCAGGGAGGGTAGTGTACCTCCCCGCTGCCTTCTCCGGCTTTGCTGAGTGATCGCGCACAGCTGAGCACCAGAATAATTGTGCTGTTTACTGAGGAGTCCTCGCTTTTAGGGGTTCAGATGCACGGAGTTTCCATGTTACTCTGGGGGATTTATGTTAATTTCATATTTGTAACAGTCCACAGAAACAGTTGCCCTTCAAGAAAATGAGTCTTCCTCGTGAGATATGGGTTGGAAACTTGAGTTCCCATAGTGAGCCGAGAGCACTGGCAGAGACGTTTGTTTACGTGTTTGCTTACGGAGACTGTCAGCCCTGGGAATCGTGTGTACCTAGTGTGGGGTGCTTTTCTCCCCTAGATCCAGGGAAGAAGGGTTTAGCGACCTCTGGCCTCTTTTCCACTACACACCTGAAGCTATTCCAGAAATCCTTCGCAGATCCTGCAAGTCAGACGTGTAAGGAATCCCTTCCAGCTCATTCAGTCAGTCCGTTCTGTTCTTTCACACCCTGTGATGTGAATTAAGAAGCAGAAGAATGAAAGGGTGCTGGACCCAAACTATTCGATTCCCCAGTGGGCTAGGAAAGAAAGAAACAATTGTTTCTAAGTCAAAGAACTTCCACCGCAGGCTTTTAGCCAGCTTCCTCAGTCATATCTGACTTTGGCTCGTGCAAGAGACCTCAACCAAGGCATCCAGAAAGAATTCATGGGAAAATGGAACCTGCGTTGGGCAGGGAATGGAAGACAGGGTCTCTTTTGCCAAGTTCTGACCGAAATTTAGCATCTCTTTCATTTTGGGTGTTTGCAGACACTACAGTGGAAGACACAGCTGCTGGGATGTCACTCATAGATAGAACTTTCTCACGTTGCATTATATTAGTTGAAGATATTTTTTATACTAATTAACATTCCAAAATTAGAATACTTATGGGGACCTCTGAAAGATCTTGTTGTTGAATGCATTAATAAGTACATGCACATTACGCCGTAGGACTTTCTAGTGATTTGATCAGTGTATGTCAATAAAATTGATTTCTTTTGTAATCCTAGATGCTTTATTTTAAGAGGTTAAACGCCTTATCCTGGAAAGGAGCTGATAGGCTTTACCCGTCTGCCAGAGGAGCCTGTCGCCCAAGAAGTGAGGAAGGTCTGGTGTGGTGTCTCCCACTCACCGGCCTCTGCCCCAGGAGGGAGGTAAAGGCGGAGGGCTGGCGGGTTAGCCCAGAGGATACCTCTGGAGTCAGACTGTCTGGGTTTGAATCCTGGTCCCTACAACCACTGGCTCTGTGATTACTTTGGGCAGGTCATCCAAACCTCAGTTTCTCAACCCAGAAGTCTTAGTGATGAGAGTTTGTACCTTACAGAGTTACCAGTAAGGATGATGTAAAATCCTAAGTGTAAAATACGGGCACTTCTCTTTATTTCCGGTAGGTAAGCTCCCTGGTTACTACGGACACTGAATTAATGGAGACTGAACTCTTGCCCCATTGGCCTCCCGCTCTGGGGCCAGGATGAAGGTGGCAAAAAGCTCAGGAATCAAAAATTAATGGTAATAATAGTCAGGTCTCATTATTTGCAATAGGTATGTTCTGTGAAGTCATCTGCTTTGGAGAATGCTGAAGCATCACTTCCAAGAGACATGCCGGGATAACCTTGTTATATGTGAGTTTCTGTGTGAAGACGCCTGACTTAATGCATATTGCTGATCCATTGGCACTGAACTCACGGCCAGCAGTGCTTGGACTCAGGCCTGATGAAGCTCAGCTCACGCGCGTCAGGGACCCCACAGCCTTCCTGTGTGTAGGAACAGTAGACAGCACTTCAGCACTGTGCTTGAGGGTCATTTTAAACAGCAAGATCACCAACAAAAAGCGCAAAAAATGTGGTCTGAAGAACACACAGGAAAGGTATTTCTTTATAGTCTGAGAGCTGGAACGGGAGGGTCAAAGGTTGCCCTTGTGTGACCTTGGCTGGGAACGCGGGCATCTGGGGGCTCAAAGAGTTCACGCTTCTGCGCGTGTCCAACAGTGACCGTGACGGCACTTGGAGCCTGGAGTCGTGAGTTACAGAAGAATGTTATCAAGCGAGAAGACTTGCAGATACAGAATCTGAATAATGAGGATCGACTGAATTTGATGTAATTTCTCCTACCCATTGTTCTTTCTCTCCTTCCTCTTTCTTTCCTTCCACAGCACTTCTTACCATGTGCAATGGTCAGCTTAGTGGGCTAGTGAGTGCAAAGACCCTAAGACATTGCCCCTTCCCCCAAGGAATGACTGCGCCAGGTATGGGAACATAGAAAAACACCAGGAGCCATGGTACCAGTGCAGAAACATTGCTGAGTCTGGTCAGAGATGTCTAGATCCATCCCACCAACCTGCCTTGCCTGTATTTGGGGAGTCGTCAGAGCCATGAGTCAAGCACCTCTGCCAAAAATTCATTTTGATTTATCTTTCCTTGGCACAGAACTTATCTTGGCACTGTGGTCCAGGGTCTGTTATTTGGGAAATTTAAATTTTTTCTATAAATGTATTTAAACTTCAACTTTTTTCCTATTTTTTTCTCTAATATACTTTCCTCGTTGATTGTCTGCAGTGATTACATGCTGTCTTTCTGGAGAGGAATCAGTTGCATGTGTCAATTCCATTGATAATTCAAGGAAGAGCAGCTAGATATTTGAAGATGGAAGAAAATCAAAGTCAGCTTCCATCTGGTACCTGTCCCAGCCTGACCAGGTGGGAGCAGGCTTCAAGTTGACCCAGAGGAACCGCCCGGCACATGTCTGCCAGACCTGAAACTGAGACTCAGTAACAGAGAGGCATATTTCAGCCAACTCTCTAGGAGGAAACTTTCTTGACAGTTCCTCCAGCCTTCACGGAGTGGTGACCTCTCTGTTACTAGCGTTGCCAGGCAGAGGTCAAAATGGTCATATATCAAGATGAATGTATTTCCCTAATTGTTTAACTACAAAATCGAGGAGGTGAGGTGTGGTTGCTCATGGCATTCGTCAGGGTTCTCCAGAGAAACAGAACCAACAGGATATGCATGTGTGTGGATATGTATGTTTACGTGTTAGTGTGTGTGTGTGTTAGAGAGAGAGGGAGACAGAGACAGAGAGAGAGAGAGATTCAGTTTAACAAGTTAACTCGTGAGATTGTAGGGACTGGCAAATGCAAAATCTGCAGGACAGTCTGGCAGGCTGGAGACCCAGGGAAGGAGTTGTAGTTCAGGTTCAAAGGCCACCTGCTGGCAGAATTCCTTCTTTCTCAGGAGAGGTCAGTCTTTTTTTCTATTAAAGCATTCAGCAAGTTGGATGAGACCTACCCAGATTATGGAAGGCAATCTGCTTTACTCAGTCAGCAGATGTCAATGTCAATCACATCTGAAATATACTTCCCAGCAACATCTAGACTAGCTAAACAACTGGGTACCATAGCCTAGCTGACTGAACCCTTAACCAACCGCTTCTCTCCCTCCCTCACTGAATGTCTTCAGACCCAACACCCATAGTCAGCAGCACATGTGATTAAAATTCAAGTCTCAGAAGAAAAACACAGTGCCACTCTCTTAAGCATTTAGGATCTCCTGCTGGATTGACTGGCTGAAAACGCAACTGTGAGATCCATAAATGCCAAGAACCAGGGGCTAATCAGTTGACACATTGTGATGGTCTGTTCAAGGACAAGTTGAGATGCAGTGTGGCCTCATCCCTGTTGCTCCAGGAAGCTCATGAACATGAACGTTTAGCTTGGTGATACCGAGTTAGACAAGAAGACTGAAGATTAGATTCTGTGTGGTCTTATGGATTGTTGAGGCCACGTGGGTAGGCTCGTGCACGCCATTCTATCTCCTGCCAAAGAAGTTTGAGGTCTGAGTTTTGAGGAAGTATTTACTTCATTGTTATCTCAGGGGATTTCATTGTGTTGTAGTGTTAGTCGTTCTGACCTATTTTTTTTTAATGGTTTTGGTTCCTATTCATTATTTATTGGCTTTCAAGGATTTCATGTTCCCCTGAAGTTATTTATTTACCCTTGGATGAATTCTTGATATATTTTCATTTCCATCATAACAAAATGCTCTTTATACTTAGAAATCTAGCCAAAACCAGAGGCACAAGCAGGCTGTTATTATTGAAGTCCTTGCCCTTCCTGAAGTTAGAAATCAAATATTCAGGCAGCAGGCTATCTTTTCCTTTCCTTTTCCCCTGTCTCTCCCTCCCTCTTCCCTTTTAGATGGTGCTTTATCTGTGTTCTGCATTGGCAGTAGGAGGATTAGCTGGCAAATTTTGCTTGAATTCAGATTACTCTTTAGAAGTTCATTCTTCCTCTTTCAGTAATTCCTAGGAATATTAGGTTGTAGAAGATTCCAGTTAGCAGTAATTATTTCAGTGCTACAGAGGTATTATTATTGTTGTTGTTGTTATTGTTATTGTTATTATTTTGAGTTATTTTCTTTCTTCTGAATTAGAAGAAGAGCCCAAGATTGTAGGCTGGGAAATGGCTTCAAAAGCTGAGCATGGGTCTCCAACAGCCACTCCTCCCCCAACCCGAACATTCACCACACTGTTCTAGGCTTGTCCTGCTAAATAAAAACATTTCATGGTTCACTCTTTAAAGGTACCATTTAACAAATGGCCCCCGAGTATTTAGTTGCTACTTCAGGATCCTAGAAATGCAAGACTGACGTGGTAAATGAGCAGCTGGTTCTCAGAAAGCCTCATAAAGGAGTAGTTATGAGCTATGGGGATTTTAGATTTTGGAAAGACCGTCTGTCGAGCCTCTCCTTTTGCAGTGAGGAAGTTGAGGTTCTGGTTGCCCCTGGGATGCACCAGGACATCTGACCTGCAAGGCAGAACGGGTCTTGCACACATGTCTTCTGATGCAAGGACAGAGCTTGTGACCCTACAAGATAGTTCCCCGTCCATAGTATCCTTAGACTTTGAACATTAAGGTCACCTCTGAGGCTGACAAATCACCCCAGGTTGGTGCTCTGATAAGATGTGTTCTGGTGATGGGCTGTAATGGAAGGAAGCAGACAGCAAGGGTGAAGGAAGGGATTCTGCTGTTGGGTTCTAAAATAGACTCATTGTCCTCTGGACAGGCTCACCCACCATCACTAATGCAAGGCCTTTAATCCCACATGTTACCCCTTCTTTGAAATGAAAATGTAGGAGAGCTTCCCCAAGGGCTTTCTATATTTTGAAATATATTAATCTACCAACTGGATTTATTGAGTGATTATTCACCACCTATTGTTCATTCATCAAGGCTATACATAACTGTGTATTAACAACTATTGACCAGCATGATAACCAGGTCTGACACACAGAGTGATATAACCCAGCCAG
The DNA here is from genome assembly GCF_048564905.1 of Vicugna pacos. Taxonomy (NCBI): domain Eukaryota; kingdom Metazoa; phylum Chordata; class Mammalia; order Artiodactyla; family Camelidae; genus Vicugna; species Vicugna pacos. The sequence goes on along the minus strand of NC_132997.1, from coordinate 24,605,025 downwards.
ATGCAGGCGCTTGATGTTGTAACTAGGCTACTGTGTCTGTCAGGCTGTTAAAGCTTGAGGATTCTCATGCTGTTTTGGGGAATCTGTCAGGTGTCAAACCATCCATTGGTCACCACTGGCCTTGTGCTTTCACACACCTTTCAGGCTTTTATTCTTGGTTAAGTGTCTTCCATCCCAGGGACACCTGTAATGCTCATTTTCTCAAGCTTTTATCTAGAAGAAGAAAGAGAAAGAGAAGAGAAGATGTTGCTGGTAACATGTAGTGTGACTAGCCTCAAGTTTATACTGTCCTAAGAGTGCATTTAGTACCCAACTTCCCACCCATAAGACAGCACCCTGGTGGGTACAGGCTTTGATTCTTGTATTAAGCACATTCCTGAGTTCCTAGTCAGACATTTCTGAAAAGTCCTTCTAGGCATGATATTGTTCACTGTTCTCAAATAGGTCAACGGAGATCATCAAAATATTTTGCACAGAAGATCCTCGGTTAAGCATTTATTGATGCATTTGCCAGAAGAAGTATCTAGTGGCAGGCCACTCTGATTCTGGCTCTTTCTTAGAAGCTTAAAACATAGTCCCTGCCCAAAGGCAGCCCAGCCAGTGGGGGAGTCAAACAAGTAAACACCTTATTAGTACGAGGTAGTGCAAAAAGGGGCTGTGGGACCACAGAGCAGGACTGGACACCCCACCTTGGAGGGAAGTCAGAGAGGTTTCCCTGAGAAAGGAGGTACCTCTACTGAGTTTTGAAGACAGTGAAGAGTTATTTCAGCAGGAAAGAGGGATAGAGAAGGAGAGGGATGGAGGAAGCACAGAGGTCAAAGACCACAGGGTACACTCGGCACCTGCTTCTTGATTTCTAATAGTCTTCTCCAATAAGAGGAACCGGGGCTTCTTGGAGACATGCTGATTTAAGGGCTGGGACAGAAATATGCAGATGAGCCTGGAATGTCTTGTCATGCCAAGAAATAAGGGCGTGCTAAAAAAAAAATGATGGGGGTGTGGCATAGGGACACAGGAGCCAACTTGAAAGAGCTTCCAGTGGACAAAGTTGGAACAATTTGAACAACAAAATGAACAAAGCAGTATTTGATCACAATACAAAGTATAAAATGCATTGCATGAGTTCCTACTGATACAGATAAATAAATAATTGAATAAATTAATACACGGGGGAGAAGACCAATCTTCCTTGGAGGAGAATTCCAAATAAAACTAAGGAGACCTGAATAACGGATGGCTGTTAGTTAATAATATATCAATATCGACCCATTACTTGTGACAAATGTATTAAAGTAAGGTGAGATGTTAATAACTGGAAACAGTGCATGAAGGATAGAGGGGCTTATGCAGGTGTCTCTCTGCTACCTTGTCAACTTTTCTGTAAATTGAAACTATTCTGAAACAAACAGTTTACTTTTCAAAAAGCCTGGGGCATGAGGGTAACTGCGGATAGTTTGATTTCACTAGAGCAGAGAGAGTGAGGTGAGAAGCAATGCAGAAGGATGCTGAGAACAAGAACTGGCCCTCTTACACCATGTTCAGGGCATCAGATTTTGCCTGGTATAGACAATGGGGAGTCGTGGGAAGGCTCTACGCAGAGCAGTGACATGATTAGGTTTATGTTTCAGTCAGTCTCACCGTGCTATAAAGAATAGAGGGTGGGGGTATTTGGCCGTCAGTAGACCAGAAGGCTGTTTCCTCACCTACACAAGAAAAAAAGGAGGACCTGAGCTAAAGCTGTCACAGATGATAGAGAGAAAGGAACATATGTGAGAGATATTAAAGAAATAACAATTGATGAAACTTGGTGACTGGTGCTTTGGATGAAGAGAAGGAAATTTTGTTTGTTCATGTATTCATTCATTTAACAAAAATTTACTGGGAAACTTCTATGTTTTAGCACTGGGTATTTAGCAGGAAATGAAAAAAGATAATGTTTCCACACTCAAAGCTTTGCATTCAAAGGAGGGGAGACAAAAAATAAAAAAATAGGCTGTGATAGATCTATACAATGGAATACTACTCAGCCATAAAAAAGATTAAAATAATGCCATTTGCAGCAACATGATTGGACCTGGAGATTGTCCTTCTAAGTGAAGTAAGCCAGAAAGAGAAAGAAAAATACCATATGTTATCACTTATATGTGGAATCTAAAAAGAAAAAGAAAAAAGAAGACACTAATGAACTCATCTACAAAACAGAAACAGACTCACAGACATAGTAAACAATCTTACAGTACCAAGGGGAAAGAGGGTGGGAAAGGATAAGTTGAGAGTTCAAGGTTTGCAAATATTAACTAGTATATATAAAAATAGATAGAAAAATAAATTTCTTCTGTATAGCACAGGGAACTATACTCAATATCCTGTAGTAACCTGTGATGAAAAGAATATGAAAATGAATATATGTATGCATATGGATAACTGAAACATTATACGGTACACCAGAAATGGACACATTATAAATGAGTATACTTCAATTAAAAAAAAGAATAAAGTAACATAAAAGGAAGATAATTTCAGATGGTGATAGCAAATGTGTTGAGTAGCAAGCATCATCAGGTAGCAGCTGAGAAGAAGAAAGTGCCTACCAGTCCCCACAGCACTGCCAGCACACAGAACTGCCCTGACATTGGGTCTAAACACAGACCGCAGGGCCATGGACTGGAAGAGCTCACTGCTGCTGGATCAGCTCTAAATATCTCTAACTTTCCCTTTAAGGCCAGTTGATAATTTTACATTCCCTTAGGAAAGCACAGTTACAAAGCATGAACTCCCTGAGGCTTATTCTTCATCTGTAAAATGGATTAATATACCTAACTCTAGTTCTGAGGACTGGCATGAGGATCAGATGAGTTTATTAAGTTGTAGAACATGACACTGCCGATGTTTGTGGCAAAAGTGGCAATTTCCCGTAGTTCATCTGCCAGATAAACATGACGTGGTGCTGTGTAATTCCAGCACCCACAGCACCTTGTGTCAAGCCATAGACTTTTTGCACTTTAAAAGGGAAAGCTGGGGGGAGACCTAGAGGAAAGGTAGATGCCAGCAGTTGCTCTCCTAAGAGATATTGCTTTTGAAGGCTGTGCTGTTTTGGGTTCTGAGTTCTTACGGGGAATAAGTCACACTAAATCTTGGTGCTCTGCCAGGTTGAGCCAGGCTGAAGGGGGGATAGATTGTGTCAGTGTGTTGCTTTCCCAGCCATTTACCATCATTTGTGTCCACAGAGGCGGGATGAGAGAGGAATAGCCACAGTGTATGCAGGAATTTGCTAGGAATTTATACCGTCTGCCCCCCGAGAAACTCACAGGCAGAGGGACTCTTGTGCTGGAACCCTCTCTTATTCCAGATGATCTTTCTACAAGCCCACCCTCTTGGTGCGGATCGCTTTTTCCACAGGATCCCATCCCTGTCTTCTACAGCAAGTACTCTTTCAAAACCTGCTGTGTTCAGAGGACCATCGTCCTCACTCTACATTGTGTTTCATTGTGGTTTTTTTGTTTTGTTTTTTAGTTTTTGTTTTTGTTTTTTGGAGCAGAGAGCTCTTTCTGCTTGTCCAGGAAGAGAAAGTGGAGTTTGAGAGCATGTATTCAACTATCCATCTAGTCAGTCTGTCTATCTGTCTGTCTATCCATCTGTCTGTCTGTCTGTCTATCTATCTATCCATCCATCCATCTGCCTACGCATATATAGACACACACACAGCAGATCCAAATGACAATAGCAAAACCGTAGCACATTTTACAGTTGTCCTTATCAATGCTTTTCCAGTCCTGTGCCAATTTTATAGCAATGACTTTGTTTGGGAAGCAAAGTGGCATGACAGCTTATTTGAAGGTGAATGAGATTATATTCTGTCACAGCTAATGATTCCCGTGAAGCCTCAGTTTCCGGGAGAAGTACATAGTACCCCTCACAGTACAAAAATGTATAGGTATTCAGTAATCATATTGATGAGTTAGATCCTTGGATGGGTGGATGAAGAGTAGTGGACTGAACAAATGAGAAATCACTTTTGCTGTTGTTTTGGGGAAGAAGAAGAAGAAGTAAGTAGAAGAAGAAGTAAAATGACTTCTTTGTGTTCAGTGTTGTTAATATAGAGATCTTTCCACTGGCACAACTTTCCATCAATTCCCTGGAGCTTCAAAGACCTTCTATAATCAGTTCCCCTTTACTTACAACAAGAATAGGATTCAGTGGACATGTGCCTGTAACACTGTAATTGCTTGGCCCCTTAGAGTGGATTGAATAGTGTACCCCCCAAACTCATGTCCACTGGGAATCTCAGAATGTGACCTTATTTGGAAACGCGGTCTCTGTAGGTATAGTTAATTAAGGATTTTGAGATGAAATCATCCTGGATTTTATGGGCACCTATATCCGATGATTAGTGTCCTTACAGGAAGAGGAGAGGTCACAGAGAAGAAAGTCACGTGACAAAGGGGACAGAGATTGGAGTGATGCAGTTAGAAGCCGAGGATGCCGAGAATGGCCGGTGACAGAAGCAAGGAGGGGCGTGGGACTGATTCTCCCTGCGAGCCTCCAGGAGGACTTGACCTTGCTTACACCTGGATTTTGGACTTTTCATGTCTTAAACTGTGAGAGAATAAATTTCTGTTGTTTTAAGCGACCTAGTTTGTGGTCATTTGTCTTGACAATCCTAGGACATTAGTCCACTTGATCTTGCACTGAAAGTTCCTTTTGTTTCTCAAAAAGCCTTTACTTATGATCCCATATGTGGAAATTCTTTTCTTTATTTTTTTCAGTCTAACCTGGCCACAGCATAGGAGTGGTCCTTTCAAGTTTTGCCCAAATAGAACCTCTGCACCCGCCTTTTTCAATGGCTTCCAGGAAACTCCCTTCCCTTAGTTTCTTTTGTACCTTGGAAGTCGTTCTGCAGATGCTCCACATTAAAGACCCTTCCTTGGTCCCTGTGCTTCTCATGATACAGGGGAAGGGGTCCTGGTCAGTGCCCTCTGAGCTCAAGGCGTCATCTTTATCTGCCTGCACGTCCACCCCGGCTGCTTCAGCCTGGCCCGTGAGTATAGAGCTGGGCTGGCTGCCAGTGAACCCCTCTCCCATCGCCAGACTCCAGGGATCCTACCTTTATCCAGCAAACAGCTGTCCCTGACAGAGTCAGTGGAAATGGTACGAAATGAAGGGCACAATAAATAGTCCGTTTGGACCTCCAGTGAGAATCGTAATCAAGCCAGTTATATCAGAATGATAACTTGATTGAGCATGGTGGTAAGAGAACACGGTGGTAAGAGAACATGGTGGTAAGAGATGGTGTGGCGGTTAACACACACCCATGACATAGTACTGATTTTGTATTATTCCATGAACTTAATTGCGCCTCTAAAGAGAGACTCCTTGTAGTTACAATATAAAAAAAGAATCTGTCTATGATCATAGTCTTGATGGTATGAAAGGTTGGCAACTCCTGTAATGTAAAAAAGAACCAAAGGAATAAAAAGAACCCGTGTGACAACCATAATCAAGTTCTTCCCCAGGAGAAAAAAATAATTACATGTCTTTTTTGATACATTGCTAATTTAAAAATAATCCTAGAGGGAGGGTATAGCTCTGTGATAGAGCACATGTTTAGCATGCGTGAGGTCTTGGATTCAATCCCCAGTACCTCTGTTAAGATAAATGAATAAATAAACCTAATGCCTCTCCCTCTTCCCCCAAAAATGGTTTAAAAAAATCCAACAGGTATTCAAAACACAACCACATTACAGATGTATGAAAATGAAAGAAAAGAAAACTGAGCCATAATCCCACCACCCTAGCATAATTGCTTTTCAATTTTACATCACTTCCTTCTAGGTTTTATTCTCATCTGTAAGTTTTACAAAGTTCACAATTTTTTTCCTTTTTATCTATTTACTTTTTGGGGAGGATTCTGTTCTTAAGAAAGTGTGGTGGATGTACATAGTAACAGATGAAAAGGACAAAAGAACTCTCCATGAAGAGCAGGCATCTTCCACCCTCGCCCGCCCACCTCTAGTTTCAAGCCCTACTGGAAACTTCTGAACTATTTTGGTTAGTAGTATTTCTGGTAATTACTTCCATCGCTCTAAATAATATGCTTATGACTTTATTTCTTTTATTCTGAACTATTCTATTCTATTTAATTTTAATTTTTATTGAAGTACAGTCAGTTACAATGTGTCAGTTTCTGGTATACAGCATAATGTCCCAGTCATGCATATATGTATATACACATAAGTTTGTTTTCACATTTTTTGTTAAAGGTTGTTACAAAATATTGACTACAGTTCCCTGTGCTGTACAGTAGGTCCTTGCTGTTTAGCTATTTTATATAAAAATCTTTTTTTTCTGATCTATCTTAGCAGATGTTTGGATATAGAATTGAGGTTAGAAAATAATTTTTCTTCGAACTTTGAAGGGATTGGTCCATTTTTCTTCTGTCATCCAGTGCTGTAGATTCCAAGATGGTATTTCTTCTTCCAAAGTGACTTGTTTTTCCCTCTGTGGAAGCTTTGTAGCTTTTTAGGATCTTTATCCTGACGTTTACGAGGTTATGTTGATTTACAGGTTTTGTCTTTTGAATTTTGTTTATTTCTTTCAGTTCTTTTTATTAGGAATCGAGTGAGCCTGTTTATCCGAAGAGCTATATACTTCAGCTCTGGGGAAAACGTTCCCCTTTTTTCTTTCTCCTCCCTAGAAAGGTAGAGCCTGGGACCCATCGGAGCCGCCCACCCCACTGTCCACACTGCCCTCTCCTCCTGCCATACTGCTGTCCTCCTTGGACCCGCGCACAGACGTCAGCATCCTCGTGTATAAGATGAATTCTTATGCATTTCCCAGAAGCTCTGACCTCATGCAAATAGGCCCCCAGCAGGCTAGTGGGTAAAGGCTGGTGAGCCCCCCAGGCTCCCCTGCTCCAACACTCTGCTGCCACGAAAGCCCAGCATAGCACACTAAAGTAGGAAATAGACCCTTTCTGCCTGATTTTCCAGCAGCCTTTGACATTTTTTATTTCTTCTATATACCGAGGAATTTAGCCACATGCATGTCAATCGTAGAGTCCAGTTTTTTTTTTTTAAAGTCCATATTCCAAATATCGTGTCCTGGTTTCAGATCATGTTGACTTATCCCTGGCTTGGAAAACACGGATGGTCAGGATACCCTCTTGGGCCTGTCCTCTCCCGCAGACAAATATAATGGAGTGTTGAGGGTGTTCCCAGCTTCCTTTTATATTAACATCATAGTTTCCATGTGTATTTTTACCTAATCAGGCCCATAGGTTTGCTCTGATTTTTCCACATTAGTTAACATCTGTTCCTGTTTTTCCATATGTAAAGAACTTGTTTTCTGTCTTTTTTTAAAAAATAATGTTATAATTGACATCTTTTTTCTGTTATTGCGTGACCAGCGAGTTCACTGTAGCAATGTTGTGTGATGGCTACTTAAAAAGAGCCATTACTGCTCCTCTTAACCTTCTAGTTCTGCACGTAGAGCTACCATGGGAAGCACCAGTGATCACTGTTAGCTTTTGTTTTGGGAGATTGGGAAAGAGATACAGAGAGGTCGCCTGTCCCCCGTGAGGCCCTGCCTCCAGGTAGCTGACCCCTCAGGACTCTGCTGGCGTCTGTCTTGTTACCCACCTGGGGAATAGATCGTCCCTTCAGGACTTCCCTTCAGAGGTGTGTCATGCCCCTGCCCTGTGTGTGGGGGCGCTCCAGAGCAGCACGGCAGGGCCCACAATTTCGCGTAGGCACTCCTGGGGGCCCGCTGCTGGTCAGATACTTTCTCACTCCCCCCACAAATATTCATCGAGAACCTACGTGTCAGGCACTGCTCAGGGTGCTGGGGCTACTCTGTAAAACAATACCGTTGAAAATTTCTACCATCGTGGTGCTTATTTTAGAACCGTCTTCAGAAAGGTTGTCCCATCAGGGCTCTGCGAGGGCAGAGACCACGTCTGTGTCTCTCTGCAGAGTCCCGGCGGAGAGCCTGTGAGTATGCGGGGCGGAGGATGAACGGTCCTTAACTTTACCAAACTCATCTGTTTCCAAATCTTTACCATTTCTCTCACCTCTGGCCAGGCTGGAGCATTAATGGGACAAAGAGCAACAGTCAGTGTCATAGGTCTGGGTCCGTGACTCCACTGTGACAATTGCTGTAAATAACTTTTTGGGGGGAATATCTAATAGAAATGTCACATATTCTGCAGAACCTTGAGTATGCAGTTTCTCATTGAATGGGTACAGCCTCGAGAGGGGAAAAGCAGGATGCTTTAAAAGAGTTACAGCTTCTGAGTCAAAGATACTAGTAAGAGCAATGGAATATCTGAACCTGGTTTCCTTTCAGACTCTGTACCTCCTGCAGGTATTTCTCACGAGGATGTAATGAATGGCCGTGGAGCACCTCGTGTTGTCAACTGGTTGTCTGAGTTACGGGAACTGAAAAACTCCACCATCTCTAGCTGATGACACTGTATTATCTTGAAAGGGCACGATTTTATGGCCGTGATTAGAAAATCGAATCAGGAGGCTAATGAGCGTGCACAGGTGTTCACACTGTGAAAGAGACAACTTACGACAACGTAGCTGGGTGGAAATAATTGTTTTTAGAGTCAGATTTATGTAAGCAACTACTGAAATTAATTCCGCAGCAGGGGGTGTCGGGGGCAGCTGGGCTGTTTGATGTGCTTTTAGACTCACAGGATACTCTTAATAGTGCCAGTTTTATTTATTTATTTTTCCCAGTCGTGTCTAAATAGCTGGGCTCTGGTTCCATGTATTTCTCTCCAAAGAAGCTTGCAGTTAATAAAAGGCACTTGCGTGGCCATACGCTTCCGTCTTTTTTTTTTTTCAGATGCAGACATAGGATTTGTTAGTGACAGTTGGCTCCACTAGTCGTTTTGAGCTCTTAATTCATTCAACAGCTATTTTCTGAGCACCATCAGACACTGATGGAATTACGCAGTGAACAGCGCAGGGTGCCTGCTCTGGTGGGTGGAGGGAGGGAGACACCGAGCCACTATCAGGTTGAACGTGTACTGTGTTAGGTTGTGTTTAATACTGTGGAGAAAAGCAAAGCAACGTTAAGTGGCTTGACGGACTGCTTGGTGGTCGAGGGTCCTGGTGGGGCTGATTTCTGGCTCCCGCTCTTATCCTGGTTTCCTGCCACCTGGTCTGCGTTGTATGTCTGAACATCTTCTGTCTGTTAGTTGGCAGGTGTTGGTATGTTGGTCACTGGCATTTGCCCTGGCCTGTTTTCTGTTGGACCTTCCCATCCTCCTGCGCCCACCTGCCTCCTGCCTCCCACACAGACTCTAACACGGGGTGATACACACACGCGGGCCTCAGAAATGACTGATTCTCTCCTGTCTGTCCATGGGCCTCCTCTGACCTCATCACTTTCTTTACTGAAATTGTGAGGCAGGGCTTCCCTCCGATTTCCAATCAGGGCTCTCGAAGGATTGGATTTCTTTCTAGACGTTTCTCATTCATTGTCACAGACAGCTGGGCCAGCATGTGGCATGGTAGACTTCTGGAAGCTCTAAAGGTGAGCAAGAAATCCTTATTTAGTAAGAAAGGGGCCCCTCTCCTCAGATGAACACCCAAAGGCTTGGAGCAAACCACCAGGAAGGAGAGGTCGGTGGCCAAAAAGGTGGTGCCTGCCCTGCCCAGGAGTTCAGACAGGTCACGCCAGGCTTACAGGCCAGGCTCAGAAAGTTCCCAAAGGACTCAGTATGTGGAATGAAGTGATAGGAGGGAGGGGCAACTTATCACACCCAGGGTGATCTGTTGATAATCCTGCCAGGCGTCTGTCTCACATTTTGGCAATGCTGTGACAGCAGGTCAGAGCCACCTCCTGAGAGGAGAAAGCAGCTGGGTGCGCAGAGCTGGGACTGGAGTGTGCATCTCGAAATGTTGTAACAATGTTGTCCTCATGGTCTCTCCTAAAACATCACCATCCGTCCCCATCGTCATTGTCATGACATTTAACAGCAACAGTGATCGCTCTTCAGATATGGGCAATGTGTAACTTGTTTTATATCTGCAAACACGTCTCGGCCAAGAAAACCCAGCGCTCAGGCAACCCGCAATTATTAATCATGTGCAATCAAGCTTTTACTGTGTTATGTGAAAGATTTGGGGGGATTGAATGCACATAAATCATCCTTTTCTTACAGGTAAATACACCATGCACCTCTCTTTTCTTTTTTTAAATTTTAACATTTTCTTTAAAAAAGTTTTTTTTTGGCGTATAGTTGGTTTACCGTATTGTGTTAGTTTCAGGTGCACAGTATAGTGATTCAGTTATACACGTGTGTATATTCCTTTTCATACTTTTCCATTATAGGCTATTACAGGGTACTGAATATAGTTCCCTGTGCTATATATAGTAGGACCTTGCTATTTATCCGGCTTTGTGAAAATTTTCCTTGTAGTTGCAGTTGTACAAGATCTCCTGTCCAAGTTCGGTAGGTATTCTGTGAGAAATGCTCCCCATGTGGATGTATATTTGATGTATTCGTGGGAGAGGGTGAGTTCCGCATCCTTCTGTCCCACTATCTTGAAGCCTCCCTGCCCACCTCTCTTTTCAATATTAGCATTTTGTCCAACAAATTAAGAACACAGTTTTCTTTTAAAAATACAGATATGTTCATCTAACTCTTCTACTTCAAAACCTGAAGAGAACTCCCAGTTGGCTAGAGAGTAAGGTCCAAACTTCTGAGCATGGCATCTCCTCACCCCAGCGTTCGGTTCCAGACTCACTCCTCCCATCCATCAGCACACGCTATATGCTTGAGCTAAACAGGATGGCTTGTCATTTGTGGGATGCAGGTCAGGTATGATAAAGGTTCGTCTTCTGATTTTAAGGAGATGGATGCAGCGTGTAGGAGTGCAGCCAGAGCCGGAGTTAGACATGAGCCATTCAAACAGAGGCCAGATTCACTCACTCGTTCTCTGGCTGAAACAGCTCTTTGCAGGAAACCACCCTGGCAGGAAACCGCCTTTGCTTTGTTGCTTTAGCAAAGCTACCTTGTAACTAATGTAACTTTTCAGTCAGGTGCCCCATGCTTTCTGCATCTTTTGATCACACAATACCTTGCCTAACCTGCTGGTTTTCTCCGTAGATCAAAGAAGTTGGAATGAAGAAAAGAGTTGGGACAGAGCAGTGTGGAGTCTGGCAATAAAAGGAGAGAGAGGAGACACGGAATTTTTAGATGTGAAAGCATGAAAGACGGAAAGGGAGGTGTGTTAACAGTAACTCCACACGTGCCGGCCTTGGAAACTGGGAGAAGTCCTTTTGAAACAATATCTCCATTTTAACTACACGGTGACGACTTAAAAATTTGCACAGCCTGCAAGTTGAGAATCTTGTTAGGCGGGCTCTCTGAGGACTTCAGGCTCGGGAGGCAGCCTCTCAGATCGCTCGGAGGGACTGCTCCGAAGAGGTTGGGGAGGGGCCAGGGTATACAAGGCGTTTTCTCAGCCAAGGCCAGTCAGAACATCAAAAGCTTATTGTTAATTAAAGAAAACCAGACATCTCAAGTTAAGGAATTGAGCACTTTTCTGTGTACGGAGAGCTGCAAGAGTCTGGGCTCGCTGGAGCCATCCCTTTGATGTGCCCCTTAGCTGGCTAGGGCCCGTGTCCTGTTTGTGGCACATCCTGAGCTCCCTCAGGGTGCCTGGTGGAGGCGGCTGCAGTGGCTGAGGGCTTGATGGCTGCAGCATCCTTTGTTTGCTGATGTGGCAGGCGATATTTTTCATCCATAGCAGAAAGGTAGAGTGCATGAAATCTTGTCTGAGGGGCCTAGACACGAAGGAGCCTACTAACTAGTAAACAAGGCTCTGGCCTGACGGTTTGGCAAGGTGCTGTCAATCACAGAGCTGGCTGCCCTTTGCTCTCAGTCCTGACTAAGGGTCAGCGTCCCTTCTTGCTGTGCGTGAATGCCCCCAGCATCCCGGTCCCCGGTCCTGGGTGCTGTGTGCTGCAGGTGCGGCTGGATCGGGTGAAAGGATGCACGACGGGGCCAAGGGGAGGTTTTCCTCCAAGGCTTCCTGACACATCACGGTTGTTCAGACACCAGAAAGCTCCCTGTGCGGTAATGACTTCCCGTTAGCCTCGATGGTTGGTTGGTTTTGCTTTTGAATTAATACGCAAACATGTTTGCATTGTAACAGGCTCAGTACAAAAATATACGGAGTAAAAAGCACACGTTTCTCTCATCATTCCCACTAACCAAACCTCTGCTCCTTCCAGAAACAGCCACCGTTAATCACTTGGTTTGTGATCTTCCGGCCCGCTTTCTGCACGTGTCCGTCACTCGTGTATTTCCAGATTTCTTGGCAGGGATGTGTGTTTATATTTGCACGGATTCTCTCTTATGCATGACTTGACACCTTGCTTTTCTCACTTCCCCTGTCTTAGGTTTCCATGGCCCTCTATGTCCACCTGAAGCTGGTGTGTTAGCATCCCGTGGGATGCCTGGGCCGTGTTTAATAGACGACCTCACTTAGCGCTGGCCAGTCGGTTTCTCCGAGCAGCGTTACCCTCCATCCGGCCCCCCAGGCTGCCTGCACTGAGCTGGCCCCGCAGGTGGGCTTACTGGCCTTTCTTTGATTATGAGAGTCGAGGCTCCTATCCCATGAAGGAGTGCCGAGCGTGAACTGTGATTTCTTACCCCGGTGCCACACCAGGGAAAGGCTCAGCCATTCTGTTTTTAAATCCCACTTCCAGGAGCGCGAAGGCAGCCAAGCCTGGTGACTAGAGAGCTCAGTGCCTCGTGGTGAACAGACGGGGCACACCCAGAGGGGAGCTCCTTCTGGACACTTAAACTCTGAGGATATTCTCTTAGGTTATAGGATTTCCTTTCTGCCCACTTACCTCTGCCTTGCTTTCTCTGCAGGTCCCTGTGCAGAAGCATCAGTAGCATTTCATGAAACCAGTGAAGTCAAGGGTTGAGAGAGAGTTGAATGTTATTCTGGGAGTTTCCCTTCTCTCTTCCATCCCCACCCCCTGCGCTCTCTTAGACCAGACCACCCCCCTTAGTCTCCACACACACCCCTCAACACACACCCAGGGTTTCCTGCCACTTCTGAAGGCCTGAGAGGACTGTGTTGTCCCAGAACACGGTGTCGGAACCAGCATGGTACTGGGAAGACTCACCCTGACCTCTGGGCTGCAGACTGGTTTTGTTTGCAATGCAAAGTGCTGCAAATAAAACTGAATGTTTGTCACTGAGGACCACGTGTTCCCTGTCCTCTGTGGACCGTTTATGCTCATGGTCTCTTCCCTACCGGCACTGAGCTCCCTTCCCTGGAGATAAAATCAGGAGTCCTGGCTTGGCCTGGCCGTGTAGAGTCTTTGGACTGTGGGAAACTCACTTCACATCTTTGGGCATCAGCTTCCTAACTTGTGAAATGTTTCTCAGGCTTTTATGTGAAGTCGGCATGAGATAATGTGTATGTCAGCCCTTGTAAAGTGTAAAGACGAGCCCAAGCCGACGTCAGGGACAATTGTGTGCAATTCTCCACAGTGTTACCGAAGCTCAGATCTGCCTGCTCGCCGCTTGCAAGCCAATATTCGAGAGGCAAGTATTGGTAGAAAGGAAAGTTTGCCTTATTCTGGAGGCTGGCAGCTGGGGGAGAAGGCAGACTTGTGTCCAAAGGCCAGTTCCGCCCTGCTGATCAGTGGGCAAGAGTTTTAAAGGAGAGTCTCAGGGTGTGTAGGCAGAGGGAGGGGAGTCCATGCAGAAAGCGCAGTCAGCTCTGACAGCCGTGATAAAGGTAATCATGCAGTGGTCTGATCAGCATCGTCTGATTGTTCTAAGTACAGTTAATCTTCAGTTTCAGGGTCAGTTTGTTCTCATTTTCAGAACTGTGGCAGCTTCTGTCACAGCTACAGTCCGGGCAACACGGAGTTAACCTCTTCCACCTGCTGAGGGGTTCAGTACACAAAACTGACGGAGGCTAAAGCTCAGAACATTGTCTGCAGCCCTTGAGGAGGAACTGAAGGTCCTTGACTTTGTTTAATGGCTAAACTCTTATTATTTTGTTTTCCTTGACTGTTTCCCTTTGTTTCATTTCTCTGATTAAACTTATTCTTTGACAAAAGTGTTTCTACAGACAAGAGGCAGGCGGAGGACATGGGTGGAAGGAGTGGGTGGAGGTGGGGACTCTGTTCTGGGAAAGTCCCAGAAGGTCCTGCTCCATTTGAACAACGTGCGTCCTGGCCCCACCCCTCTGCCAGCGCATGCATTTGTGAGCAGAAGGCTTTATCTCACCCAGTTATGACCTCAGCTGCTCCGAGGTAACTTCCCTGACATACATTCCCAACCCATCCTGATGACGTCTTGCACATATAAAAACACTGCAGATGGAGAAGTGCAATGGCGACCTCACCTGGTCCTTGCTTCCTCTCCCACCAGCTCGCCAGCATCCTCCTCCCACCTGGAGGTGATTGTTCCCCAGGGTTTCTCTGTTCTTGTTATTAGTCATCTCCTGGACAAAGGCCAAGCCTCTTCTTCCTGTTGTTTCTGCCCTCAAACTACTTACACATGCAGCGAGCAGCCCTGAGTCCCCCACCAGCTCCTTCATGGGATCGGCCCCTGAAAGGAGGACCCCTGGAGGAGGTGCTCGCATCTCTGGGACGAGGGCGGGAGTCTGCTCCTGCCAGCCCGCCGTCCGCCCCGCTCAAGACAGAACCAGCCCCGCTGAGGAAGAAAGAAATGGCAGCATCTTAAATGTGCTCTGGGCAGGAGCAGGACAAGTCTGTTACCATTTCAAAATGGTCACAATGGCATGAGGAGGGCGGGGAAGACCCGAACGCTGTTGGAGGGGCACAGCTGCAGGATGTTTCTGCCAGATGCAGACGTGCTGGCCAAGGCCAGCGCTTGCTGTCTGCTGGCTGTGTCCAAGCCGCAGACCCCCCCGGGCGGCGCAGCAGAGTTTCTGTTACTGAACTCAAGTCCGGCTGCTCGCCGATCAAACAATCAATGCTCAAGAGAGGCAGTTGTGGGTAGAAAGGAAAGTTGCTTTTAATCAGAGTGCTGGCAATCTGGGGCGACTCAGAAGTGCCTGCAAAAATGTATGGTGACCGGCCATGTGGTCCTGGATCAGGAGGGAAGGGCCGCATGAAGGGAAACGGGGTGAATTAGGTATAGATGGACGCGGGGTCAGGAAAAGTGCTGTGACTTGACTGATGTTAAAGTGCAATTGAACTGCTCTCCGTATAAGTTCGTCCTAGTGACTGGGAGACTATATGAGTTTCTTAGGAAAACTTCATTTAAATGAGAGATGATGGGATTTGTAAGAACGGGGAATCGGTATCCAGAAGGGCCGCAGGTCGGCGTAAAGGCTGATGAGGGCTTCCCTGGGGCCCAGCTGCCTGGGGTCCAGTGTCAGCTCTGCCACGTACTCACTGGGGGAATTTGGCAGGTGGTTCAGCCTCTCTGCACCTCAGTCTTCTCACCTGTAAAATGGGAATGGTAGTAGTGTCTCCCTCAGGGAGGTGGTGAGGCCGAAGGAGTTAAAGCGTGAAAATATGGGCTTGGCACGCCATGAATACTCATGAAGTATTGGCTATTTTTCTTGTAATCGGAGAATATTTTTGTATCATGTAATGGGGGCCAGTTTCGACCTAATTCCATCTGACATAGGTGGGAGATTCTCGTAGTTTCCTCTTTGTTTTGTGCTATGTCTGTCTAAGCAAAAAAGCAGTTTCGAGCCCAAACCAGGCTGGTGGTCTGCACGGCACGAAGCTTCTGTCGATGAAAGCAGGCCTTTGGCACTTTCTTCTCTTTCTAATATTTTGTCTGACGCTCCAGGTGTTCCGTAAATATTTCTTTTCCCCTTCTCAATGTTCCCTCCAGAGCTGTTAGTATCTGCAGGTTCTTTTCTGGCATCAGAAAACCTTTTAGCAAAACGCTTGCTTCTCTTTCCCACCAGCATCCTTGCACCTCACCCCCTCCCCAGCTTCCTCGGGAAAGCGGCCAGTCCCTGCCTCAGGTTCACTGCGCCAGTCCCTGCCTCAGGTTCACTGCGGATGCAGAACCGGCTGTTAAGATTCACCTGGAGAGGTGCTCCAGCAGAAAGCCGCAGTCATGAAAAGTCCTCTCTGTTCCTTTCCTGGTCCATCCTCACTCAGCCGGCTCTTTATTGCATGTGGGGTTACGAAGACTATAGCCCCGTATGTATCTGGATAGGTTTGAATCTCTCCATGGCCAGAACCTCTTTATTTGCGGGGTGTTTGCAGAACTCCAGATTGCTCTGCGTGGCTGGAACAAAGGGCCCCAGGGGCCGTGGCGGGATGTAAAGCCTGGAGAGGTCGGCGGGCGGCGGGTCCTAAGTCCAGGGATACAGGCATCACTGGAGCATTTTATGTGGGGGCGTAAAATGACTTGGTTCTGTACTTTATGATGGGCATTCTCACCAAGGGAGTGGTACATGGAGAGGAAGGTGTGAACTGGGCTCAGAGAAGTGAAGAGGCAGCACTGTGTCAGACTAAGATTTGAGCCAAAGCCCTTTCCTCTTTTCCCCCACATGGCATGCTGCCTACCAGAAATAGCTTCCCCCATCTGCAGGGTAAGTTATGGGACGTGAACTAAGTCAGTGGCTGTGGAAATTGACAGGAGGAGGTAGAACTCATCGGACTCGGTGATTGGATTTGAGGAGGAAAAAGTGAAGGGGAGGAAGGAATCCAGGATGACTCCTAGGGTTTGGGTTTGTCTGACTGGTGAGCAGTGATACGATTTACAAACAGAAGATGCAGGTTTGGTGGAAATGATCATTTTGCATACATGCAAGAGACGAAGAGGCGTGTCAGTGACTGCACATTCAAGGCACTTGCCAAATAGAGGTGGTGTGGTGGTGGTGGTGGTGTGAGTGATGTTATAAGGGTGGTGATGGAGGTGGTGGTGGTGATGGTGGAAGTAGTGGTAGAGGAAGAAGTGAAGACTGTTGTGGAGATGGTGGTGAGGGTGATGGCGGGGGTAATGGTAGTGGTGGTGTTAGTGGTGGAGATGGTAGGGGTGATGTTATAAAGCTGGTGATGTGGATGGTGGTGTTGATGGTGATGGTGGAGGTGATGGAGGTGATGGTGGAGGTGATGGAGGTGATGGTGATGATGGTAGTGGTAGTGGTGGTGATGAAAGTAGCAGCTGCATAGAAACAACAACAGGAGTGGAGACACATTGTTCTCATCATAATCCTTTTATACCTTCTACCTTTTCTGGTTGAGAGGGAAAACAGATGTCCAGAGAAGGCAGAAATCACATCATGCCACAGTGATTGAGAGCTGAGTCTATATTAATGGTGAGCTAAAACTGCAGCCACTGGAGCATACTTAGTTGTGGTTTCTGGGAAGCAACAAGGAACAGAGGTATTAATATTTGGATGATACGATTTGGCACTTCTTGAGACAAACTTTGAGACATCTAAAAAAAGCTTAATTATGCTTTGAAGCAGAATTTACCAAGATGCACTCATTGCATCTTGACTCAAAGAGCAATAAAATGAGAGCACTGAGTTGCATTCTTCTCCAACACACCTACTTCCACAAATAGTCTCTTCTCCAGGTGGGAGGCACCCTGCATAGTGTATGGGACAAAGCTGAGGTTCAGTCACCATTGGATGATCAAAGGAGCTAGTGGGGAAGCGTAGGAGCGGAAGGGAAAAAGGAAACATTCTGCACCTTTGAGTTTGTTATCACAGCCTGATTTGGAAATATTCACTAAGTGTGCAGCTCAGAGCACCCTACAACTCTATTAACAGAGTTAATAGAAAGTTCTTCCAGATGACTGGATAAAGAAGACGTGGGGGGGGGTGCGTGCGTGCAATGGAATACTACTCAGTCATAAAAAAGAATGAAATAATGCCATCTGCAGCAACATGTATGGACCTGGAGATCATCATACTAAGTGAAGTAAGTCAGACAGAAAAAGACAAATACCATATGATATCACTTATAAAAAATGATACAAATAAACTTATATACAAAACAGAAAGAGGCTCATAGACATAGAAAACAAACTTATGATTACCAAGGGGGAAGGGGGAGAGGGATAAGTTAGGAGTTTGGGATTAGAAGATACACATTACTGTATATAAAAGAGATAAACAACAAGGTCCTACTGTACAGCACAGGGAACTATATTCAATATCTTTCAGTAACCTATAATGAAAAAGAATATGAAAAAGAATATATGTATGTGTACGTATAACTGAATCACTATGCTGAACACCAGAAACTAACACAACATTGTAAATCAACTATACTTCCATTAAAAAGAAAGAAAAATTCTTAGAGTGTCGATGAACTTTGAATAACAATTGCTTTCTGTAATACAGAGCAGTGATAGGACATTAAGACACAGTCTATTCCTAATGATTAAGTGAGCGAACTTTATTTCTTCATCAGGTAATTATAAACTAGGTCTTGTGTTCATAACACATGGCAGGCAAATAACACTCCAAAGAAGAGAAGGAAACAAAATGAGAACAAGTGAATACCGTTGTCATCACCATCACACACTCACTTTCCCTAAACGACAGTTACCTTTGGGTCAAGATTTTGACCAAAACCTTTGTGAGAAGAACCAGACCTTCTCAGATACTGGAATTCGTCCTCCAGAACAGCCCCTTGGCCTCTGCTGCACCATCTCTAATAACAGTTGTAATGGGTATTATTATGTATTCACACCGTTATCACCCTGTCATTTTCTGTATCTTGTTCCTCAAGAGGTATTTTTGTGTGAAGCTCACCATGAGCAGTGGAAGGGAAGCTGGTGTCGCCTTATAGACTGATCATCAAAGAGGGTCAGTGAGTATTGGCCTTAAGAATCTCTGGCAGATTTTGGTCAGTTCCTTTATGCGCTTTGCAAGGAAGTGTGCAGAATCTTCCCTAAATCTGTTTGTGTTACAATGAATCCAAACAGCCCTGGAACAACTTGGAAATACATCGAGTTGCAGTGTGGATCCACACATGCACGTTTCTGCTCTGTGCGAAAAAGACGAGAAGGAAGCGGGAAGGAGGGGTTCCTTCTGTCTCTGCAAACATGATAAACTCAAACACGGTCTCCCCACGGAACCAAAACTGGGTGCCTCGTGCAGGGACTGGCTTACGCATGCATTGCTTTCTCTGGAACGTGGAACTTCTGCCAGGAATGTGAGCTGAGTCACCTTGTCATCCGTGCCCTCTGTTACGTATCCTCAGAGCGTTTTCTAGAGCTGCTCTTTGGTGGTGACCGATTGCATCCACCTCCTCTCTCATCCCTCTTCATTCACCAACTACACTTCATCCCCCGGGTCGTCTTTCAGTCCCTGGAGCATGAGTGACTTCTCACCAGGTGGTCTCCGCCCCTACCTCTCCCTCTGCAGAGAATGCTTTTCAATCTATCCTTTCCATGCCAAATGAGCTGCCTCCTCCTCACCCTGCAGGTCTCAGAGAAGGCACCCATCCCTGATCACTGCAGCAGGTCAGGTCCCCTTTGGGATGATCTCAGCCCCCGTGCTTCCCACACTTACTGACATGGTCATTCATTGGGTAGTTGTCTGCCTTGCTTTGCACACTCTGGGCTCCATGCGGACAGAGAGCCTCCCTTTCCCACTCACTAAATACTCTCATTCAACGAGTGCTTCGTGTGGATTGCATGTCTATAAGAAACATGGCGTCATGGTCTTGACCTCCATGGATCTGAGACCTGGATGGAAGGAAAGCTGTAATAGGACCTCACCTGGCGGATGTCACTGTCCTGCCACTGTCTCCCCTAGTAGGGCTGTCATTAGTCTCTGCACGTTAAAGTTAATTGGGGAAGTTAGCCGACATGATCTGTTCTTTGCAAAATTATTTGGAGTTTATATGGGTTGCTGTGAAGGTTAAGTCAGGAGATGAGCTCTTAGAATGCTTCTTGGCACACAGTAAGTACTCAATAAATGTCGGTGGTTTTCCTGAGCTTCGGAAGATGCATTATAGCACACCTCCAGATCGTTTTGCACCTCAGAATTCTCAGGCAGGATGGTTGTGGGTGGAAGCTCTGTGATAAAATTTAGCAAACAGGGCCATTTCTCTTTCCACATCATTAGGACATAAATGTGTTGGGAGGTTCAGAGGTCAGATAATGGCAGATAGTCTCCCTCCTTAAGAATCCATTGCAGGGGGTGCAATGCATGAGGTCCTGGGTTCTATCCCCAGTACCTCCATTAAAAACATTTTTTTTAAAGAATTGATTAACTGTGGGCAAAGCACCTGACGTTTGTTGTAGCAGCATCTAAATAAACTTAAAATAGGCCAGATGCATTTTCTGCCTCAGGTTGAAAACCTTAGAGCATAGATTGGAGGAGACCCATTCTGCTCTGTGGAGAGAATGCCTCGTCCTCCCACACGGCTTTCCACTGGGAGCGTTCGGGGCTGCCACGCCGCACGTGACTGCTGTGGAAGTTTCTGGATTCTGCTGTCAGCCCTTCAGAAAGCATCAGTCCCAGTGGTTACGTAGAATGAATTTATTCTTCCCCTCTCCACGTGGGAGAAAAAGAGGAATCTCATAGCTTCCACTTCCTGAGACCTCTTCAGAAAAGAGATGCTCTGTCTGTCGAGTAAAAGCTTGAGATTTAAAGCCGGATCTGCCACGATGCTTTTGGAAACTTGAGAGCAGGGTCTCAGACCAGATCTATATCTGGATCACTTTTGTTTGAGAGAATTTTTGTTGTTTTAGTTTGCTTCTTATCTTGATTCCGTGTTTTGGAAAAGACCGAAGAAAAGCAAGTGAGGGGTGTGTCCTGGACCATCTGAGCAAGGAAGGCGAGACGAGACCTTTTCCAGAAGAGCCCAGCCTCGTGCACGGGCCAACCTTTCAGCACTCGTGCTTTGCTAGTCTGGAAATCAGGAACATTGCTTCCTCCCAGTGGTGGATGAAGGATGACAGAGTGAGAGCCTGGGTTCTGACAGTGCCCAGGAGGTGAGAGTCAAACTGGAGTGAAAAGCACCGAAACCCAAAATAATGCCCACGCTGTGAGTGCTGCCTGGGACAGCACGACCTGAGCTGTGTCCATCTCCCCTCTCGTTCCTTCTGCGGTTACAAGCCCCGCTGAGCCCGCACAAGAGCCGAGCGGTCCAGGCCACTGTCAGCTTTCCACGCGAGGATTCCAGACCACAGCAGCTGAAATCTGAACTGCTGAAAAAGTGTTTGGCAGCAAACACACGCAGATGCCCCCACAAGCTCACTTATCTGCTAGTAACTGAAGCAGAAGCCAGACACGTGGGAGAGAAGTAAGAGTGAAGAGGGCAGAGCCCGGGAAACTCACTGACAGCAGCGTTATCTGCCTAAATCCACATTATGCTGTCACGGGTCCGTCTGCACACCCAGGCGAGTGCCCTGGGGTAAAAAAAAAAAAACAGAAAATCTACCTGTAAGATTTGACTTGCTATTAATAGATGGAAGTTGGTGGAGAAGGCAAAAAAGTAGTTTTCTGGGCAAAATTTGGAACATAGCCTTCTTTTTTAACTTTTTTTTTTATTGAAGTATGGTTGATTAACAATGTCGTTAGTTTCTGGTGTACAGCAAAGTGATTCAGTTATGCATATATATATTCTTTTTCATGTTCTTTTTCATTGTAGATTATTACAAGATAGTGAATGTAATTCCCTGTGCTCTACAGTAGGACCTTGTTGTTTATCTGTTTTGTGTATAGTAGAATGCATGTGCAAATCTTGAACTCCTAATTTACCCCTCCACTCCCTTTCATAGCCGTAAGTCTGTTTCCATGTCTGGGATCACAGCCTTCTGGGTGACACATGAGAGAGACAGCAGTGAGCTAAGGTTCAGCCTGCCTATCTGTGGAATGGAGGGTAAGAAAAGGGTGTGTGTTTGTCGGCCTTGATGACTCCCCACCCCCACCCCTTCTCAATGCTTCCCTGATGCTACCCGGGCAGTTCCATTTCATTATTATTCATAAGAGAAATGCACTGCCTCTGAGCATCTGCCTCTGATCACAGCTACATCTGGCCTCCAAGCTCGGAGGCCAGGGATCTTAGAGCACGCGGGTGAGGGAGAGGTGGCCTGGTCTTCAGGGCTGAGCACGGGCGGAAGTTCTCCAGGACCCTGTCTTCTGAGTGCTGGGCCTCTGGGACAGTGTCCTAGGTGTCATCAGGCGGGGACATGGCCATAGGTATGTAGGTTCAGCACGGGATGTGCAGTGCCACAGGTGCAGACTTGACACTTTGGGAGGTTAGAGTAAGAGCTCTGAGAGTTACTCAAATCCAGCTGAAATCCTGAGTTCAGTTCTCTCTCTAGGCAAGACCTTCCTCGCTGGGGCAGATTCTGTTTGTCCTACAACAGCTCTGCCCAGTTGGTTAACAGAAACACCAAGCTGGGCTGCACAACGGTTTCCAGATATGCGTTGTCCCTCCTTGGGAGAGCATGACACTTCCCCACTCAGTGACGTCAGCTTGGCCAATGAAACGTGAGTGGAGGTGATGTGTGCCGCCTCTGAGCAGAGGCGATGACAGCCTGCCTGTGGTCCACCCTGTCCCTCTCCCTCAGCCGCAGGATGAGCAGCGTTCCAGGTGGAGACGCCCCATCAGCCGAGGTCACAGACTGAAGTCATCATGGAGCCAGGTCACAGCTGACCCACCACAGATACGCAGCCGTGGGGGTTTTTAGCCACTGAAATTTGGCTGCAGCCTTGCCCGTCTCCCGTATGATCGGCACTGGACGTGTGCAGCAGCGGCTTTGGTTCTGGAAAGTGGACAAAGAAGGAACTAGGAAAGGCTGGAAGGATGACAAAGCTATGGTCAAGCAGTGGTGAAAAATTAGGTAAAATTCTCACGTGAAATAACCTGAAAGTCAGATAATGTCCCTAATATGTCTGTGGCTTTAGGCAAAAAGGTGGGAGAACAGGCTGTAGCCAGATTTCATTATTTCACAGGAAAGAAACTGTGGGGAGAGGAAGAACGACTCTGTCTGCAAACCGGGTGGAAAGGGAGTAGAGCTGTCATCCACCCAGAAGCCTGGGGACTCACACAGTGAATGAGGCACAAGGTAAAAGGCCACACTGAGCAGGCCTTTCACGTGACGACAGCCAATCAAGTCAGCCTCGTGCTGGACCCGCATCAGTGATGTGGCTGTGATGCCTTTGGTTAAAGCACCTGAATTCTTCAAGATGATCCCTAGTAAATCCCCCAATGCCCCCCCCCCCCGCCGCAGCACACCACGTCTAAACCCACACCTCCCACACTCGGGGGCTTGCTCCCAGCGGGAGCTCCTCCGGGCGGCGGCAGGGTGAGCTCTGGTAACAAGGAGCTTGTGCGGAACGCTGGCCGCCACCTGCAGGGGGGGGGGCGGAGAAACCAGACTTGAGTTGAAGTGCCACCTGCAGGAAAACCAAAGAAAGGCTACCAGCGGCCAACCTGGTGCATTGTAGGAAGGAGTTAACACCTTCAAGTTTGTGAATTCTGTCACGAGAGGGAGCTGGAAGCTTAGAGCAGGTGTTATCCACACGGGGTCTGAGAAAGCCTCAGAGTCTGCAGCAAGGCTGACAAAGGGTGTTTCTGCCCTGAAGGCAGCGAGTGAAGGTGAGAGGAGGTGACTGCTACTTCAGATATGAAAACAACAACACAGCTCCAAGGACCATGAAAAGTCAAGGAAATGTGACATCACCACAAGGTCACAGTCATCTTCCAGTAACTGACCCCAAAGACATGGAGACCTACAATTTACCCAATAAAGAATTCAAAAGAGCTCTTGTAAGGAAACTCAGTGAGCTACGAGAAAACCCAGGAAGACAGTTCAGTGAAATCAGGAAAACAATACATAATCACAATGAGAAGTTTACAACAGATAGAAATCATAAAAAGAGAACCAAACAAATTCTGGAGCTGAAGAATTCAGTGAATGAAGTGAAAAATGTAGTAGAAAGAATTAACATTACAGTAGATTAAATGGAAAAAAAAACAGTCAGGGAGGTAGAGATAAGAGCTTTGAAATAATCCTATTTGAGGAGAAAAAAGACTGAGGAGGGAAAAAAAGCCTACATGATCTGTGGGACAGTTTTGAGAAAACCAACACTTAAATCATTGGAGTCCCTGGAGGAGAAGAGAGGGGCAAGGGGGCCGAAACCTTCTTCAAAGAAATAATGTCTGAGTGCTTCTCAAAACTAGGGAGAGATCTGGGCATCCAAGTTCATGAAGCCAGTAGATCATCCCATGAGTTCAAACCGAAAGTCTTTTCCAAGGCACGTTCTAATAAAACTGTCAGAAATCAAAGACAAAGAAAGAAAACCACAGATCACTAATCCTGATGAATAGAGATGCAAAAATTCTCAACAGAATATGACCAAACTGAATTCAACAGCGCTTTTAAAGGATCATGTATCATGACCAAGTGGGCTTCATCCACGGGATGCAAGGATGGTTCAGCATAGACAATTCAATAAATGTGATACACCCCATTGACAGATCATTAATAGGATTAATAGAATGAAAGATAAAATCATATGATACTCTCAAATGATGCAGAAAAACATTTGATAAAATACATCCTTTCATGATAAAAACTCTTAACAAACTGAGTATGGAAGGAACATACGTTGACACAATAAAGGCCGTATATGGCCAGCCCAGAGCTAACCTCATACTCAGCGACTGGTAGAGGTTGACCATGTCCCGTGGAATCCCCGTCAGGATTCAGGGGGGTAGGGGTCAAGTGCATGGGAGTAGCTCACCCTTGGAGTGCAGTGCAGGCATTCTGTACCACCAGGCCTCCCTGCATCCTGGCCACAGCTGGCTGGTTAAATCTTCGGCATGGAGAAATGTGTTCCTATTGTGAAAGCGATGCTCAGAACACCCCACTCCCCCTTTTCTCTCAGAAAAAAAATCACATACCAGAATTTGTCATCTTCATCATTTCCAAAAGAAATCTCCAACAACCGTTCTTTTGTGTAATACCATTTGGGGGTTCTACCCAGTCTTTCAGAGAAGTTTGCAAGTTGCCTCCTTAATGGCTGATTCCAGGAGCAACAATATCTCCCGTGCTTCAAGTTTCTCAGGGAAGCCAAGACGTCTTTTAAGCGTCTGATGATTCCTACATGCATCCTCTCGGTCCAATTGCGGATAAAATCACCAAATTTTAAGAAAGGACTATAGGAAAGGAAGGACCTGTTATATGTAGATACGGTGTGGGATGTATAATTGGGGTGAAAGACAGTTACCTGTTTAATTACAGTGCACCCTGAAATGAAGTGATTCTTCCATGGCTTTAGTCATGACACACGATGCCGTGTAAGAGACTTCTCACGACTCGTGAATGCTGGTGCAGGTGTTATTTTACCCCCGTTACGCAGGGCTGTGCTGGGAAATGTTTCACAACCTGCTCTCCGGGAGGGTAGGGGGCCTGGTTGGTAGCGATGGCCGATTTGCATAGTGTAAATGCTGCTACCATAGCTGACCTCCAGCTGCCAGCGTGACATCGACCAGTGGGAAAGATGTTCCTCGTGGTCTTACGAGCAGGCGTTAGCTTGAGCACGTCGCTGCACGCCGTTCGTAGATTCCGTTGTTATTCTGGAAGGTTGTAGCATGTGTAGTCATTGCTGATGGGAAGATGCTGCGTTTTTGCTTAAGTTTGGGAAAAAATTTGAAAATCATGCTCTAGGATTTCTGTGCAAGGCTTATAATTTTTTTTTAAACATTGCTTATTTGTTTCTTTAAATGTGAAGAAAGGAAAGTGGATAAAACTACAAATTCAATATGACTGATTTACCTTTCATTATAAACTGACATATATATGAGACATACATATGACTTATGTATGAGAGGCTGCATTTTCGTGGAGGACTGTTAGTTTAAGGGGAGAATTGCCAAATACTATCTGATATTTGAAATATTTATGAGTCATGAGTGCTTCAGTTTTGTCATTCTACTTTGGACAGAACCATACATCTCTCCTTGGGTTTACGGACACTTAGCATTGGAAATGCTGTCCTTGTTTGCCGAGAATATAGATCTGATTGTTTTCAATGTTGTTTTGAAAAAAGTTAGCCTCAGAACAAGAGATTTAAACACTCAGCAAAATTTTAGATTGGCTTAAGAAGGGATGTCCTTTCTTGGCCATTTTGGGGGAGAGTTGGGAAGAGGAATTTTTCATCATGTAAATGTGCAGACACAAGATGGTGCTAAAGGAGTATTTTTTAAGCAGGGTTCCTTTTAAAACACTTTAGAAATGAGTAATTTTAAGATGTGATCTAGATGTTGGTATTTGTTTTTGTTTTTAAAGATCTTTAAAGGGGAGATAGGTATTGAGTGAATAGAAAAATGTGACAGATTAAAAACAAATAACATGTAAAAATAAACAGTTTTAAAATTAAAAATACAATAAAAATGTTTTAAATTCAAGTTTTTAAATTAAAAAAAATTTTTTTAATTTAAATTTTTTAAATTGAAATTGGTAGAAAAGAATTCACAAGGTCTGTACAATGAACAGATCAAGGTGAGGGGGTCATGGGCTCTGCTTCTGTCACCCTGACCGGCCTTCCCTCCAAAGAAGCACATTCATCTTGCCTGCTCTTGCTTGTGGTTGACTCAGTGCTCAGGTTGGTTTCTGCTCCAGGAAGGAAGTGTGTCGGAATCTCCAGGAAGAACCTTGATGTGCAGGATTGCTCTCTGCCTCTGGTGGGGCTTCATAGTCTGACCACCCACCCCATCTTTTCTCGTTCGTATCTCGGCCCCGGTTGCCCACTGCTGCCTGTGTCTCTGTTTACGTAGATGTCTCCACCTGTGCTTGGGGAAGGGGTGGTTTTCATTTGTGTCACTCCTTGTCCTCTGGCCCCTTACTTACAGGGCTGCTCCTGGCTGCCTTCTGGTTGCCAACCCAAAACATTCCTCTGTTCTGCTCCCGTGTTCACCCTCCACTTCTCTTTCGGCTTTGTCTCAGGGCTTAGGACCCCAATTTGTTGCCTTAAATTATGGCCCATTTCTGAAGTCCAAATAATGGAGAACAAGGGAAACCTAAGAGCTCGTCACTAACCCCTACTTGGCCTGACAAATTATTTTGAAATAATTTGAGACTCAGAAAAAAGTTACATAGTAAAATAATTTCCATATTTACTCAGATTCTCCAACTATGAATAACTTACCACAGTTGCTTTATTCTTTCCCCTCTTTTCTGAACCATTTGAGAATGCAGTATGAATACAGTGATCCTTTTCCTTTACCTCTGAATACCTCAAGTGTATTTCCCCAAAAATAAGGAGATGCTCTTCCATAATCATAATACTTTTGTCAACACCAGGGAATATATTCTCTAATCTATCTACGTATCAAATTTCACCAGCCATCCTACTAGTGTCCTTCATGGGAAGAATGTTTTGTCTGGTCCAGAGTAGAATCTCAGACCACAGAGTGCTTTGGTTGCTGTGTCTCTTTAATCTCTAACTTGGAACAGTTTCTCTCTTTGTTTGCCACGGCTTTGACGTTTTTGAAGAGCCCATTTGTGTTTGTAGGATGTCTCTTGGTTTGTTTGGACTGATGTTTCCTCTTCCCTAGATGCAGGCTCTGCATTTTTGTCAGAAATACAGCGGAAGTGATGCTGTGTCCTTCTCAGGGCGTCATATCAGGAGGTATGTGATGTCACTGCTGCTGGCGTTAATGTCGGTCCCTTGGGTAAGGTGATGTCCGCGGGTCTCTCCAGTATCAACTTACTTCTTATTAGCTTTGCAATTAACACAATTAATAGCTATGTTATGGGAAGATACATGGAGACTAGATTAGTCTCCCGTTTGTCGTTAGTCTTTCCCCTAGTCTTAGCAACCTTTGATGATTCATGTCTGAAACTGGTATTACTGTGGTCTTTGCCAAACAGTGATTCCACCGTTCCTTCTGCACTCATTGACTGGTTTTCAGCTTTAAGGAAAAGCTCTCCCTTCCCCTCCATTTGTTTATTTGTTTGTAAATATTTGATCTATTTATAATAAGGGTTCATGTATTCTTACTTCATTATATGGACGTCAGCCTGTCTCTATTATAATTTCTTCTAATGCTCACACCATCCCAGTTTGGTCAGTGGGGTTTACACTGAACCTGGCTGTTGTGTCCTTTTGACATGTTCCGATCACTCTTTGATCAATTATTTACTTTCTTTGGCAACAAGAAGTTCCAGGCTTACTTCGTACTTTCTCAGCCTCAGCCCTGCAATCAGCTGTTTCTCCAAGGAGCCCTGACTCATTTTGTGGAGGGTGGTCCTTAGTAACAGAGATCTAGAAACTACTGGAATTATCTCAGGGTAGATGGCTTTTTAAAATCATCTATCCTTAGTCTTGTCACAAATTTAGTAAGAGGAGGTTCATGGACATTTTTCCCTGGCTCCATCTCTGTTTTCCGAGCTCTAGAATTTCTAGGTTCCTCAAAATACAGAGATGAAGTCTTTCGTTGGCTCACCTTTGCTTCCGGGATGCTGGGCATGATTTTCAGCTCTGCAGGTTAAATTCAGATGTTGATTGCAGACAGCTCTGGTTGGAAGAGTTTTGTGCCCGTATCACCTCAGTTTGATAGACAAGAATCCACAGAAAACTATGAGTTCAGCAGAGAGAGCTCTAATCTACCTTTAAACTCTGCCAGGATGTGCTAAAACATGAAATACCCTGACTCTTCTGAAATCACTGGTTGACATTTTTTTTGGTGGGTTTTGTTTCATTTTGGTTTTTCCCATCAAAGAGTGATAGTATGAACGCATAGCCACCACTTTGCAGGTGGCTGTGCCCTCTCCCCTGGCTTGGGGAACCTCCAGGGCACCACCCCTTGCACAGGGGGCCCCCAGGGACTGCTGAAAGGTGACATCCTTTCAGACCTATTTTGTAGATGAAGCTGTCTTCAGGGCATGATTCGAGCAGGCTGTATCATCCTGTCATTTTAGTGCAGCTGAAAGGGCAGGTGTTCCTGGCTCTGCGTAAAAGAAATATTGTAGAATGTGGGGCTTTGTTAAAAGTAAGGTAATGTCATAAATACTCTGACTTAAAAGCTTCCTTTGGGGGACGATAGCTTGGGTGTTTCAGTGCACAAGGATTACTGTACCAAAAGCCGAGTATTAAAACACGATGCCCTAGATTTTCCTTGAAGGGAGTAACTTGAACACAGGTTTACAGCAGAAGAGGTTTGTAAGCATGGCAGGGTTCCTTTTTTGCATAAATCTAAAAAGGATTATATGTTGTCTAATAATGCATGGAAGTAACAAAATAAACATTGCTTAAAGATCACCTGTATGTAAGTGCACACACATATACACTTATGGCTGAGATCCTGACGTGGCTTGAATCAGCCACATCTGGTGATTCCCATCATGCACTCAAGACTCCCCTGTCCACAGCTCCATGCAGAGGACCAGGGCACGTGGTTATCAGTGCTCAGAAAAGCCAGAGGGCAAGGGCTGGCCCCCTGTGTCTTCAAAGTTGCAAGAGCAAAACTGGAGAAAACGAATTGTTGTCAAGACCGTAAAGTAGAGTCAAATCTAGAAAGGTCAGGAAGGAAGTGTATTCAGAAACACGGGAGGAGTCAGGAAGGCAGAGAGAAGGTCCAAGGCACTCAGTCTTCGGGGAGCTGGTGTGTCTGGGGTTGTCTTGATTTCATTTGCAAATGTTTGATGCATGTGTACCGGTCACCGTCCCCCTTCATCTGGCTTAGAAGATCGGGAGGGGCTAGCCCTGAAATCCACCGTTACTGTGCAATGAGTGCTTTGGGATGAGGCTTGTCGGGGGAGAGGGACATGCCCAGGTTCCCTGGGTTGGAAGGTGCCTGCTCCGAAAGTCAGCACCTTGGATGGTGGGATGCGAATCAGGGTGGACCTCGCAGAGTGCTGGAGAAAAGCTGGAATTGAACAAGAGCAGGGTGGGAGACAACGCAGAGAACCTGCTTCAGTGAGGGTCGCATATGAAGAGGAAGTGACCTTGAGGTTCATTTTGAAAGATAAATAGGGATCAAATGGAAAGGGCATTCTAGACAGACAGGACAGTTTCTGAAAAGGCATGCTATGTTCAGGGAATCATAATAGTTCATGGATTCTATAATGGGGAGGGGTCTGTTTCCTTACCTAAATTTTGAGTGTCTGCAGAGCAAAAGCAGAACATCACACTTTATTCACTTTGTCATAATGTCTAGAACCCCTCGGTAGACTTGTAACTTAGGGGGTGGGCTCTAAAGGCAGTGTGCAAGGGGGAAATTAGATGTCAGAGTTGCTCTTGAGAAGTCTCTGAGGTTGTCCATCGAATGCAGCGAATAGACATCCTGCCTTGCAGTGAATACAACACGAACACGTTTCTCTCCATCGTTGGAAAAGGTCGATGTTCCTGCAGCTGAACACAGGGTGAAGGGGTGGGTTTGCACTGATGCTCGTTAGGAGAGTAAAGAGGTAAACAGCAGAGCAGAAGATATGGACAACACATACATCCTAAAAATGGCTTGTCGTTGAGAACCTGTAAGGAATCCCTTCAAGTCAAGAAGGAAAAGGCAGACCGTTTCTGTTGACATGACCTAAGAATGTCAGCAGTACTTTACGCAAGAGGTGCCCCGTGGGTGAGTACCCAGCGAAAGATGCCCAATGTCGTTGGTCCTCGGGGAAGTGCAAGTTGAAACCAAGATGATCTACTCATATCTTCATCAGAATGGTCATCATTTAAAATAAAGTAATATACAGTAGACCCCCCAAACCACCAAACACCTAGGCATAAATACAACAAATAACAGATGTGCTAGACTTTTTTGACGAAAACTGTAAGACATTGCTGAGAAACACTAGAAAAGCCCTAAATAAGTGGAAAGATACACCACGTTTATGTTATGGCATCGATATTGAGATGCCAGTTCCCCCAAATTGCTCCATAAAACCAATGAAATCTCAATCAAAATCCTTGAGAACTTTGTTTTTAAAGAAATTGACAGGCAGATTCTAAAATTTATAACAAAAACCCTAGACTAACAAAGAACAGATTTAGAAACCTAGACCACCAGATTCTGAAAATTATGACACTACACTGAGTGAGAGAACATAGAATTGGCGTTAGGGTAAATGAAGAAGATAATAGAAGAGAACACGGGGTTCGTAAACACAGCGACTCCCAAAGCCGCTTGGTTTTTCACGAAGATGCCGATGACGCGATCATATTGAAAGCAGAGCCTTTTCAATAAATGACACTGAAACAGGCTAATATCCATATGGGGAGAAATGAACTTCAGCCTGTACCTCTCACCACAAACAAAAATTAATTCTAGACGAATCATAGACCTAAACGTAAAAGCTAAAACTATAAAACCTCTCGAAGAATACACAGGAAGATATCTTTATTACCTTGAGCTAATATTTCTTAGAAAGGGCAGAAAAAAAGCACTAGCAGTGAAAGAAAAAAAGTGATAAATTAATGTCTCCAAATATAAAAACTTGAAACCCACTAAGCAAACAAAACAAACCACCAGCTGCAAAACAGATTTGTGATGTGTGCATCTGAACAAGAACTTACCAGGTACGAAATAATACTTTCAATTTAATGATAAGAATTCAAACAACCTGATCTTTAAAAATGGACAAAAGGCATTTACAAAATGAACTACCTAAAGGCACAATAAACATGTGAAAAGTTCTTCAGCATTATTGCTCTCAGATTAAAATCGTATTAAAATCAGTTTATACTACCTAATGACTCTGCCTATATTTCTGGTTTTGATCTGTGAGAGGAAGCTTTGCCCTGGAGCTGTAAGTGGAAGGTCGGAAAGGCTGTTTGCAGCCACCCCTACCCCTCCCATCCTTCTGGCTCCAAGCAGGTGAGCCACCCTCCCCCTCCCAGCACCCTCTGCTCCCCCACCCTGTCTCAGCAGCAGCTCTTCCCTTGCCTAACATCCTCATGGAGTATTTCTGCACACTGTGTGACGCAGTGACTTAATCCAAGGTCAGAAGTAAACCAGGGATGGAACTAGGCTTGAAGACTCTGTCTTACATCATGTCTGTGCAAGCTCGCGGTCATGGACCAAAGGGGTCCAAGTCCAACATCTGTCAGCATCCTTGTGGGCGGGCCTGTCAGTTACAAACTAGGACCCGTAACAAAATCAACCATGCCCTCCACCTAGGGTCTCCCTCCTGACAAGACAGAGGAGCCTGGAGGGGACTTGCTTTTAATAGACCTGAAAACTAGAAAGTATTTGGCAAGTGGCTGTGTTCCTGGGAGCCAGGCACTTACTAGTTAGCCTAATTTAGAACAGATCGCGTGTCTCTTTTTATAAAGAACTGTTGATGCTCAGCAAATAATAAGTAGTAATAACGAGGTTCTCTTGTGAAAATAAAGGTTTTGTTTGTTCTATGCAGTGTGTAAACTGAGGGGAGCGGGGCAGAGGGAAGGCTGGGTAGATTTTTCCCTTGAGGCAGCTGAGACGGAGAACATCACAAACATTGGTAAACACAAAGGTCAGGAGTGTGAACGAAAAGTACTGGACACCATATAAGTAAACAAAGAATGCTGAAGCCATCAAGTCATCAGCTGCCACCACCCCCCAATGAAGACAAGCCTACAGCCACACACAATGCTGCACTCTGAGGGGACTCAGAATAATAAAGGACAGGGTACTGGCCCTAGATAGCTAGGTGCTTGTCAAAGGAATGAATTCAACGAGCCCACATGTTTGCTTCCTCCCATACATAGAAAAGCACTACATTCTTTAACTTGAGATGCCTGGCTTTCTTTAGATAACAAGTAATCTTTTATTGTTCCAACTCCCTGGTCTTTGTTGTAAAGCTCCTGTATATCCTAGCTCCTCCTCTGTCTCTTTGGAACAGTACCTCAGAGCAGTCTGAGGGGCTGTCATCCCGTCTGGAGTCCTCCCGCCAAATGAAACATAACTCTCGACTTTTAGGCTGCACATTTATTTCAGTGGACAGGAGGAAGATAGAAGGAGGAAGTTGTAGGGCGTGGAGACCATGAGCTTACTTCATCTAATAAGGTGGATGACAGAGAGGAACAGAGTCCTGCTACCTTCCTGTCTGTTCCTCTGTCTCTGTCTCTGTCTGTCTCTATCTCTCTGTCTCTCTCTCTCTCTCTAAGGGTGTGTGTGTGTATGTGTGTGTGTGTGGTTACTTTTTGCTTACCACAAAATTAATGCATGCCCAGTGGAGAACATTTAAGTAAGACAAACAAAAAGAAAGAATGCACCTGCCACCTAATTGCTCAGAGGTAGCTGCTGTTTGTTTTTCCAGGGTTTCTGTTTGCATTTGATTTTGAAGGAAAAGGTTGCTGTTGTGCAGCCTGCCTTTCCATTGCTTTCCTCCCTGAAAAATTTGTTTTGAGCATTTTCTCACATTGAAGCATATCCTGCTTCAAAAATCATTGGGAACTATTACTTCATAAATGGCTAATTTAAATTATATCCTTTTAATCTATATTTAGGTAATTTCAAAGAGTTCATTGCTCTAAGCAGTGCTGTGGTGAGTATCCATTCTGTATGCCCCTAATTACTTTCCTGGAGGTGGATTTGTTGAATCTAAGAATATGCTATTTTTAATTTGGGGAAATATATGGCCAAGTTGGCATCTGAAGGTTATAATTCCCACCAGCCATACGTGAGCACGCCCATTGTATTACTGGGCATATTAACATCTCATCTGGTCTTTGCAATCTGATTTGATAGAAGAAATATCATATGTTGTGATTTCAGTATTTATGTTTTTTGGGAAACTGACATGTTTTGACTATAGTTTTTCATCAATGAATTACCTTTTTAAATCTTTTGCCCATTTTATCATGGCATGAGATTTTGTGTTATTATGTGTCTGTGATGTTTATTGCTCGTCCACATGGCAGGCACCATTCTAGGCACCAAGGATGTAGCAGTGAAAAAAGTGAAAAAAAAAAAAAACCACACAGACCAAACTCCTACTCTTACAAAAAGTATTTTCTAGAGGGAAACACAAGCAGAAAGTATTTTTTTTATTAATAAATAGAACTTATCAGGTGGCACTAAGTATGTCGAAGGAAGAGAAAATGGGATAAAGTGATAAAGCCGTGGTCCTCAGCCTCAAGCCTGCCTGCGCACTGAAGTCTTCCAGAGAGCTTTGGGAACCAGTGATGCTCAGGCCCCTGCCTGAGGACAAGGTGAAACTTCAGGACGGGCCTGGCTGGTCATATTTCCTAATGTGCAGCCAGCGTGAGGACCACCAGGTCAGAGGATGAGGGCGGTGCCTTTTAGGTGGCCTGGTGGGAAGGGCCTCTCCATGTGAGCAGAGACCAGGCAGACATCTGGAAAAGCTGTATTGCCAGCACCCTGCCCGACATCTAGCTCTGAGTGGGCATGCAATAGTGAAAGAAAGAATGAATGAATGAGTGATGAACTGATGGCCTCAGTATATGGGATGGTGTCAGCGAAGCTTGTCTGGAGAGGATTAAATTAACAGGGCACCTTATGTCGGGGGTCACCGAGCCCACCCCGAGTTTTCACGATTTACTCAGAGGACTCGCCATGCGGTTGCACGCAGGACCGAGGTTTATTACAGCAAAAGGATACAAAACAAAACCCACAAAGGGAAAGGGAACCGGATGCACAGTCTCGGGGAAACTGGGTGCAGGCTTCCAAGAGTCTTTCCTCCCTGGAGTCGCACAGGATGTTCTTAAGACCTGGAGGAACAGTTTGTGGCAATGTGTAACATGCCGTGTGTAAATGCATCCTGAGATGCGGTGCCCGGGGTCTTTCTCAGGGGCTGGACCTGTAGGCACCCTCGCCTCACATGTACCAAGAGTCCAGACTCCTGGAAGGAAAGCAGGCGTTCAGTATCAACCATGTGTTTGTGGTTTATCTGAAATCTGAGGCCCAACGCCCACCAGGGGCCTTTCCAAAGAGGAGCAGACCCAGTCCTGCTGTGTTAACCCTTTCTCCCCACCGTGCCACGTGCCCGGGGCCAGACAGCCTCTCTGCGTTCCTAGAACAACCTTTTTGTAATTCCCAAAGTGGCCATTTCTTGTAAGTCACTTAAAAGTTTCACAAGATGTAGTTCCAGATTTTTCCTTCATTGAGATTGTCGACTGAAATAAATGCATCGCCTAGAAGTTGAGTTATGTTTTATTTGGCGGGAGGACTCGAGCGGAGCCAGGATGGCTCTGAGGGACTGCTCTGAAGAGGCAGGGGAGGAGCTAGGATATACAGGAGCTTTACAACAAAGACCAGGGAGTTGGAACTATAGAAGATTGCTTGTTATCTAAAGAAAACCAGGCATCTCAAGTTAAAGAATGTAGTGCTTTTCTATGTATGGGAGGAAGCAAACATGTGGGCTCATTGAATTCATTCCTTTGACAAGCACCTAGCTATCCAGGGGTAGTATCCTGTCCTTTCTTATTCTGAGTCCCCTCAGGGTCCACCATTGTGAGTGGTTGCAGAGGCTGGGCTGCAGGCTTCTCTTCACTGCGGGGTGGCAGCAGCCACTGCTGATTTGATGGCTTCAGCATTCTTTGTTTACTTATATGGTTTGCAGTATTTATCATTCACAAGATATTAGGACAATTTTGGGAACATGTGTTATGCAACCTCTAATACCTCTTCAAGTTCAGGATCCAGTTCAGGTTCTTGTACAAGATGTAGGAGGCTCAAAAAGACAGCAAATTGTACTTAACTTGTGAAGGAAAAACCGGGCTGTTCTAACAAGATAACTCACAAGTCTAGGAATGTGAAGGAGAGGCTGGGCTGGGCTAACAAGATAACTCACAAATCTAAGTATTGGAATACTGATCTGAGTTCTGCTGGACTAACTTGTAAATCTGGGTTAATTAGTGTTGGTTTGCTGTCATGTTTTTTGCTAGCCAGCTGGGTTTTCAAAGATACTTATCTGGCTTTGGAATGTTGGTTTGCTGCCTCCCCGCCTCCACTTTTGTGATGATAATGCTGCTGAAGCTGTTCCATGCCTATTGGCCGAATACCCCAAGCTTGTACTTTACCCTATAAAACCTCATGCACACGTCTTGGAGGTGCTCAGAGCTTCGGAGCAGAAGCCCCTCTGAGCCCGCCGGCGTAATACATCTGAGTACTCCAACCCTCCGAGTGGTGCTTGTTTCTTGACTGGCCTGTCGTTTCCGTAACAAACTCTTCTTCCTGAAACAGTGCAGTGTATTCCCAAAAGACAGGTACATGACATTAAAAAAAGAAAAAAAAATACCTTCCAAGTAAACTCAGTCTGCAGTATTCTATGGAAATATCATATAAGGCACGTGTAATATGACGTACAGCTTTTTTTAAAATCATCTTTTGTATCAATCCGTCCTGGTTTCAGTGAATGCAGAGTCGTGAGACCCTGCCCTCAGAAAGACTTGTAAGTTCTCATGAAACTGCTGTCTTACTCTCACTGATCAGCTCATCTCCAGCCTTGCTAGAATTGAGGCTTTCAGTAAATCACACAGAAGTTCAAAAGTGACAGATGAGCTCTCTGTAAGATGTTCATAATAAAAATTCAGCAGGGGAAAAAGTCTGATGGATGATTTGGCTTCGTCGTTCCTCCTTTGTCTCTCCTTCAGGGTCAGAGAACATTTTTCTGAGCCTCCTGGCTTTATCTGCAAGAAAAGAACAGTAAGGTTGACCTTGTCTATCTCACAGGGAGACGTTTTGCCCAAAGGCGATTTGATTCAAGCCTGGCGCTGTTCTGGGTCCAACAAAACAATTTACGGCACCATAACCTGTTTAGAATCCTTGCTGGGTGGACTTGAAGCTCCAAAGAGAGAAAGATGACAAGGGATGTGCAGCTCTTGATTGGACTAGATTGCATCCATCACTGGGCATTTTGCACAGGGCAGCAATTCAGTTACGGGGCTTCTGTGTGGGGGCACGGAGACCGTTTCTCAGGGCAGCCCCTGAGGGACGGACCCAGGGAAGGAGAGGCAGTTTTCTTGTTTGCTCTGCCGATGGGTCCTCACTGACACTCTTCCTGGAGAATATATTTATTACCAAATGAAGGCTTATAATAAATGAAAAAAGTAAAATGTGAAAGAATCACAAAATGTTATCAGCTGATGAGTGACATCCTTTCTAAAGCCTTTTTTGATGTTCGATATATGTCTTGTTCCATCTCGTGCCAGGGAGACCCAGGCCTGGGCCAGGACTGCCCCTCACCATGTGCATGTGACACACGGCTCACCTCACCTCTGTTTGTCCCCCACCGTCCTTTCAGATAAATCCCACACCAGTTCACCAGGGCCTTCCTGCCTGGCAGGGCTCACCCCTCCAGCTCTTCTTTGAAGAAACCCTCCTCTGCATTGAAGTCCCACCCATCGAAGCCTTGCTCATCCTGTGACTCCCCAGACTGTTGCTTGTAAGCCTTTGCCTGAAGCACTTCTGTCTGTCTCCCCTCCATGCTGTCAGCCCTGGCTGTTTTGCCTCAATAGCCCCTATTCATCCTTCAGACGTGTATTCAATATCCTCTCTTCCTGGGGGCCCCCGTCCCCACTGGGAGGCCCCACAGGCCCCTCCCTACCCGCTGACTTGCTTCACTGCATTGTAGTGATCTTTGCTCCCATCAGACCACGTCAAAGACCAAATCTGTCTTCTTCACCGCCCTGTCCCTCACTGCCTCCCCCGGAGCCTCAGGAAGTACTTACGGAATGAAGGTGGATCATCGTAAGACTAAGCTCATGCTACTAGGAGGCTGACTGCAGGAATGAGGACGATCTGTTACGTGGTTCTGAGTGCCTGAAAGTGGCTTGGGGGTGTCAAAATTGACGTGGCTCTTCCCAGTGCTGTTCTTCCAGGCTTCACTGGGGGTGTGAAGTGCTGGCTGGGAGAGAATGAAAAGCAGAGCTTAAAAAAAAGAAGGCGCGTTTGGTGGTGGGAGCTAGTCAGCAGAACCTTGCCTTTGCACCAAAGCTTGCCTCCTGGTCCCAGAGGCGCTGGTGAGATGCTGCCGGAAACCAGGAGGGAGTTCACCCCACAGGACTGAGCGCCTAGGGCAGCAGAGTCAACAGACGGTCTGTCTGAGGACTGGTGTGGAGGGATGCTGAAGATTTCTGGGTCCAGGGGCAGACAGCTGGAATCAGCATGGCTCTTGTCCTAGGATGGGAGTCCGTTTTCAGTCCAGCGGGAATGTTTCCTGCCCAAGGGCATGTGGTGAGGGACAGTTTGGTCTTAGGAAGTGAGCCCAGGCTCCTGTGCCTTTGATGAAATTTTTGTGCCAGAGAAGAAAAGAGAAGAGAAAGGAGAAAAGGAAAAGAAAGAGAAAAGGGGGGAAAAAGCAGAAAAAAGGAAATGAAAGGAAAGGAAAAAGAAAAGAAAGTGGAAAAAAACAAAAAGAGAAGAAAAAAGAGAAAAGTAAAGAAAGGAAGAAAAAAGGAAAGGAGGAGAGAGAAGAGAAGAGACGAGAAAGGAAAAGAAGGGAAGGGAAGGGAAGGGAAGGGAAGAGAAGGGAAGAGAAGAGAAGAGAAGAGAAAAGAGAGGCTTCGGGATGTGGGACCCGTGGTGGGAAGTCTTGCAAATACAGTGTGGTCCAGCATTTGCAGTGTGGTCCTTTCTCCACTAAGTCAGGCACCAGAATATTTACCATGTTTTGGACTCTGGTCACCAAGGTCATCATACCCCGTATGGTTGTGTAGGTGGGAAAGAGGCCTGGAACCTAATCTTGGGGCAACATCCACCTTGGTGAATTTTGGAGCAGAGCTGGTTAACTGCCTGTTGAGGGCGCTGTTGACAAGATTCCCACATGAGGGCGGAAGTTGGACAAAGTGATTTTCTCATCTTAAGCTCCTAGGAGTCTTTGTCCCCAAAGTCCAATCTGAAGGCTTAATCTTTCTCTCCAGTATTGGCATTTTAGCTGTTGTGCATCGTTAAAGACTTAGTGATGGTTTGGGAGCGTGGTCCTGTGCTGACCGATTGTGGGGAGCTGTTCCAAGTGGCTGTGATACTGTAACTGTGACACTTAGATGAACGGCTTCCACATGGTAGTTTAATTCCGAGAATTCCCTGACAGCCCTACATCCCATCCACCCGCTTGTTCCTGATGACTTCCTCCGAAAACCAAAAAAAGGCATCCCTGATCCTGTGAATTCCAGGACATCCATTTCATAGGCTCTTTTCTTCCTTCCCTTGAAAACTCCCCTGCTGTTTCGAAAGGTTCCTATCGCTGCCCCCAATCAGTGGAATCAGGAGCAGCCTTTGTGTGTGCGAATATGTATGATTTTGAATTTCCCAAATAGGAAGTCATTTCAATAAAGAGAGAAATATTTCCAGTGTAAATAAGTAAATACTTTGTATTTTGTTGTGCACAATCTATTATAACTGCCCAGAACAGTCCAATCTTTTTCATATAATTGAAATATAGTTGATTTATAATGTTGTGTTAGTTTCTGGTGTACAGTATAGTGATTCAGTTATACACACATACATTCTTTTTCATTATAGATTATTACAAGCTATTGAATATAGTTCCCTGTGCTGTACAGTAGGACCTTGTTGTTTATCTTGTTTATCTGTTTTATGTATAGTAGTTTGTATCTGCTAATCCCAAACTCTTAATTTATCCCTCCCCCTGATCTTTCTCCTTTGGTAACCATAGTTTGTTTTCTGTGTCTATGAGTCTACTTCTGGTTTGTAAGTAAGTCCATTTGTGTCATTTTTTTAGATTCCACATAGAAGTGATATCATATGATGTTTGTCTTTCTGTTTCTGACTTACTTCACTTAGTATGATGATCTCCAGGTCCATCCATGTTGCTACAAGTGGCATTATTTCATTCTTTTTATGGCTAAGTAGTATTCCTTTGTATAGATAAACCACAACTTCCTTATCCAGTCATCTGTCGATAGACATTTAGGTTGCTTCCACATCTTGACTGTGGTAAATAGTGCTGCTGTGAACACTAAAGTGCAGGTGTCTTTTTGAATTAGAGTTTTCTCCAGATATAGCTCAGGAGTGGGACTGCTGGATCATATGGTAAGTCTATTTTTAGTGTTTTGAGGAATCTCCATACTGTTTTCCATAGTAGTTGCGCCAGATGACATTCGCACCAGCAGTGTAGGAGGGCTCCCTGTTCTCCACACCCTCTCCAGTGTTTGTCCTTTGTGGACTTTTAAATGATGACCATTCTGACTGGTGTGAGCTGATACCTTGTTGTGGCTTTGGTTTGCATCTCTGATAATTAGTGATATTTAGCATCTTTCCGTGTGCAGGGCCCTGCACCTTAGGGCTGGAATATGACTTTCAGATGATCTAAAGATTTGCTGCGGCTTTTCCCTCCCTCCCCCTCAGGGGTCCCTCCAGATCCCTGCTGACCCGCAGGCCACCCCACACAGCCCAGCCAGGCTGCGGTCGCCTCTCCGGTAACCTCCAGAGCCCTGCGTCCTCATTTCCCGTGATTAATGAGGCAGCGGTGCCAGGCTGTGGCTCAGAGCGTCCTGGAAGTGTCGCATTCTGGCCGTCACGCAGCCCCGAGCCTCTGAACGGCGTTCCAAGGGGACAGGACCAGACAGCAGGCCAGAGAGTTGCCGTTATTTATGGCGGTGGCTGCTAATGGCCCTTGGCATGTGGAGCACAGTGTGTGTGATGCCGCTGCTGACCGCCTGCCAGGAAGGGCTGGGTGAGAGCTCAGGCTGCGATCTACCGTGCCTGCTGGGTGGTGGGGCTGGGACAGCTGCTGAGGGAGCCTCTGGGGTCTCGAGAACCTGACCCCCCCCCCAGCGGGGACCCCCTCCAACCAGCTGACTCTGGGTGGAAGCAGACACACAGACTCACCACCCACCCCTGCCTGCTATGGA
This sequence comes from Vicugna pacos, assembly GCF_048564905.1. Taxonomy (NCBI): domain Eukaryota; kingdom Metazoa; phylum Chordata; class Mammalia; order Artiodactyla; family Camelidae; genus Vicugna; species Vicugna pacos. The sequence goes on along the minus strand of NC_132997.1, from coordinate 24,564,301 downwards.
CTCGGGGGGTGGTGCACACAGAGGAGAGGCACGTCTGCCCACCTGCCTGCAGCGGCTCGGGGGAAAGGGCTGTGGGTACCACATCCGCACACGCAGCATCGGGGCCTGGGGCTGGGCTTCCAGCTGCCTTAAGCATAAAGGAAATTCTGTGAGAGGACCCGAGGTATTTCCCGAGGCCACAGACCTGTGGGTCGGCCAGTCTAGGGAGATGAGGACAGGACAGCTGCAGCAGGAAGGCATGGCACGGCTGCCTTCTCGGGGCTCAGCCCCAAGACTCCCAGCCTCTGTGTCTCCGCCAGGCTCCAGTTTCCCGGATAGGGAGGTAGATTGGCCTGGCTTTGGTCAGGGTCCTGGATCACCAGCTAGGGTTGGTGTGGACGCTGATGGAGACAGGCCCCCAAGGGAGTCCCCCCCCCCAAGGAGGCATGGCTGTCCCTGGGGGGCTTCTCACAAGGTCTCTTCATGTAGGAGCCCGAGTCTAGGGGTCTCACCCAGCTCTGTAGCCAGATAGCCATGTGACCTCGGAAAAGCTGTCCTGCGCCCCCACCCCCGCACTGGGCCTCAGTTTTCCCGTCAGGGCCTCGGCTCTGACTTTCTGTGATTCTGTAGCAGTGGGCGGCCAAGGGGCACTGGCCTCCGCCTGGAAGCTTCATCGGGTCCCTGAGAGCTCGTGGCTGTGACTGACTGAGAGTGAAGCCCTGGCCCCTGGCATCCTTCCATCCTTCCTGCTCCCAGAAGCCTTGTTAACCACAGGGCCCAGACCCACTACAGGAGGCAGCCACCCCCCCCCACCCCCTCCAGGGGGAGGCTGCCAGCCTCTGGTCCAGCAGACGGACGCAGAGCCCCAGGTGCCCGGTAACGGAGGAGAAGCGCAGTCTCCCGGAGTGGACGTCATAAGCCTTCATGTGTCTCCTCCAGCCCTGCCCTCGCTCTGCCTCTGTGATGGTTAATTTTATGTGTGCACTGGGCTGGGTATGGTGCCTGGCTGTTTGGGCAAACACCAGTCTAGATGTTGCTGTGAATCTCCTTTGTAGATGAGATTAACATTTAAATCAGTACATTTGGGAAAAAGCAGATTCCCCTCTGTAATGTGGGGGAACCCATCAAATTAATTGAAGGTCTTAATGAAAAAAATTGACTTTCTCCAAGAAAGTGCAGATTCTACCTCCAGGTTGCCTTTTTTTTAAATTGAAATATAGTCAATTTACAGGGCTGTGTTAGTTTCTGATATGCAGCATTGTGATTCAGTTATATATATATAACTTTTACAGTCTTTTTCATTATAGATCATTACATGATATTGAATATAGTTCCCTGTGCTGTACAGTAGGGTCTTGTTTATCATTTTTTTACATAGTAGTTAGTATCTGCAAATCCTGAACTCCCAATTTATCCCTCGCTATTGCCTTTCCCCCTTGGTAACCATACATTTGTTTTGTGTGTCTGTGAGTCTGTTTCTGGTTTGTAAATAAGTTCATTTGTGTCCTTTTTTTTAGATTCCACATATAAGTGATCTCTTATGGTATTTTTCTTTCTCTTTCTGGTTTACTTCACTTAGAATGACATTCCTCGGGTCCATCGATGTTGCTGCAAATGGCATTGTTTTATTATTGTTTATGGCTGAATAGTATTCCATTGTGTAAATATACCACAGCTCCTTTATCCAGTCACCTGTGGATGGACTTGAGGTTGTTTCCATGCTTGGCTGTTGTATATAGTGCTGCTGTGCACTGGGCTCTGGGTGTCCAGCCCTGTGCGAGACTTCACAGCATCCCTGTTCCATTTTGTTCTCACCGGAGCCTCACGAGGCCAGCGGCCTACTCCCCTGGCAGAGTGGACGCTGAGGCTCCACGAGCACGTGCTGGGAAGGGAAGTTGCTTATGCTTCAGCTCAGTCTAACTGATGCCCCAAACAGGGCTGTTTCTCCCTCCCCCGCCGCTTTCTGGGTAGGAGCTGAAACCCAGGGGCCAGCACACAGGTTGGAGGACTCCGCCCCTGCAGCTCAGGTACCATGGCTGGTGGTCCTCGCGGGCTGGGTGGTGGTTAAGCCACTGACCGGCAGGCAGATCCCAGGGCTTAGAGCACCCACTGCAACCCAAGGCCAGCTCCAAGTGGACAGTGGACCCCCCCAGTGACCACCCCTCCCTGGGGATAGAGGCGAAAGCTCCGACCCCCGGCGTCCTCCCTCCTCTCACTGCAGCCCTGCGTGTGTCCTGGCCCGTAGGAGCCCTCGAGCTCCAGAATCCAGCTTTACGGCTGCAGCGTCCACAGGACCTACAGACCAAAGAGGCCGAGGCCTGGAGCCGAAAACAGTGTTTGGCCCCGAAGCAGCAGCGAGGAGACAAGGTTGCCTGGTCATGGATTCAGGGGGTGTTCAAAGAAGTGCGTTTACAGCAAGTAGGCCCAGCGGCAAAACCACCTCATTTCCTTCCTTCCCAAGTCACTCTGACGTGGCCCTGCTGTGGGGACAGTCGCCCTCTCAGGACCTTGGCAAGCGGGACCGGCCTGCTTGGGTGACGCCAAAAGTACAATTAAGAAATTTAATTTGCAAACTCATGCTTAGCTCACTTCAGAGAAGTTTCCGTACATCCTGGAATAATAGAAATAGGTAAGGATCTCCCAGCTGTGAGCCTCCTGGTTCTGCTCAGTGGTTCTCACAATGTGGCCCTCGCACCAGCCACATCAGCGTCTCCCAGGAGCTTGTGAGAAACGCCCACTCCCAGGCCTGACTGCAGACATCCTGTGTCAGAAAGCTGGGGCTGGGGCTGGGCGCAGGGGTCTGGGTTGCAGCGAGCCCTCCAGGGGGCTCTGAGAGGCGCCTCCCAAACGTAGCAGTGCCTGGAATCACCAGCGGGGGCGGTAGGGAGCTCTGAAGGGTGGTGACGCTCTGGCCCCGGACTCAGAGGTCCTGCTCGCCTGGTCTGGGGGCACCTGGGCGCAGCCACTGTTCTCAGACGCCGAGGTGTGTAAGCATCCCCTAGACAGCCTGTGACGCCCGTCTGTTCCCGGGCTGGACCCTCAGGGGTTCTGACTCTGTGCAGCAGGTCAGGTCCCAGGAATCTGGACTCAGGATACAATCTCACGTGATTTTGACGCCGATGGTCTGCGAAGCTCCATGCGAGAAGCACTGGGGCCTGCGGCCCAGATGCCCAGTGTCTCTCGTACACGACAGAACACGGACACGTTCATTCCTGAGGCCAGTGTAACAAATTCTGCACACTCAGTGGCTTCAAACAACAGAAATGTATTCTCTTACCCATCTGGAGGCCAGAAGTCAGAAATCAGGGTGTGGTCAGGCCCCTGCTAGCATCAGGGTCTCCAGGGGAGCATCCTCCCAGGCCCCTCCCGGCTGCTGGGGCCCCAGCGTTGGCCGACTTGTGGCTGCGGAACCCCCGTCTCTGTGTTGTCCTCACCTGGCCTCTTCCTCCCGTGTGTCTGTGTCTCTTATCTTCTGAAGACGCCGGCCATGTTGGATTAGGGGCCTCCTGACTCCAGCAGGACCTCCTCTTCACTAAGTGTATCTGCAGTGTCCCTGTTTCTAAGTCAAGTCCCATTTTGAGGTGCTGAGCATTAGGACTTCAACTTTTTGGATGGGGAGGGGGGGACATAATTCAAGCCCCACCATGGCCCAGGCTGGAGGGAATTCCAAATGTTGAGGCGGAGGAGGGATGGGGAGGTGGGAGAGGAGGGTGTGGGGAGTCCGAAGCCCCCAGAGGAAGAGTAAGGCATCCCAACTCCCCACCCAGGGCTGGGGCCACGGAGGAGCAGGTGTGGCCTGGGGGCCGCTGGGCCCTCCCTGCCCCCACTCCTCTGCCTTCCCTTACACCCTATTTGCTCTCTGTGAGATCTCTTGGCCCCTTCCTCATGTCTGCAGAGCAGACAGTCCTGCCAGGCAGTTGAGCGAAATGACACAGACTGGTCTGGCTTGTCTCAGACAAACCCAGGCCACTCCTGTTCCTCACTTCAGTCCCTCTGGATGAGAGGACACCAAACGCCATTCCTTGCAGAGCTGAGGGCAGAGCTGAAACCACTATCACCAGCACTGGCCCGTGAGGAGGGCCATCAAGATTGTCCAGCCATCCCCGCCTTAGCACAAGTTTGCATCTGACAGTTGTCTGCGTGAATTTCTGTGTCCTGACCTTTCCCAGCCTCCAGCCTCCCTACTGGCCATGAGCCCCCGTCTACTTCCCGATGCCCACCTGCCCTTCTGGCTAGTTCCTGAGCTGAAATCTCAAGATGCCTTGTGGTGTGGTCACTGTCACAGCCCCAAGAACACACTCATCATTTAAATTTTTTTAATTTTTAAATTTTTTTATCGCAGTACTGGGGATTGAGCCCAGGACCTCGCACATGCTAAGCACACGATCTACCAGTAAGCTACACCTCCACTCCCAACCCATCACTTCTTAAACTATCTATTTTGAAGTCATTTAGACTCATAGGATGTTGTGAAAATAGTATGAAGAGGTACCACGTGCCCTCCATCCAGCTGTCCCACTGGTAACGTCTTACCTGCCTAAACATGAAATTGTGAAAGAAGACATCTGAGTCATTAAGAGTGGGAGAGGGAAGGAAGAAAAGATAGTGTTTTTTTTTTATTTTTTTGTTCTCAGTAGGATGGGTTTGAGCTTATATTACTATCTGTCTAATACGAACAATTATAGTAATGGATTAATAGACTTACAAAAAAAGGTAACCACAAGCCAAAAACATACAATTGAGTCACAAAAACTAAATAAAATCCAAGATAATACAAAGGAAAATTACCAAACCACAAAAGGAAGAAGAAAGGGACAAAGAGGAAATACCAAATCAGCTGCAAAGATAAGTTCAGAATGGCAATAAACATACATCTATCATTAATTACTGTAAATGTTAATGGACTAAATGCTCCAGTCAAAAGACATAGGGTGGCAGACTGGATAATAAAGCAAGAACCTTCAATATGCTGCATACAAGAGACCCACTTCAGGGAGGACACATATAGAGTGAGAGTGAAAGGATGGAAAAGGATATTCCATGCAAATGGAAAAGCCAAAAAAGGCAGGTGTTGCAGTACTGATTTCAGACAAAATAGACTTTGAAACAAGGGCCATAAAGCAAGATAAAGAAGGACATTTTATAATGATTAAAGGAGTGATACAAGATGAGGATATTACACTCAATAATACGTATGCGCCCAATATAGGAGCACCTAAGTACATAAAACAACTACTAGCAGAGATAAAGGGACAAACTGATGGGAGTACAATCATTGTCGGAGATTTTAACACCGCATTAACATCACTAGACAGATCTTCCAGACAGAAAATAAATAAGGCAACAGAGAAATTAAGTGGTACAATAGAAAAATTAGACTTGGTGGATATTTTCAAAGTGTTACACCCACCAAAGATAGGATATACATTCTTTTCAAGTGCACATGGAACATTTTCTAGGATTAATCATGTACTTGGGCACAAAAGAAACCTCAACAATTTTAAGAAGATAGAAATTATCTCGAGTATCTTTTCTGACCACAATGCCTTGAAACTAGAAATCAACTACAGAGAAACAAAGGAGAAAAAGAGGAAATCATGGAGATTAAACAACATGCTACTGAAACACCAATGGGTCAATGATGAAATCAAAGTTTAAATTAAAAAATACCTGCTTGTAGTTAAGTCTTCGGTACAAAACTGTTAACTAGGTTAGAGACCTGATTCAGATTTCCCTGCCCAGTCATTTTTGTGTGCTTTTGTAATGCTTATATCCCATTAACTCAGGGTTCTGGTGTCTGACTTACCGAGGAGTGAGGTTCCTTGTCCAAAATCACATCAAGAGCTAGTGGAGGGGCTGGATGGAAGCTGCGATCTTCTACTTCTGGTGTGACAGCTCATGGGAGAATCGAGAAAACATCACACGCTTTCATGACATCACTACCTGACAGGCACCGTTCTCAGTACTTTATGTAGATGAACTTACAGCCCTTACAGAAGCCCTGTCATCATCCCAGGATCATAAATGAGCAACCAGAGGCACAGAGAGGTTAAGTGACTTACCAGGGGTCACAGAGCAGCAAGGAGGGGAGCCGGCACTGAGCCAGGCAGCCTCCAGCTCTCTGCACTTCTGCTCCGTGAAAACATTAAACGCACATGTCCTAACCACAGAGACACACGACCTCTGGGGTCACAGAGTCAGAAGCTCTGCCAGCCGCAGCCCCACATCTGAGGAGGGTGGACTGTGTCATGTGACCACAGAAGCAGTCATCACGAGGATTAGAATGCAGACTCCCTGGGAACTTCTAGGATAAGAGGTGGGACTTTGAAGACCTTTTGCCTTGACCGTAGGCCCATCTGACCACAGCCCCTGCCCTTAGAAGCTGCCCTGTTCCCCGCTAGGGCACTGGGACTCCTTCCGTGGCAGAGTCGGCGTCACCATCCAAGCACGTGCACACAGCACGCGCTTCCTCTTCTCCCCGACAGATCCGTCAGGTTTAAGTGCGAGAAGTTGGCCTTGGGAGCGATTTTCTCCCCTGGACCCTGGACGTGGGGGGGGGTCTCCCCTTCCATTCTCACAGCTGCTGCTGGCATCTGGAGCCTCCACGCCAAGTAGCAAAGGGCCCCATGGGGAGTTAGAATGAGACGCCTCTTTGAGATGGAGCCCAGCCCCCTCACGTCCTCGCCTGGCACAGGCACAGCCTGGGTGACTCCGCGTAGGGGTCCTGGGCACCGTTGCCATGGTGCCACAGGAGGCTGGCTTGTCCCTGTGCTGGGGGCCCCCGAGTGGCCACTGGCTCTGCCCCTTCACTGCGCGTCTGTGACAAGGATGTGAGGTAGATAAAGGGAGGCACCTGGGGACCCTGCTAACCCTGTGCTCACGCCAAGGACAAGCAAGCAAGACCTCTAACAAGTCCCAGTGGAGGTTGTGTCCCCCACCCCTGCCTTCTCCCGTTAGTTTATGACAACTGGACCTTGCACGAGTTGATGAAAAACCTGTAGTTTCAGCCACTTTGGATATATCATGATTGTAATAACTGCTGTTTACTGAACACCTACTGTGTGCCAGACATTGTGTGATGGGATACAGACACCATCTTATTTAATTGCTCCAGTGAGTCTATGAGAGAGGTGGTTTTGATCCCCATTTTGTGCACGAGGAACCTGAGATTCAGAGAATCAATGACCTGTCTGAGACCAGGTACCAGGGGCTGAAGCAGATTCCACTCCACTGTGTGCGTGTATATGCAGAAACTCACCCCTCCCCGCCAGAAATCCCCCAAAACCCCATCACTGGAGAAAATCCCAAATATACACGACCAGGAGGTGTAAGGGCCTCTTTATGAATGGGCAGGCTTGGGAAATGTTTGTATGAAATGTCCTCTGTGACATACCTGTCTCCCTGATTCAAGGAACGCCCCCAGGACCCGACCACCAAGAGCAAGATTCTCACCTGAGCTGCCCGGGAAAAGCTTTCGCTGTCAGGGAACATTAGGCAGGGAAGTGGGGAGAGAAGGCTGAAACCCTCGTCCAACAAGGACTTCAGTCCAGGGGAGACCGAAAGATCTTACATCTGAGAGACCAGCAGACGTGGAGGTGGATTTTAATTTTTTTTGAGATCTGTGAATTTCAGAATTTTCTTAGGCTCAGAGACAGGCCCACAGTTTCTGGATCTCAAGTGGAGATGTCATTGTAGTTACCCCATCCAATCACGTTTTTCATTTCTATGCCTCTCACATCAATGTATGATTTTATTCAAATCTCCAGCAGTATCTCCTCTGGGAAAATCCTCTTCGTTTTGATCAAAAAGAACAATCTTTATTAACTATTTTTTTCCTCTCACCCTGTTTAGAAATAGTGGAACAGTTCATTATTTTTTGCTCTTAAGTACCATCTTAACTTCCTCTTGTGCATGAGAGGCAAGTGGAAACAGGTCTTCACCCTTTGGTAAAGGAAAAGAGATAGGAGCAAGAGGAAGGGGTTGATTAGAGCCACTCTGCACACTTGTTTAAGTCATGCTGTGTCTTGGAAAAAATGGTGGCTCTTCCTCACCTGGCTGGAAGAGAAGTCTGGACAAGCTAGTGGTCAGAATGCTGTTCAAAGGGGCCGTGGCCAGGAAGGAGCTCAGTTGTATGTGGAGAACTGATGGGTAGGTGGGTGGCAGGTCTGAGACCAGAGATACCAGCAGAGCCAGCAGGTCCCCAACAGCACAGCCAGGTCAGCATGAAGGGAAGACAGCTCAGGAATCCAGGAACACGGGATCAGACCCAGACACATGCCACACCCTCTGTTCACTCCTAGGACACAGTCTGTGTTCGACACCTCTCTCTGGACTGTTGCACGTGCCTCTTCCCTGTTGTAAGTCTCTTCCTCCCTCCAGCCCCTGCCAAACCCAAGCGCAGCTCCGAGCCCATCCCTCCCCTTTGAAGTGCTTCCCAGCAGCAAGTGCCCAGCACTCACCACCCCCCAACCGCCACCCACAAGCCCCTTTAGCCAGAGAGATTGGAGGGGTCAGGAGGCAGAGTGTGACCTTTTCCTGGGATGTCGATGAATGTCCTCTGTGAGATGTGCTGGCGTTCTCCGTGACACCCGTCCCCTTAAGTGGCTCTGCAGATTTGACATACACTTCTGCTTCATTTGGTAGGTTTGCAGTCTCGGCCAAGAGGGAAGAATTTCACACTGGAGACTGATTGTCAGAAATTTTAAGTGTCGGAAGGTAGTTCACTTTTGAGAAGAGGATGCTGGTTCATCTCTTCTGAAAGTGCCTGGATTCTCTCCCTTCTATGGAAAAAACCATTTCCAAGGAGGGAAGAAGAAAGTCTTTGAGATCTCTCGGGGGATATTGTGGGGAGAATCAGCCCCAGGAAACCTGGGTTCCATTTGGGAAACTGTGAGGACCCGGCAGCACCCCCGCACCGCCACCGGCTGGAAATGTGCGGAAGGAGCTGGTTCTCAAGCACCCCCAATTTCCACCGTCTGTGAAAGAACAGCAACCCCTTGGAACGTACTGGAAAGTCCATCCAGACAGTCTGCACATCCTCTCGTGCACTCTGACAGCCCACTGGGAGAGGACCCAGCTCAGGGTCCAGCCCAGCAGCTGTGAAAGATGCAAACTTCTGGGCTCCCCGACCCCCGCGGCCGGATGTGCTGAATTAGAAACTCCTGCAAGTGGAGACCGAGAACCTGCTTAGAAAAGCGCCCTCCAGGCTCCTGTTGCGCTCAGATCTCTAAACTCTGACGAACTACTGTTCCCCAAGCTCCGAGGAAGCTCTTCGCCACACCAGGATAGCTCCACAGCCGGGCTGCTGTCTTTGGAGAATTACTCTTGGGGGTCTCAGAGTGTTGGTTTGAGTTTTGATCTGCTACGCTTCAGGCTGGAACCGAAATGCTCTTTCGGGGGAAGCATTTTCAGGCCAGGTCCTAAGGACAGATCCGCTTCCATGGTTTCTGTGACAGGTCATGGTTTGGGACAGACTTCCTGTTGTGCAAATCATAGTTATGCAAGTTATGGTTTCTCTGTCATTTCTTGCAACCAGATGAGAAAACAGTTCATGGTTACTTTATTGCCTCTCCTCATTCAGGGCATACTTGATTCATCCAATTTAACCCTTTCCAGAAACGAAGTCCATATGCAGAGACACCTAACCTAGGATACTGGGAGCTTGTTCCCAAGGAGGAATTACAAGAGAGTTTGAGGAGTGATTGCATTTGAAAATAAGAGCACCATTCCCCAAGACTCTGAAGGACAGTGGTCGTTTGGGTGTGTTTTTCCAGCCAGTATAAATGGTAGTCCTGCCCCGCACTTGGTCCCTCCAGCTTCTCAAAGTAGCAAGGCACTGGCGGGAGAGGCAGCAGGAGCCTGCACCTGCTCCCGAGCGCCCCCCTCTGGCGCCCGCAGTCGGTGGGAACAGGACCTCTTATTCTGACAGTTTACTCATAACCACACCTCACTTGTTTTCAAGCAGCATTTACTTGTTTCCCTCATTGAACTTCACAGCAATTCTTTACAACAGGTCAGGCAGCTTCTGCCACCTCCCTTTTCAAAATAGACCTTTTTTAAGAGAGCAGTTTAAGGCTTACAGCAGAATTGAGCAGAGAGCACAGGGTTCCCATATACTCCCTCCCTGATGCATGTATAGCCTCTCCCACCATCAGCATCCTCCATTAGACTGGGCATTTGTTACACTCCGTGAATCTACACTGACACATTACAATCACCCAAAGTCCAGAGTTTACATTAGGGTTCACTCTTGGTGTCTTGCATACTATTTAGACATTTGGACAAATGTACAATGACCTGTATCCACCATCTTCGTATCAGACAGTACTTTCACTGCCCTGAGACTCCCCTGTCCTCCACCTGTTCATCCTCCCTCCCGCTCACCAAGGCAACCACTGATCTTTTTACTGCTCCTTAATTTCGCCTTTTCCAGAATGGCATACACCTGGACTTCCATCTCCTTTGAATGGACATGGAAACTGACTCCCAGAGAGGTGTGTGGTGGCTCAGAGTGACATGGTCAGAAATGGGTCTTGGGACTTCTGGTCCCCCCTCCCTCCACCGGACCACTGCCTGTGAATTGCCTCAGCTGTGATGGTCTCAGGCTAGGAATCAGGCGATGGTTTCAGTGAGTAGAAAACTTTTAGAGAATGTTCTAATTAAGCTAAAGGTCTGTATTCTTGTTCCCATCTCAGTGAAGCTGACTGATGGGAGTTTGAAAGCTTCTTAAGGTTAAGGCAAAAAAAAAAATTGTTTGAAACATCAAATCCTAATTCTTGGGACAACAGCCTTAACTTAAATGTTCAAAAATTCCTTCACTAATACCCAGCTTTCTTACCAGCAATGAACTGAAGCACATCCAAAGGGAAGTAAGTTTCTTATGAGCCCAGGGACAGGGCATTAACACTCTTTAATTTTTACCAATTATGTTAAGAATAACTTCACAATTCAGGTTCAATTAAAGAAGGCAGGAGAGAGAGTGGAGGGGCATGAATTCTGCCAGTGATGTGAGACTGATTGCAAGAGCCTCCGACTTCAGCAGTGAAGTTCAGGAATGCTTCCTGAGAATGACTTGCAGAAGACAAAAACTTTCTTCCCCGAGTCTCTCCTCTTCCTAAGCTCCGTGACCTTGGATTGTCACTTAGACTCACTGCGGAAGGAAATTTCAGGAGTTCAGAAGTAGTACACATGCAACTCTATCCTAGAATTGTTTGGACTTGGTTTCTGCATAAGACTTTACAATCCAGTCAACCTCTAGCAAATGAGGGTGAGTAAGGAGACCATGTGGTTCTGCAGTTCATTCCATCCTGTTGATTCTGCACACGACCTCGGATGGTCACTGCACCTCTACGGGTCTTTCTCTGTCTTCCTCCCATTGGAGATAAACAACAAGGACCTACTGTGTAGCACAGGGAATTATATTCAACGTCTTGTAATAGCCTATAATGGAAAAGAGTCTGAAAAAATATGTGTATAACTGAGCCACTGTGCTGCACACCAGAAATTAACACAACACTGTAAATCAACTATACTTCAATAAAAATGTATAAAATAAAATAAAAGGAGGTGCCTAATTCTTCACTCTAGATCTTCTCAAAGGTGCCTGCCTGGTTTAGGGGCCAGTGTGGCCTTTCCTTGGGCACAACTTCAGAGCTTAATACAATAGGGACAGAGGGAAGGCCACCTTGACCTTCAGGTTTTCTGAAAGTCATCCCCGAAGAAGGAGGGGACCAGGGGGATAAAAGACATGCATGGTGAGTGCAGCAGAGTGCTGGCTGAGGGCACCTCCTCATTAGTGGCTCAAGGAGGGTGCCCATGTCCCACCAGGACTCTAGAACACACACAAGCACATGCAGATGCACACACGTGCACGCATACACCACTCACGTGTGCACACACCTGTGCACACACGCCTCCCCCACTCCACTCCCGATGCCCAGTTAGGGGAGCTCCTGGGGACCGAACTTAGAGTCATCAGATCGCTGTGTGTTTAAAGTCCATCCTGGGGATTTCATTCACTTCTCTCCCTTAGTTCCCGTATCTGCTCCCTTCTACCGCAGGAGCACCTGAGGGCTGATTTAAGCTCCGTGAAGGTCCCAGAGTCCTTGGAGTCAAGTGTTTTAGAAATAAAAACCATCACCCACCAAGGCAAGGAAGAAGGGCGGACACAGGGGACTAATGTTCTTGCTAAATTTTCTACATTATGTATTTATCTTTTTATTGTGGAAAACGCAACATTTACAGGGAGAAAGGATAGTTCTGTGAACCACCGTGTCTCTGTTACGAGGCATCAGCAGTTAGCATCTCAGGGCCAGTCTCCTTTCAGCCACTCGCCCATCCATTCTCTCCTTCCATCAGGTTGCTTTGAAGAAGATTCCAGACATCGTATCATTTATTTTGAAGTCTTTCAAAATGTATGTATTTCTGAAAATACAAATAAGCACTTCCTTTAAAAAAAAGAAACCTTACAGTACCATTAGTATAAATTATCCAGTGTTCAGGTTTCCCGAATCATTTGGTAAATCCCTTTGGCAGTTTGTTGAGTCAGGATCTAAGTAAGAAGCATGTATTGCAATTAGGTAATGTCTCCTCGGTGTCCTTTAATCTGTAGGTGTTCCTTCCATTAAAAACTTACTGTAAAAAAAATTTTTTGACACTTGTAATTTATTTGTTAAAAAAAGTGGTTATTTTTGGTTTTGTTTTCTGTTTCTCATCTGGAGAGGGTTCCACAGTCTGGATTCTGCTGGTTGCGTCTCTCTGGTGTCATTTAACCTATTACTCGGTCTTCTGTATTTCCTGCAAATTGATAATTAGATGCAGTTAGATAAAAGATGGGTTGTTTTCTGGTTTAATTCTGGTGTTTTGTTTTCATTTTGCCAGAATAACTCATATGTGGTGCTGTGTATTTTCATCACAAGACACACGTTGTCTGATTATCTGTGTATTAGTGACCATGAATGAATTGCCTAAATCCATTCATTCACCAGAGACCACAAAATTAGTGATAGTCTGATTTTTCTCTTCATTTTACTCAGCTGTACAACCTCTGTAAAAAGAAATTTCCCTTCGTCAGCTGTTTGATTACCCTGAAGCACAGTTCACATACGAATGATGAGATCAATTAATTTTTCCTTTTTTTAATTTGAACTTTCTTTTACCAGTTGAAAAAGTAAGGAGTTGGTTTCCATCCTTCAAAGGTAACCCATACTTTCCGCCCAAGTGTTGTTATAAACGCACGGATTCAGACATATTTGGTGTCTTTGAATCCGTTACAGTTACTAACCTTGTCAGTAGTCCAACTGTCCCATCTTTGGCCAGAGGTCTCTTGTGTCCTTTTAACCTGACTCTGATAGCTTTTTCTCTTTCTAGTATGACAGTACGTTCCAGGATTATCTCGCACATTTTCCTATGGAGCCCCATATCCTTTGGTGGGAAGTGGTACCCAGAGACCACAGTCAAGGCGCTGGGAGAGCTGGCTGCTTTCTTTAGCTGCTTAAGTGACCACGCCCTGGGTCACTCTCCATCCCCTATTGGTGAGCATTTGTGTTCTTTCCGGACTTTGCTATCACCGAGAGAGCTGCAACCGGTACCCTGTGCAGACGTCTTTAGGTACGTCTCTTGAGATTGCTCGCTAGCAGAGGGATTATTGGAGCAGAAGGTCAACGTGTACATCATTTTACTGGATGATACCGAGCTCCCCTTCGGAACAGCTGTACCATTTTACATCCCCACCAGCATGAGTGATGGTGCCTGTTTCCCGACAGCCTTGCCAACAGTCTCTTGTCAAACTTCTGGATTTTTGTCGGTTTGATAAATGAGAAATACTGCAGGTGTAACTTGCATTTCTCTTATGAGATGGAGCTTGCAGTTAAGTGCCATTTGCATTTTGCCCCAGTTTTACTGAGTTGTAACTGACATAAAACGTTATGTAAGTTTAAGGTGTACACCGTAACAATTTGATGGATGTATGTATTGCAAAATGATCACCACAACAAGGTTAGCACATAGTGACAAGATTTTTTCCTTGTGATGAGAACTTTTAAGATCTATTCTCTTAGCAGCTTTCAAATATATGGTATAGTATTGTTAACTCTAGTCACCATGTATCTTACATCCCTGGGACTCACTTATCTTATATTCATTTCTTTATCTCTGAACTGTCATCCCATCTCTAGCCCATTGTCTACCAGATTGTTACTTTTGTTTCTCTATTTTTAGAACCTCTTTTATATGAGTGGTATTAACCCTTTGAGCTATAATTCACAATATGTTCCCAGTTTATTTGTCTTTCTATGTCACTGAAGGTATTCATGAAACAATGTAAACGTTTTTATTTTTATATAATCACATGTATCAGCCTTTTCCCTGATTTTGTCCAGATTTTGAGGGAAACAATTATCTTAAGAAAATGCGTAATTTTTTTAAAATATATGTGAACATATCAGAGTGAGGTATTTTGGTTTTTTAAATGGGATTCTTTTCATTTTACTGTCATTGTGAAAATCTTAGGCACCCAGGACATGACATGGTCTGAGGCTTTGGTGACTTGTTCATAAACACATGGCAAATTTGACTCATTTGTATGAACATAGAACTGTCTGTGGGGCCGGCGGCTGGGTCACTAGGACTCCTGTCTTGACACTAGCGATGCCTGGACCCAGAGTTTCTCTTTGGTCGGGTAAGGACTAGCCACACAATGTGGGACCCATTACTTAATACTGATGTTGGAGCCATGTGAACATTTTTGTCTCATATTCATGAAACTTCTGATTTCAGTGCAAAGCGCCGCCTGTGGGCTCATTTACAAAGCGGGGAGAGCGGCTTGCCCGGGTGTCTGTCCCTCCATCCGCTCACTCGTTGTTTAGCTGCATTTCTTTGTGGAACACCTACTGTGTGCTGGGCCTGGGCCAAGCTGTTCACGATCTGTTCTTCTAATTTTTCTGTCAGCCTGGAGATATTACGATCTGATCTACGCTCCTTGAGCTATTACGAGAGCTAGCAGCGACAATAACGACAAAAAGGGTGTTCAGGTCAGATCTATGTTGCTTCATTTCTAGCCGAGATGTTCAGTGCTATGAAAACACATCTAGTTGTTGGTAAGGGCAGCGGATTTGATAGTTCGTTCTCTGCCATCACGGAACACACTTTCAAACACTAAATGCACGTATCACTGTGATTTATCATCAGTAATTAGGTCACTGATGAACCGCAGTGGTCATTCTTGTTGAAAATACCACTGAGTCATACAACTTAGTGATATTTTCTACTTTCCATGAGAAACAGGGCCTTAGGAAAGAAATATTCAGTCTCATAGCAAAATACTCTTCTTCTGCATAAGATTGATGTTCTAAGTGTCCAAACTGTTACGCATGCTTTGTAAAGTCTACAAAACCTGGTGGCTTCTGTCAGAGGCGTGCCCTGAGCCTACCTGAGCTCTCAAACCTATGACGTTGGTTTTTAGCCCCCATGGAGAAAACAGAAATGAACCTTGAATGGCAGGGTGTTTTCATCTATTGAGATGAACAGCATTCTGTCTCTTCTTCATCAGCACATCCCAGAGTGCCTGTTGTCACAGAGAGGGAATTAGTGCCGCCACCAGGCTGGAGCAGGTGGGACCAGAGGACCCCGAGGCCCATCGTGGTCCCGGGATGATCCCAAGCCTGGGCCTTAGCTCATCTGTTCCTCCAGGGGGACCAGGGATGCAGCGCCACAAGCCAGGCGGAGAAGGACCGCACCATGGGACAAATAACGATCTTTTCAGAGTCTACCATGCACACGGCACTGCCTTAAATACCAGATAGTCCCGCACTTCTCAGAGGGTGGTCTTTGGACATACAGCTTTGAAATCTCCTGAGAGCTTGTTAGAAATGCAGAATCTCTGGGCCCTCCCCAGGGAGACCTACTGAATCAGTCTGCATTTGAACAAGACCTCTGGGTGTCTGTGTTACACATGAAATCTGAGAAGCATTCTCTAGGGCATCAGGATGAGGATGACACAGTCTGGGCCTCCGAGAACCAGAAAAGCGTCCTACAACAGGACGCAGGCTACGGGATCATCTAAATCATAGTACAAGACACAGGCCTGATCCGCTGACGAGTGAGTGCGGAGGAAGGAGGAGCTGCCCGGGGTACAGGAATCAGGAAAGGCATTCTGAGGAGGTTAAGCTGATTCTGGAGACTTGGTAGGATTTGAGCAGATGGGAGGGGGCGGAGAGTTCAGGAGGCAAAACCATCATGGGACGGGGGTGGGAAGGGAGCCCAGATGCCTCCCCGGCTCGGCTCAGCTCGGCTTCAAAGAATAGGCAGAGGCAGCCTGAAGAGAAGTGAAAGTTTAGCGAACTCGCAGATGTATTTCACAGCATAGCTTGATACAAGGCCATTCGAAAGCCTCTGTGTATTTTTCCATTAGGAGCTTATGTTGTACCTGAGGCCTGAGGACTCTTGGCTAGAACCTGTCTGGCTTGGCAGGTGCTTGGGGCCCGTCCAGGGGAGCTGCCACCCCGAGCGAGGGGCTGGAGTGACTTCTGTCCCGGGGACTGAGTGCACCTCCCCCAGGGCCACCGCGCAAAGCCCACCTGCTTTGTAGAAGAACACCCAGGGGTCGTGGCAGGGGCTTGGGAGGAGCTATTTAAGGAATCCTCAGGGGTGCACCTGTGGGGTTGATTCTAAGGTTTTCCAAGGTTTAGGTGCCGTTAATCACACTGGCGTTTTGGTACCTGCTAATTTCAGGTCGCATTGGTTTCATGATATGTTTACTCTGTGACAACTGTATTAACATGAGATCGCCCCCTTTTAACCCTGGCACTAATTGTTTTATCCTTCTCTTGAGTTTTGAAGCCACTCACAGTGTTCTGCTGGTTTTATTTCCACTGTCTGGGAAAAGAGGACTTTTTTTGCATCTTGAGTAACTAGGCTGGGTGCTGCATGACGCTTTGTCTGGGGGCAGCATTTTCCAGGAAGTCCCCATGGACAGAGTGGAAAAGAGGCCCAGGGCCGGGTCGCACCATCCGCTCAGCTGCAGGGAAGGCTGTGGGCTACCGTTCTCACCTGCAGGCTTCCAGTGTGTGGTCCGCCCCGCAGGGCGCAGGTGGGCTAGGCAGGTGCATTGTGTCCGTGTTCCTGACTTGCTCTAAAGCGTCCTTCAAGCATGCGACAGCCGCCTATGCTGGAGTCGTCCTATGGTACTGACCAAGTCCTGGGATTGGCTGTCATGACCAAGCGACTTTGCACTGACTGGCGTTTCTTTTGACGACGTGGCCAGCAAGCGGAGAGCCAGTGTAAGGACGGGTGCCAAGTCCCTGCGGACGCTCAGTAACCTGGGGGCAGAGAGCTGAGGTGGACACCCCCCTGCTCCAGGGCACCCTCTCCTGGCCGCACCCTCTCCTCCCAGTCTTTCCGGATTCTTTCCAGGGGCCAACGGGGCACCCTGTTTGGACTGAGGCATGTGTCCTGAGATGTGCAGGGTCAAAGGGCAGGTGGAGAGGGTAGACAGGCCAGCGGGATCACTAGCGATGATCATGATTCGTCCCCACGGCCCTGATCTCAAATATTCCATTCTGTTGACACAACTCGCATCCAGTCGTCCATCTGCCATTTTAGCACTTGTTTTCAACAACCATGGAAATAATGAGTCACTATGTGCAAAGGGCCGGGCGCTTGGTGAGCGTTCCTCACCAAGACAATTAACCATGTAACATACTGCTTAATACCATAATCCGAAATCAGAATTTTAATAGTCTTTGGATTATTGCTCCTTTAGTAAATTGTTTCATTGTATTAACTAGTAAACCTTTCCAGACGTTAGTTTTCAGTAAACTAGTGTAAAAATATCTTAGGCAATTTACCTAAATGAAATGTTTCAAGCATTTGCAACAACTGTATTGAACAGTGGAATGTGCATACGCGCCGCAGGAAAAAAAACGTCATTTTTTAGCGGGGAGTGAAGTGTGGTCCATCCTAACCACAAAAACAGGAGTCTGAGGACTGCAGCTGAGTGTGTCTCCCCTTGTCCTCCTGGCACCCTCGCAGGTCACAATCTCTGTTATTGTCCCCAGGATGGGCACCCTGGCGAGAGGCCCAGGGATGAGCCTGGCCCCTGAGCAACGCTCGGGGCTCCGGATCCTCCTCCCTTTTCCTTGTCTCCTCTCTGTCCTTCCTCTTCCCTCATCACAGCTACCCCAGCTTTCCTGCCCCGCCATGTGACCAGCCCTCCGGGCTCTGGGCTCTGGGGAAATTGCCCTTGCACAGCAACCCACTACCAGGAGGGGAAAATTGAGGGTTCTTGATTCTGGGGCCAATGTCCCTGTTGTCCCTTTCTGTCAGCACCTCTGCAGGGGCCCCAGTTACTGGCTACCTCTGCCTACCCACCCCTGGGTGGAAGAAGGTTTTTAAATCAGATGTTGTACCTAAAGTTTGCCACCTCCTGGGTAAACAGAAAACCAGCCAGGCTCACCCATTGAAGCACAGGGTTGTCAGGAAGTGGTTCAAGTGGGAAGAGAGAGGGTCCCAGACGCAGGAGGTGAGGATGAGCAGCTTCTGGATGCACGGAGGGTCAGCGAGACCCCACAAGGGCTTAGGAACAGACGTGAGCACTGGCGGGAGAGACTGGGCGTCTCTGGACTCTGTCTGTGATAGAAGATGGTGACTGGCCTGTTTGTCCAGCGCATCCTGGTCCCAGAATGTCCCAGTTCCGGTGATGTGTGTGTGTGTGTGTGTGTGCGCGTGCATGCTTTTTCTTTCTTTTTTCCTTTCCTCCCTTCTTTCTTTCTTTCTTTTCTTCCTTTCTCTTGCTTTCTTTTTTCTTTCTTTCTGTCTATCTTTTTTTTTTGAAGCATGGTCGATTTAAATGTTGTGTTAGTTTCTGGTGTTTCTGGTGTAGAGCATAGTGATTCCGTTACACGTATATATTCTTTTTCATTATAGGTTATCATAAGATACTGAATATTGTTCCCTGTGCTATAACAAGGACCTTGTTGTTTATCTATTCTGCACATAGTATTTGTGTCTGCTAATCCCAAACTCCTACTTTATCCCTCCACCTCCACCCCCTCCCCTCTGGTAACCATAAGTTTGTTTTCTATGTCTGTGAGTCTGCTTCTGTTTTGTTAATAAGTTCACTTGTGCCATTTTTTTAGATTCCACATATAAGTGACATCACATGGAATCTGTCTTTCTCTGTCTGACTTACTTCACTTAGTATGATCATCTCTAGGTCCATCCATGTTGCTGCAAATGGCATTATTTCATTTTTTATGGCTGAGTAGTATTCCATTATATAGATATACCACAACTTCTCTATCCAGTCATCTGTGAATGGACATTTAGGTTACTTCCATTTCTTCACTGTTGTAAATAGTGATGCTATGAACATTGAGATGCATGTGTCTTTTCAGATTAGAGTTTTATCCAGATATATGCCCAGGAGTAGGATTGCCAGATCATACGGTAACTCTGTTTTTAGTTCTTTAAGGAATCGCCATACTGTTTTCCATAGTGGCTGCACCAATTTACATTCCTAGAAGCAGTGTAGGAGAGTTCCCTTTTCTCCACACCCCCTCCAGTGTTTATCATTTGTGGACTTTTTAATGATGGCCATTCTAACCTGTGTGAGGTGATACCTCATTGTAGTTTGACTTGTATTTCTCTGATGATTAGTGATGTTCAGCATCTTTTCATGTGCCTGTTGGCCATCTGTATGACTTCTTTGGAGAAATGTCTATTTAGGTCTTCTGTCCATTTTTGGATTGGGTTGTTTGCTTTTTCTTACTGAGTTGTATGAGCTGTTTGTATATTCTGGAAATTAAGCCCTTGTCAGTTGCATCATTTGCAAATATTTTCTCCCATTCAATAAGCTGTCAGGCGGGCTTTTTAAGGGAAGCTAGGGTCAGCCCCAGGGTGTGCCTTGAGCTGTTAGAAAGTATGTTAGTGTTTGTTTCAGTCTTTCTAAGCTCAGTTAAGAAGTGGCTCAGAAGAGCTTGGATAGAGTTTGGTCAAGGAGAGAGCCTGTCAGTCCCCCACCACCAGCACAGGGCCTGGTCTGAAGTAGGTGCTCAGTAAGCATCTATGGAATCAGTAAACAAGTGAATGAGTGAGGAAGAGCCTGTAGGTGGGTGGGTGCAGAGAAATGGAGGGCGTTCTCTCATGTATGGAGAATCCCAGCGTGGAGGGGGACAGGACAGCCCAGCAGACCCCGGGCTGGGAAATCCGGCCACGTGCCCGCTGTCACCACCCCCTAGAGCCCTGCGGTCCTGTCCACAAGTGTTTGCCAACATTGCCGAGATGCTTCAGAATCTCCATTGACCTTGACTCAGTGTCACTGATGTGAGGAAACTGAAGTTTCCAAAGAACCAGCATCGGGTTGTAATGTGAGCGTGTTTGCAGCAATAACACATCTGTTGTGTTGAAAGACCAACCAGAAAAACAGGGGCAGCTGAGCAACCCACACATTTTATCTTCTTAATGAGATCAAACGGATCGACTCTTCTGAGATACTATACAGACGAGGGTCGTCACTGACATTGAGCTGTTAGGGATCCCTGCCAGGACTTCCCCTCACCTGGAATATACTGTAAACATACACACAGGAGGACGTGTTGACATATTGGATACCCGCTTGCACCCCAGAGGTACTGGAGAGATTTTTAGTCCATTGTTGACCTAGTGAGTATCAACTCTGGCAGCTGAGTGATTTCGGAGGAAAAAGAAAGGGAATGTGTAGAACAGCCATCAGTAGGTGTTCTGATGGAGTGACCAGCACCTTCTGCTCAGGTAAGATATTAGTTCCTGAATGGAGGTGTTTTGCTCATTTTCCTGTTGATTGCCTGGATTATGGATTCTTTTGAAAGGTGAAACTCTTCTCGGGAAACTGTGATGGATGGGAGGGGAAAACACGAATGACAGCTGGATGGGGCAGGGAAGAATTACGCGCTAGTATCTGAATTGCCATTGTAAGAGTACATCTGGTTTTGAAGGAAACTGCCAAATGGTCTTCCAAAGTGGTGCACCATTTTGCATTCCCACCAACAATACAGGAGAGTTCCCATGGCTCCACGTCTTCGCCGGAACTTCATGTTGTCAGTGTTCCAGATTTTGGCCATTCTGATGAGTGTGTTGTTGCTTTCATTTGCATATCCCTGATGACATACAACGTGGAACATCTTTCCATATGCTTATGACCATCTTCGTTGGTCAGGTATCTGTTAGGTCTTTGGACATTAAAAAAAAATCACCTTTTATTTTATTTTTAAGTCATATTTGTCCAGTCATATTTTTAATCAGTTTGTCTTTTCATTATTGAATCACCAGAGTTCTTTATATATTTTGGATACAAGTCTCTAATCAGATACGTGGTCTGGAACTATTTTCCCCTCTTCTCTTATCTTTTCACTTTCTTGATGCTGAGAAGCAGATAGTTTGCTGTGTTTCCTAAGTCTACCTTTCTGACAGAACACCTTGCCAGGTGCCCAAATTCATCTTACATCTCCCCTCGTGACACCCCCACCTCCTAGAAGATGTCCAAGTGGAGCTAGGAAACACATTGTCTTTTGTCTTTTTTCTCTTAAGATGGAGATTTTTTTTTCCCTAGGGGCACAACTTCTTTCCCTAAAAATGTGTTCATTTAAAGGCATTGTATTTTTTCTGAGTCTTGTCCAAAAGTTTACAACTGAAGTCCAAGAATGCATGGCCACTTTATCTTACATCTAGAAGAGTATCTGACATGCAGGCAGGTTCCATCGATCTAAAATATTGCTGGTTTCTCAGCGGCGGCAGCTGTGAGGCGGACCTCCTCGTTTCAGCCACCGCGCTCTCCTGGAGGTATATTTAGGTCACTTCTATTTAGTGTTCCCAGAATAGCCATCGTCTTTTGTTTCTCTGCATTTCTCTAAAGTTTTACTCCTTCCTGGCCCAAACTAAGGGTGCTGTGCTAGGTGACATTCCAAAACCCTTTCCACCTCGGAGGGTCTGTGCTCTCAGACACTGTCCGGGCCCTCCTTGGCATGGCCACAGCGTGTCATCTCTGAGCCAGACCCAAAGTCCAAGCAGGAGTGAACTGTCACCAAAATGCAGACGGAGGCCCCAGTGGTGAATTGGATCAGGCTCAGGTGCTCCGAATCCCAGGGTGATTTCATCACTGCGGTTCAAAGTTATGGAGAAGTTTCCTACAGATACATCTGGGTGAAGACAAATTATGTTTACCAACATCATTTCTTGGGCAGGGTTGTAGATAAATACTTTGCAGTGACAGTGACATTTTCATTCCAGTTTATGCTAACACCTTAAGTTGCCATATTTGTTATCTTCGATTCGCTCCAAGGACGGTTGAGTTGAACCCTTTGTGTTTTATTTTTCCCATCCCGTGAATGACTCAAATAATGCATCAGAGGCCACAGGGGAAGTGTGCCTTAAATTATGAGACCGTCACTGCCGGGGACAGATTTCCAAGCGACAGTCTTAGGTGTTTTAGATTGCTACTAAGTCCCAAATTAGAACTCTGCAAGCAATGGAGCATTTGATGCCAGCTCACGTTAAATAAGTGGTCAAGGTTAAAACAAAAATCGATGAGCTTCTCTCCTGCACGTTTCCCATAAGCCGGGCCCCACGCAGCGCTGCAACCGGAGTTGGTCCTCCCTGTCCTGAGCACGGATCTCAAGATTTGAATGTTTGTGTGCGTGATTATTTTTTTGATGCTCTGTTTTTTGGTTTCCATTTTGGTAGTTTTCCAAGAAGGGTGGGCTTGAAGGATGGCTAAGGTGTAGGTGGAAAGGGGCGTGTCTTAGGTGATATCAAGGAAGGAAAGATAGCTTGAGAGAATGGGGCCGGATGCCGGAGACTGCGTCCCGCTTTGTTCATTTGCGCTCTCAGGAAGCAGAGAGAATGCATCAGACCAAATACATCCATGCTAAGAAGTGTTTATAATATAGGGGGGAGGGTATAGCTCAGGTGGTAGAGCACACGCTTAGCATGCATGAGGTCCTGGGTTCAATCCCCAGTACCTCCTTCTAAGAATAAGTCAATGAATAAACCGAAATACCCCCTACCAAGAAAAACAAACAAACAAACAACAACAAGAAGTATTTATACTAATAAACAATAGGTGGTGGGTGTACATGAATCCACTAACAAAAACTAGGCCTGGTAATGCCTCCCACGCTGCGCCCTGAAGCTGAGCACCGTGGTCGCTGTGCAGAGAGGTGAAATCCACACGCTACGGGCTGCTCTGCCGGTTTCCCACCATCAAGCCGGAGGTGAGGTGCTGGGACAGCAAGGAGCCCAGCCAGGATGCCGGGATGCGAGGAGGTGGCTGTCCCCCTCCTAAGACAGGTGCTGAGACAACAGACTCTTCACTCATGTACACACAAGGGCAAAACTGAAGCTACATCTAAGCAGGAACGAACAGATGAGAGAGAGAGAGGGTGGGGACGATTTCACTGAGATTGGAGCAAAGACGGAAGCAGTCAGAAGGCCAGGCGACTGGCCGCTGCTGAGTCCAGGGGAGCTCCGTCCAGGTAGAAGGGGGACCAGTGCTTCTCGCCGACTCAAGAGCCTTGAGAGATGCGTTCCCATCCTTGTTCGTACACACTACTGTATATAAAATAGATAAACAACAAGGTCCTACTGTACAGCACAGGGAACTATATTCAATGCCTTGTAATAGCCTATAATGGAAAAGAATATGAAAGGGAATATATATATACACATACATAACTGAATCACCACGCTGTACACCGAAACTGACACGACATTGTAAATTGACTAGACTTCAATTAAAAAAAGAGAAGTCAACGCTGTTATTAAAGCACCTTTCTCATCCTCCCTTCTCTGTGTTCATTACTAGCGTGTCCTGCAGATTTACACAGCAAGGGTATAAAAAGGATGTGAGAAAGCAAAATATTTAAAATACGGAAAACGGAACTGTATATTTACTTTTGAAGTTAGCATAGACACTTCTCCAGAGACAGAGGAACAATGGCTTTAGAAGCACGGACCCAAAAGACTTTGCTATAAAAAGAATAGAAATTGTCTAAATATTTTAAAAGCAAAAATAGCCACACCATTATTTTATGCACTCCTGTACGTGAAGATTTTTCCTGCATTTATTAGCATTGTATCTGTTTACAAGAATCACATTTTTAGACCCTTTAAACTATTCTTAAGTATCAAAATTGGGCTCAACCATATCCTCTGCTGAACCGAAGTTCTAAAAGTAGACAACTTTCCCCTTTAAAGAAGTCTCAAGGAGAAAGTGAATGAATCACTATTTTTTTTTTTTTAATTTCTGGCTGTTAGGAAAAAAAAGAGGTAGTCTATTTAGTTTTTTTCTGGATATATAATATATACGTGTATTATATATATGAATGGTATGTTGTACAAATGAAGGGAATGTGTTGTGTACGTAAAGATTATGTTGGATAAAATGTGTGTTTTGTTTTTTCCTAGAACTTTCCGTGTTATTGAACATTTTATCAACATACTTTATTTCCCATTTCCTTGTTCTTGACCATTTAGATTGTTTCCAATTTTTTTTACTTTTTAAGAAGAAAACTTGCATGAAGATCTTTATAATAGGTCTATATTCACATCAGATTATTTCTTGGGGAAAATTCCTAAACATGGAAATAGTAAATAATGGACCATGATGTTTTTGTTTTGTAAGTATCTCTATATTTTTACTGCCAACTTTTGGAAAGGGTACGTTTTTGCTCCCATCAGCAGTACGTGAAACTTTCAAAGATAATCATCTTAAAACCCAAATGGGGGTTGACAAAAATCCAAGAACAAATTTTGACTAGATCACATCAAAAGGTTCCCATTTGAGCTAGAAAATTATAATTGTGTGGATGGCAAACCAAGTGCTCTGGGCTGGTCACTAACACGTGGCCTCAGAGCTGTCCCTGAAGCCCTGAGAAGCTCACCTTTGTCAAAGTGACAAGGAGTCACTTGTTGGAAGGTAGTTTTGGAATCCACAACAAAAATACGCTAATATCAGTGAGATCAGTCTAGGAACAAACCATGCAAGCATTTAACCCTCAAAACCCTGCTGGGGCCTTGGGGAATTCTAGGGGCTGGTCCCCGCTCTGCAAGGGCCAGTCTTTCAGGGAGCAGGGCAGCACTAACCACCTCAGTGAGGAGCAGGATGTACCTCTAGACCTCTGGCCTCTTCCTGTTTTGTCCAGAATTTAGGGGTCCTTCTCCTTCAGCCCCAAAGCCAAGAACAGACTTTGCCTTAAGCGAGATTTTGGTTTGTTTGCTTTTGCAGAAACTGAGATGCGTCCCTCACATCTGCTGAAATGGTGGAACATTTCTCCCCCTTTGTCCTGCACCCGCTCTTGTGGTGACTCCTGCAGCCATGCCTCCGTGAGCCCGGCGTAGGTCAACAGATGTCTCGTGCAGAGCGAGAGGGAAAAGTGGCAGTTCTCAGTTCTTATTTGGGGAGGACACAAGTATTTTTTTGGAGCCCTCGATCCTTCTTGGCCAACAGGGTCATTTGGTAGTCTCTGACGGTCACCGTTTTCGCAGAATGTTCCACTGGGCTTGGTCCACTGGGCTCAGAGGCGATGGCCTCAGCGTGTCATGCACAGAGTGTCACTGGTGAGACTTCACCTTCATTGTCAACAGCAGGAATCACACCCCCTGGGGAACAGAATAAGCGCTTCATCAAGGGCTTTCAGGGAGATGGCTGGTAAGAGTGAGTCCCAGAGAGCCCAATGCTCTGGTCCCTCCCACACCGAGAATGGGCTGTGCTGGCCTCCACCACGGCCCCGCCTTTCCCTGAAGCCAGCCTGAGGCCGGGGCAGGGCTGGAGGGCTTCTGGAGAGAGCAGCTCGTCGTCCAAGGGCAAAACCCAGCGCTGTGAGCGAGGGGTCTGTTGTTCAGGTGGGAGCAGAGGGCGCAGTAGGCAGAGGAGAAAGTTCCTCCTCGGGGAAGAAAGAGCCAGACCAGGACTTCAGAGAAGCAAGGCTAGCGAGGAGAGGGGATGCTCGTCATGGGAATTCCGGGGTCAGGTCAGCAGAAGGCACTTCCGGGAGGCCCCGCTTGGTAAGGAGGACAGGGGCCTGGATGGGGGTGCAGGGAGGAGCGGGGAGGGCGCCCTGTGGGTGAGGGGCCTGGGAAGATGCTGGGAGGCAGGAGGTGGGCCAGGTGGCTTCCAGGCACCTGTGTGTGACGCTCAGTGACCCGCTGCCCCACCCCTGCAGACCCCAGGATCCTTGGAGGCTTTGGTGGTGGTAGGGTGTCTGGAGGGGCGGAGCTCGGCCAGGCTTCAGGAGGGCTGAGCTATTTCCTGCACCCACCGGCCTAGGTGAGGAATCAGGCAGGAGAGCCAGGCCAGCGGGGTGAGGGATGAGTGCCCCAGGGTGTGTACTGCCCGGAGCTGCTCTGACGAACGGGCAGGACTCCTGTTTCCTGAAGGGGCCATTTCCGGGGCTGGTTCAGGAAGCCCATCCCGACAGGACCTGCCTCTGCCATCCCGCTGGGTCCACTGCCCTGGAGACAGCTTCCTGTCCACCTAAACCACCGGCAAGTTCCAGCTTCCTTCTGCCCCAGTGATTTTTCACTCCTTCCTTTGATGATGCTTATTGAGGCCCTGTTCCTGGGTGAGGGCCCTGCCTCCTGGTGTTCACAGCCCCGCCCGGGGCTGAACCGAGTCCACAGATCCCTGCAGGGCAAGGCAGCAGGGTCACTGCCAAGTGCAAAGGGCTCTCTGAGGCAGCAGGCCCTGGGCCCAGGGACCAGAACTTATTTTTTTAATTCTTATTTCTTACTGAAGTGGTAGTCGATTTACAATATTAGTTTCAGGTGTACAGCAAAGCGA
The DNA here is from genome assembly GCF_048564905.1 of Vicugna pacos. NCBI lineage: Eukaryota > Metazoa > Chordata > Mammalia > Artiodactyla > Camelidae > Vicugna > Vicugna pacos. Next base: position 24,537,513 of record NC_132997.1, on the reverse strand, counting down.
TTCGTTTTACATATACATACGTATATACATTCTTTCAGATTCTTTCCCATTGCAGCTCATTACAGGAAGTTTTTTTAACTATATATTTTATTGAAGGATAGTCAGTTTACAATGTTGTGTCAGTTTCTGGTGTACAGCACAACACTTCAGTCACATGGGAGCTTACATATATTCGTTTTCATATTCTTTTCAACCGTAAGTTACTACAAGATATTGAATACAGTTCCCTGCACTGTACTGTATGAACTTGTTGTTTACTGGATTTTGTGAAGAATCCTCCTGTATTTCAAAACGAGAAACTCTGCCAGAGTTCAGTAGGTGTTCTGTGTGATACGACGGGTTTGTAGATGTAATTCTTGGTAAGTTTGTGGGTCTCTGTTCTGTCATCTTTCAAGCTCCGCCCCCCATCATTGCAGAAAATTGAATATAGTTCCCTGTGCTTTACAGTAGGTACTTGTAGTTTCTCTCTTTTATATATATATATATATAGACTCACATCTTGGGACCATTGTATCTATTAGTCCGAAACTCCTAATCTGTCCCCTCCCCACCCCTCCCCTGGTAACCATAGTTTGTTGTCTGTGTCCGTGAGTCTCCTTCAGAGATAAGAACTTTTGAACCACTGTCTGCCCAAATGGGAGTCTCCTGGGTCCTCAGTGAATGTGACCCTTGCCTGCAGGTCCCAGCCTGCCCTGCACTTAGGAGCTTTTAAAGAGGGTGGTGGCTTCTCTTCAAACCCATAGTCTGCCCTTGTTTCACGCCAAGTCTGAAGGCAAGTCCCCTCGATTCACCCCTGGAAACAGACACCAGCTAAGGGGGTCTGCCCGTGGCATTGACAGGGCTCCTATGTTGCTCAGCATCCTGGTTCCCACCCCCCAGAGCAGGAAGAGCGAAGGGATGAGACAGGAAGCCAGCTGTGGTCGATGAATCATCCGGAACAGGGCAGGCAGCTATTTCTGAACTAAATGGCATCGGATCCCTCTCCTCACCTTGAGTCCCGTGTCCTAGTCCCCAGAGCACTTCCTCTGTCTGAGATGAAGCCAGTGAGGGCAGAGAGCCTGGGCAGAAGAGAAACAGCCAGTACAGTGGTCACTCCTGTTACTGGCCGGGGCAAAAGGCACAGTCCGGGAGGAGGGTGGAGCCAACAATTCTAGAAACTCTAAACTGGCAGGACAAGGAATGCAAAACCCAGGTTCATGGTGGGTAAGTTCTACATCAAAGGCTGGCTACCCTCGTATCTCTCCGGGGAACTTCCTTCAGTGTTAGGGCTGTTCAGGGAAGGACCCAAAAGCCATCTCTTCTCTACAAGCCTGCGGTACTGGGTGGCCACAAACTGCCATTTGAATATCGCGCCTCCTCAACCACATTGATGGAAAAAGAACAGGACGGTGGGGTTGGTGACAAAGAACAGGCTTGTGTCACCACAGATGCCATGGCGTGTAGAGCTGAGGAAACTTTCGCTTGGCTTGGGCCAGCAAACCATTATACCATACATTTTTAGAAGATGACGAGGAAGATCTAGTAATGAATACGGCCTGAAAACTGTCACCCCAGATCACCTTTCAGATAAATCCCTGTATTGCTAACTTTAATGACATCCCTCAGTTCCTAGCTCACACTAATACCCCCCAAAGAGGACCAGAGGTCAGAGGTCAAGGGACCCATCCTTTTGCCTGGATCTTATTTATGCAGTGTTGTTTCCATTGGTATTCAAGGGAATCGTGTCCTTCCTTTGTTGAAAGAACAATTAGCACCTTTTTTGAGGTCATTGGAGATGTGAGTGTTAAGTGGGGAATTTGGTGATTTTCTAGGTATCCGAGTTAGATAGGGATAGCCTAACTCCAGCATGAGAGGTTTTTTCTGTTTTGTTTTTTAATTTTTTTTATTGAAGTACAGTCAGTTACAATGTGTCAGTTTCTACTGTACAGCACAACGTCCCAGTCATGCATGTATATACATGTATTTGTTTTCATAATCTTTTTCATTAAAGGTTATTACAAGCTATTGAATATAGTTCCCTGTGCTATATAGAAGAAATTTGTTTTTTATCTATTTTTATATATAGTGGTTGACATTTGCAAATCTCAAACTCCCAAATTTATCCCTTCCCACACCCTCTCTCCTGGCAACCATAAGATTGTTTACTATGTCTGTGAGTCTGTTTCTGTTTTGTAGGTGAATTCATTTGTGTCTTCTTTTTTCTTTTCCTTTCTTTTTTTTAAGATTCCACATATGAGTGATCTCATTTGGTATTTTTCTTTCTCTTTCTGCCTTACTTCACTTAGAATGACAATCTCTAGGTCCATCCATGTTGCTGCAAATGGCATTATTTTATTCCTTTTTATGGCTGAGTAGTAGTCCATTGTATAAATTAGAGTTTTAAATTGTTGGAATTCTCAGCATACTAGTGTGTGCTCATACACCAGTTCACAGTTAACTTTCTATAATAATTTTATTTATGTGAGTTTTAAATATGCACCCCCACCACACCTACTCCCCAGAAGGATGTGAGCTGGAAGTGTCAGTGCTCATATGAAAAGCATCAGGGACTCCTGATTTAAAAAGGAGTATAGGAAGTTTGTGTTTTTTGGGGGATGGAGGGAGGGTAAGTTTTTTTTTGGTTGAAACACCAGGTGAGGGAACACACAAGGCTGATAGAGTTGAATAGAGAAAAAAGAAAAAGAAACTACTCAGTACTTAACATTAAGGGGAGGAAGTTGAGATGCTCATTGGTACCTACTCTTGGATAAGCAGAAATTGACAGTGATGGGGAAGTGATGAGTTCTCAGGTATCAGAAGGTCCTGGGGTATCCTGCAGGGGACAAAAAGAGCAAGGTAACAATTAATTAATGAGTGAAATTAATGGGGTCTGTAACAAAAAAACCTCCTTGATTTGTACTTATGTACATTGTGATACACAGAAAGTAGATATCCAAAAACTACTCAGATGACTACTTATTAGACACTTTCATTGTGACCTGGCAGAGGAATGAGTGTGGACAGGCCAGCGGGAAGACCTGGGGAGACCCAGACAAGCACAGTCAGGTCCTCCAGGAGCATGACGGAATCTTTCAAAACCGCACGCAGTCGCAAGCAAGGAAATGGATTACAGACGACTTGACTTGGGTCTCCCACCCAAATTGGAATACTTCTGTGGAATTTTCGCATTTTCCACTTATAATGTTAAGAGAATAGCATAGCAATTGGTAGGGGAGGCTTTTGATTTGTTCATACGTAGATTTAAATCCCTGCTTAAGTCAGTTACTCTGACCTGGGACATTTTATTTAACCTCTCTTAGCCTCCGCTTCCCCATGTGTAAAACGAGATAATGATGATCTTACAGAGCTTTATATGAGCAGAGAATGAAATGATTTATGTAAAACTTAATTAACACAGTACTCGATACATAGTGCCCAAAAAATGAGCACTGTTAGGATATGGTGCTTAGTATTGTGTTTATAAGTGTTGATCAATGAACTTGATGCAACAACACATGGGACTATTATAGATGAGGTGTTTTTTTTTTACTTAGAAAAACTATTTGTGCTTAATTTTTACGAAGAAGGAAATGGCTTAGTGACTTCCTGTGGTGTCATCTCGGAATCTTGGGACAAGCTCCCTATGAGAGGCATATAGTGTGGAAGCTACCACTAGAGGGCTCTGAGGAGCCCCTAAAAACCTTTCTTTGGCTCCAGAGATGAGGAAGAGACCCTGGGACGCCCTGGAAAAACCCAGGAGCCATACATTCTATTCATCACCACTGTTCAAGAGTACAAGTCTTAACATGAACCCTGCAAGAGCAACTTGTAGGAACCACTTATACCAGAGATCTGGGGGTGTGCAGGTGGATATCACCAGAGACAACTGGTAGATGCCAGGCTAGGGAAATCCTATAGCTCTAAGGTCGCTCTCTGCCTCTATCCCCACCACTGAGTTACCCTTATGAGGGATGAGAATGACATCATAGAGCAGAATGTCAACTCTGAGACAGGAAACCAGGCATAGTGGAAGGTTCTGAAACTCTGGGTGAGGACTTAACAATAACAACAAAACCCGCCTTGCACCACCACTGAACCTTCCGATTCCCAGGGGAGACTGAGACCAAAACCGGGAAGTGATGCTCAGGCATGCGTGAATGAGACGCCCATAAAGCCCGTGGAGTTCTGGGGTCACACAAGTCCTGTGCATCCTACCTGCAGGGATGAGGGCAGGGCACCTTTGATCATGCGCTGTCCCGGGATAAATGCCCTGAGGACCGGGAAGTCACTCAGGAATCACTCAGCCAGTGAAGCAATAGGTATGTCATTGCTTCATCACAAGCATCATTGGCCAGTAGCTTACAGGTGGGTCCGAGTGGGAGCAGGGAGACCAGTGCCTGCAGAGGCAGATGCCATATCAGGTGCTGCAGCAAGAACCCAGGAGCTGGGCAGAGATGAAGCTCTCTCGGCTCCCGGGAAGCCTGGCCTCTCGGCCTGGGCACTGGGGCAGGGACAGGATTCTCAAGCCTTTGCCTTCTCCTGGCTGCTCTGCTTCTCTGGACTTGGCATCTTCTCAAAAAAGAGCCATCCACCGGGGTCAGACAGAATATTGTACCCCTAGATTCTTTCCAAGAAGTTAAGGCAAGCCGTTGGAAGCTTTGCTTTTTTCTGACTTCCTGTAAACCAGCAATTTGGGATTTTGCGCAGGGAGGAAGCAACGCTCAGGCCAAACACCTCCCTGTTTAAACTTGTGCGACGCTGAGGCCATCCAGGTTCTCAGCCCTCCCCTCTCTTCCTGGCTGGCCTCATTCAAGGGCTGGGGCTGCCGGGGAGGTGCGGATCCGCCCGCTGCCCCGACCCGGGGCGGCACCGGGGACCGGGCCCTGAGCGGGGAAGCCGGGCTGCGGGGCTGGGCGTCCCAGGGCGGGGGCGGAGCAGGTGAGCCCGCGGGGTGGGAGCGGGGAGCGCACTTGGACGTGACGTTGGAGTTGGCAGCAACCTCGGAGCGGGAGGCCGTGCGCGCGGGTGCGGAGTGGCTGCGCGGCCGGGACCATGCGCTCGGCGGGGCGGCCGCCGCAGTGAGCGGCGCGGCGACCGGAGCCCGGCCGCGAGCCCGGGAGGCAGGGCCGGGGCGGCCAGCCGCTCGCGCTCCTCCCCGGAGGAGGCCCCCCGGGCCCGAGAGGCGCGCTCCAGCCGGCCCCACGATGTAGGCGATCGGCGGCGGCGCTCCTGCAGGCGGACGGCTCATCATGAAGAAGCACTCGGCCCGGGTGGCCCCGCTCAGCGCCTGCAACAGTCCGGTCCTGACCCTCACCAAAGTGGAAGGTAACGGCCCGGGGCGGAGGGGCCTGGCGGGGGTCCCGCATCACCTTACCTGTGCCCCTGGGCTGCGCCGCCTGCGGTGCCGCGCTCCTGCCTCCTGCGGGGGTGGCGTCGGCCCGGAGCGGCTGCGGGGGCTGCGGGCTGCCCACCCGGCTGCCTCCTTCCCGGGCGGCCCCCGCGCAGCTGGCGGAGCGGCAGCGCCTCGGCGCCTCCCAGGCCTGTCCTGAGTCCCCTGGCTTTGGAGCATCCCCCCGCCCCCGCCCGCAGGCAGAAGAGCGGAGGTGTCGCCCAGCTCCTGGAGGCGGGAGAGGGTTAGCTGGCTGCCGCAGGCTGAGATCCCCACCTCCCCGGGCTCTGAGCTTTCCCCAGACCGGCAGCCAAGTGATGCCCCGCTCCGCGGGAACGTGCAGGGCGAGCAGGTGAGCGCCAAGCCACCAGCAGCCTGGAAACGCGTTCTTTCACCTCCTCCTCCAGAGACTGGAGGCAGACACTGGGGGACGGAGGAGCCCCCCAGCGGCCCTGGAGAGCTGTGCCTCACTCAGACCCAGCCGGCCTCCTGCTGGACTAGAGGACCTGGCTTTCCCATGGTTGGGGGGGGGGGGGCAGAGGGAGGGAGGCTCAGTTCCCAACTCCTCCTCCCAGGAGGCAAAGGTGCCGTGAGGGAGGTTCCGGAGAGCTGGCCACGTTGGCCAAGTCGGGGCTGTGAAGGGACAGTCAACGGGGAGAGGAAAGCCGACCCCTCAGTTCCAGGCCCTCGCTTCTCCTGAATTGACCAGCCTAGTGCAAGCAGGAGTCCAAGGGGCTCGGAGCCTCCATATGATGGCTTCTGAGGACCCTGTATTCCCTCTCGAGCAATTGTTTGTCACAATGAGACTGAGAACCAGGAGAGGAAGACCAGGAGAGGTCAACCAGTAGCCACCCTTGTACCATGACCCCCCCACCACCACCACAGATGAGGACTGTGGGGCCGGGAAAGGTGGAAGCACTGGTCCAAGACCTACAGCTAGGAGGTGGCGAAGCAGGAAGGGACTCCTAGGCTGTCTGATCCAAAAACCAGGCTTTGCAGAACATTGCTTCGCACTAACCTACAGCTGCTTACCTATTTCTCATCATATTCTACGTTTAGGAAGTCATTTCTTTTCCTTCTTGTGTCTGTTTCCTCCCCTTCCCTGTCCCAATCTTGGGAAAGACTTGGTATTAGTCACCTCTACCTGAATTTAGTGCATGTGTTACCTCTCCCAGGGAGGTCACATTTCCAAGCCTGCTGCTCTGGGGCTTTGCCCCGATGTCCCTGCAAGGTGCAAGGTGGGGAGGATCGGATATCTGTTTCCCATGGGGAAGCTGGAAGGGTCTGCTCATTCATGGGGTCTTCATGGGAAGATGGCCTGCCATCACTGTGTAAGTCGGGCAGGGTGACTCTGCTGTCCAGTGGCAGGGTAACTCCCTTGGGCAGGAAGCGTCTGAGGGGTCCTTGGCGTCAGGCTGGGTGTGAATGGTGAGACTTCCAAGGCTGGACGCTGGACCTTGGATGTGCCGCAGGAGGTAGGGGGTGACGTGCTCAGCGCGGATGCCCCTCTCCAGCCAGGCCTGGGCTTTGCCTTCAGGGTGTGAAGATGAGGAACCCCTCTGCCACTTCCCTCAGGGCCACTGCCAGGTGAGCTGCGCACCTCTTGTTCACATGGACAGCCATAGCAAACCGTGGGCTTGGCTTCTTAACCATCCTTTGCAGGTAAATGTCTGTGGATAATGGAAAGTGTGTTAAACTGAGAATCAGACAGATGGGGGATCAGGACCGCGCTCTCCCTGCTGTGCAGTTTGATGTGTATAATCATAAACGCTGAGCCCCCGTTTCCTGGGCTCTAGAACAGAAGAATCGAGCTCAGCAGACTTGGGGGGAGTGCAGCAAGGTAGCTGAGTGACGGTCCCCAGCACGCGCCTGGTGCACAGTAGACACTTAATAAATGTCTGGAAATCCTCCCGTCCCAGACTGTCTCACACCTTCAGCGAACCTTCTCGCTGCTCTCAAAGAGGGCATGTGTGGGGACAGCGTCTGGAAGCATCTGCAGAGTTGCAGTGACGCAAGAAGGCTTCCAGTCCCCTTTCTGTACAGGCTCCCTCTGTGTACGTCAGCACGTCTGCAGGGCAGGGCCTGGTGGAACCTGCCCTTGGCATGCCTGGCCCTCCTTGTGGCTCTTTCTCTCGGCCTGGTTTTTTTTCCCTTGGTATTTGTGTTCAGTTTGGCTTTCGGTCTATTTTTTGAAACCATTTGCATCTTGGGTGCTTGTTTTAGAAGTGTTGAATCATTCTGTTTTGCCTTGGATGCACAAGATAAGGTGGTCCCCATACTGTGGCTGTTTCTGTGTGGGTGGCAGACCCAGCCACAGTGGCGGAACGCAGCCAGTGAGGAATATTTATTAGCTCGTGCAGTGTGTCTTCTAAGGGGAGGCAAGAAGGCACCAGCATGTGGTGCATATAAAACCAAAATAGAAAATACGATGCTCGGGTGAACTCAGACACAGGAGGTGGACAGGCTGACTTCATTGGCTCAACAGACACCTCATCCGACCTTGCACTGTGTCCTGGGTTTACTTAGCAAAACTCTGGATATGCAGAAATTGGCAATCCTAGCTTCGTTCTTTTAAGGGGTTTCAGGACCCAGAGATGAATAAGCCATCCAGGTCAACATAGTAAGTTCTGGTCCAGAGCTGAGAACAGAGTATGGCAGGGACACTTAGAACTGGGTAATCTGAGAAGAACTTTCAGAGGAGGGCATCGTGGGGAGAGGCATCGCACCTGAGTTGAGGTAACTTTTCAAGCACACCGGGGAGGGGAGGCTGCTTCAGGCAGAGGGATGGTGTGCGCACAGGCCTGGCCAGAACGCACGAGAAGGAGGGAGCAAGCAGCTGGGCCTCAGACAGGAGCTGAGGCTCGAAAAGCGTCTTCCAGGCAGGTTGCTGGCGTCTGTTTTATCTGACAGTGTATCTTGGCTTCCCATTTTTCCCTGGCTTTTCCACCGGACTCAGACACTGAATATTGATCAGTAACACTCCTTTAGTAGAGTGATACTTACTTGGATCACCTCTATTCACAACCCGCTAATTCATGTTCAGTAAAATTACATTCGGGAGGATTAATGGCTGAGAACAGTGCCGTAAATTCCCCCAAGAGGCAGGCAGCATGCAGTCTGGTGGAAAGAATGAGGGCTTTGGAGTTAGAAGGACTGGGTTAGGGCCCGCCTCTCATGCTGAACCGGTGAACTTCGGCAGAATGATGAAAGCTCTCTGGGGATGAGTTCTTTCACATGGAAATGATGATGACAACGTCTGCCTCTTAATCATGAGAATAACAGCTTTTGCTAATGAGCCTACAACTGTCACAGGCACTGTGCTAGGAGAGATGGTTATATTGTCTCTCCGCCTCCCAAAGGAAGGGTAAGCACTGTTACTACCATTTACAGACGCGGAAACTGAGGCTCAGAGAAATCATTCACACAGGGGTATGCAATTAGAGAGCGAGGGGGCCAGGTTTCACATCCGTGTCTGCCAGGTGCTTTGTAAGTGCTCAGCAAACATTGGCTCCTGAAACTCCCTCCGCAGTGTGACTTGGAGGTCTGGGGACTGCTGGGGTCCAGAGGGCCCACAGCTATTCATACCCATCTTTTCTTTTTATTTTTCCCCCGGCTGCTGACGTTCTTAGTGCCCCGTGCAGGGCAGTCAGCCTGTCTCAGCTGCCCCCAAGGTCTGGCTCCTTTGTTTCTATTAAAGGGATAGGACTGTCATCCTGGGATGCTCAGTTGTTACATATGCTGGGAACACAGCGCTGGGGGCCAACCTGAGAGATGTCTCATCTTGAGAAGTATCCTGCCAGAGGGTTCCCACGCCCAAAGTGTTTCCCAGGTTGGATTCTGCAGGGCCTGAAACCTCAGTGACAGGAAACCATCCACATATGGATCAAATATGTTACCTAAAATATGTAAGAGAATGAACCGGAAGTTCCTGGGGATGCTAAGAGGAGCCAGGTATAAACCTTGACCTCAGCAAGGGAGAGCTGTCCCAAACGCATGCAAATAATGATTGCATGTGGAGATTAATTTTTTTTCATTCCATGAAAGGACCGTGAAAGAAATGGTGAGTTTCAGCAGAGGGCGAGCTCACTGCTGGCTGGGACGCAGGTGGCCACCACGCAGTGGGCTCGTCACCTTTTCCCGCTGCTTTGCCAGAATGACTTAATCTAACAGGAAGCTCTTTCCTGCCGAGCCTGGATGTGGCCTCAGAAGCCTTATCGCCAGACTCCAGGTGATGACTACATCGTCATTGCGATTGGTCTTTTGGGAGCATGAGCGGGGCGCCCTGGTAGAGGCTGTCCCTCTGTCCTCTGCTGTCATCGGTAAGAGGTCAGAACACAGTGTTCCTGGCAGAGGCAGCTCCACAGACCAAGACGCAGAGTCAGGAAAGGATGGCACTTGGCAGAGACCTGTGGGTGGTTATCAAAAGAAGTGAGGGGAGGAAGGGGCCAGGGGCCAGGCTGACCACGGGCAAACTTGGAGGCCTCCTGAATGCTGGGCTCAGGAGAGGGGACCCACACAAGAAGGAAGGGCCTGGAAGAGGAGGAAGACACCGTCTGGATCTGAGATGCCCGGCTGCAATGTTCAGAATGAGCCAGGAAGGTGATTTCATCGATCACAATAAATATTTTTAACTAAGGGAATTAAGAACAGAATAAAAAATATACCGAAGTGTCCCCCACACCAAGTTTAAGTAGGAAGGCAGCCAGGGAGTCATCCAAGAGGGCGCCGAAGATGAAGAGGCCATTGACAGTGACAGCAAGAGGGGAGAGGAGGCAGGTCTGCGGGGAGACGTGGGGTGTCCAGCCGAGACAGTGGAGTCTGAGGCCGGGCAGGAACTTCACGTGCAGGTGTGCAGCGGAGCAGGCAAGGGCCTGCGAGGAGAGGTGGTGACGGCTGAGGGACAGGTCAGGTGAGAGAGGTGGCTCTGTGCGGATGGACGGGCCGGCACAGAAGCCTGCTGGCCACAGATGTTTGGCAGATGGGGAGGCAGAGGGGACGTCCGAACTGAGGTCATACGGCATCACAGAAACCACAGGAAGAAGACCAGGAAAGAGGAGGTGTGGTGGTATCAGGCACAGCCAAAGGCCTCCGCTCTACAGAAACAGTCTGAAGCAGGTGCTGGTCTGCTGGCAGATCAGATTGCAGGCTGGGAGCTTGGGGAGGGAGGAGGGAGCAGAGAGGCAGGGCAGGGGATTTGGTGAAGGCGCTGGGCAGTGAGATAGTGAGGAAGGCACGCTCCCTTTAGGAGGAAGGGGAGAGATTCGGAGAGCCCGGTGTGGGTAAACCGAGGAAGGAGGCCCATTCCAGTACGTTCTGAGTTGCCCCAGGAGGATGTGATTGAGGCAGCGGTGTCCTGGGGAGGCAGAGAGCATGGGAGGAGAGCCCCCCTCCCAGAGGAGGGCCGGGTCGCCCGGCCAAGGGGAAGGGAAGAGATGAGGGCAAAGACACATGGAAGGACAGGCGGCTGCGGGGCAGGGAGGCCAGGGACCTGAGCAGGTGTCTTTGATCTCTTCCTAGTGTAGGAAGCAGCAGCCTCTGCTGGAAATGATGGGTGAGGACTGAAGGCTGGCCGAGGTGGGGGAGGGTTCAGAGGAGCCATATTGGAGAGCCAAGAGGAGATGTAATTCTTAAAAGCCTTCTTGGCTAGTTATTGTTCTCACTGGTTAAGACATCATGTGACTCAGGGAAAGCGTATTCAGGGAATGACCAGTGTGAGGGGCAGGATGCTGACCGTCCGCGGGGTCCTGCTCCTCCACTGGCTCATGAATGTCTCCAACCTGTCTCCTCACCACCTGGGGCCTGGGCCTCTCTTCTGAAAAGAAAGGGGTTTAGAATAGATCTTCCAGGAAAAAAAAGACTAGATTTTCCATTGGCCCTTTTAGCAGTAACGTTCCACGAGTCTATTAAGTAGCAGATTGGTTTAGTTGATTAAAATCCTTCTCTAGCTCGAGTCGGAGAGCAGAGCTCTAGGGGGATGAGGCCCAGAACATGCAAGAAATTTGGCCTGTTTGTGTGTGCGTGCGTGCGTGTGTGTGTGTGTTGTGTGTTCATGCAAATGCACACACTTTCCAGGGTGGGACCTGGCATTTGAGCAGGGAAGGAAAAACCAGCTATGTGAGCACAACTTGCCCCAGGAATCTTCAGCAGCAGGAAGGCACCAGACTCCAGATAGGCCCCCATGATGGGTGGTACCAAAGAGGTCTAGAAAGACCCCAAAGGGGAGCGGTGTGACTTCCTAATTTTGCTGGTGGCTAGCCCGGGTGTTTCCACAGCAAAACCTCTCTGCCTGGGATGAGCTCAGCCACATCACCCGGTACAGGAGGCTCGCCTTCAGGGAGGAGATAAAGCCAAGGAGGACTCATGGGTACCTTAAGGCCTACCCCACCTGGGTCCTTAACTGAGCACGTTCAGTCTTGCCTTAGAGATGTACGTAGGATACAAGACTCTGCTAAGAACTAGTGGTGTGTCTTAGAAGACAGTGCTTCTAAGGCAGTGCTTGTGTGAGCGCCTGCTGTGTACAGGGAGGTGTGATGTGCCCAGCGGTGAAAACGGTGAGATTCTGGGAGGCGCACAGATCATGACTAGCAGGCAGGCAGATTAAAACAGATCCCCTCCAGCCCAGGTGCCTTCAGACCACATCTCAAAACAGGGCCCTTGCTCCCCTCCCAGGGCCGCATGGCCCTTCCTTCCCCCAGGCGCCAGGGGCATCATCAAAGCTTACCCCTCTTCTAGTTAAGTCACGCTGGCCTCGGGCTGTGTAAATTCCAGGATTGTCTGAAATGCTCTGCAGGAGACATGTGATTCAGACACTGGTGTTATTCGGGGACCTCTAAGGAGGTGAGGAGTGGGGACAGAAGGCCAGTACAGGCGTCTGTTTACTGAGGTGGTGGTGACGGCCAGAGGGTGAGCAGATCTGGGCCCGACTGTCCGGTAGAATTCAGGGGAATCTGGGAAGAACCTCCTGCCGCCCCACTCCACCCCTGCAAAAGCAGCCCTCACTCACCTCCCAGTTCTGTATCCGCACCAGGGAAAGAACTTTGGTTTTTAAAGACGACTTTGCTGGAGTGGGGCGCGCGGCAAATAAGTAAGGGGCAGCATCTGATGGTTCCCAGCTAGGAATCCAGGGCAGTTATTTCTTCTCCTAAGAGATATAAAAATAAATACTCAGCCACCGCTTGTCACTGCATCCGATTCTGTGCGGTGGCAGCTCCGGGCCTGTGCCTCACACCCTCATGTGCACAGCGCTCTCCTGTGTCACGCCCTCGGGTCAGTGGCTTGCTGCCATAGCAAAGTACCGCAGCCTGGATAACTTAACAGATCTTTGCTTTCTCCTAGTTCTACAGGCCAGGAGTCCAAGAACCAGCTGTTAGTAAGTTGAGTTTCTGGTGGGGACTCTTCCCGGCTTGTAGACGGCCACCTCCTGGCTGTGTCCTCACATGGCCTTCCCTCTGCGTGCTCACAGAGAGAGCAGAGTGAGGGAATGAGGGTTCCCTCATCCCTCCTTACAAGGCCACCAACCCTATCGGACCAGGGCCTCACCCTTATGACTTCATTTAACCTTAATTACATCCCTAGAGTCTCCATCTGCAAGCACAGCCATCCCAGAGGTTACAATTTTAACATATAAATTGCGGAGCACACAAACAGTCCACAAGAGCCCTCATTCTGTAGTGGCGGGTCCCAGCCCAGAGTTCCATACAGACTCAGGCTGTTCCAAATTTAACAGTGGAGGCTGTCTTGTTGGGCACTTGAGGGCCCGCCTTAGTGATGGGCAGTTCTGACTGGGGTGGTCAGCACCGTGGCCCGAATCACCTTCCCAGGGGTGAATGAGGGTGCTCTCCATCCCTGTCAATGCTCTGGAGTCAGACAGGTGCTTGTACCGCACCTCTGCCCGTCACTACCCTGTGATCGTGGGAGAGCAACTGTCGACCCTCAGCTGCTCCACTGGCAAAGCGAGAATAGTCACCCTCCGAGGGAGCGGGTGGCTCAGTGGTAGAGCACGTGCTTAGCATGCACAAGGTCCTGGGTTCAATCCCCAGCGCCTCCATTAAAAAATAAATAAATAAACCTAACTACCTCCCCCCAACAAAATTTAAAAAGTAAATAAAATTAAATAAAAATAAATAAAATTTCAAAAATTAAAAAAAAAAGACTAGTCACCCTCCACCAACATTAAAACAGGTTAAAAAAGGTATGTTATCTCCCGGCAAGAGCAGGACATGTAAACTGGGTGTTTAACTGTCGCTGTTCCCTTTACTTCCCTGTGCCTTCTTCTCCCTTACTGGGGGTCAGCTATAATTATCTGTGGGTTCCATTTTTTCCCAGGGACCAGTACCACTCAGGAGCGTGGCTGAGGCCTTCGTGTGTAGGAACAGTGGCAATTTTTCTGACCCAAAGTCCAGGAACCCAAACAGGTGGTCTGGCAAGTGCAGGTGGGCATCGTGGTCAGAAAATGTGACATGAAGATTGCTTTGGGGACACCTGGGGCCTCTGGTGGCCTGATACTTGTGTCTTCCTTTCCTCCGAAGCACTGCTTTAAAAAAAAAAATCACACATAAATTCACTGAGCAAGTATTTAATGAGTAGATGAGATAAGCAACACCCCAACTGCATTTTTGGGAAGTGACTTACACTTGCAAATGGCCGGAAATAGAAGCTTTCTTCCAAGCTCCTCGTTTTATAAAAGCTATTTAGTTTGGGTGGCCAGGCCCTGAACTTGTATATGCATCAGTGATCAATAAATGGGAACTTATTCATCAGGCTCTCTCCTCCTGGGCACTCCAGAAACAGAAAAGGGAGGGGGCTCTGTTCCCAGAGCAGCTCTTAGCTGTGTCCTATTTGGTCAGAGTTGGAGACACTGAACCCTCCATGACATGGTCACTCTAAGCACTGCCACTTGGACTAAGCAAGTTCTACTAGGGGAGAGTGTGTCTGCTTTACGCCCCACAGTAGGTGTCGATAAGTGTTTGCTGGATGAGTGGCTTAAAAATGTTAACTAGTCCACCCAAGAGAAACAGAAACATCCACAGAAAGACTCATGGGAGTGTTCAGGATAGAATTATTACTGTAGCCAAAAAGCTGGAAATTACACACACGTCCATCAGCTCATGAATGGATAAACATAATATGGAAGACCCCCATGGAATGTGACCCAGCCACTGAGAGAATGAACTACAGACACGTCTTAGAACATGGAGGAACCCCAAATACATTCTGCTAAGTGAAAGGAGTCAGATCCAAAAGTTTATAGATTTATAGGCAATACCCAGAGTAGGCAAATCCGTAGATACAGAAAGCAGATTTGTGGTTGCCTGGGGTTGGGGGTGGGTGTGGGGAGTGACTACAGATGGGTGTGTGGACTCACCGAGGCGGGGAAATGTCCTCAGATTGCATGGTGGTGACAATTTCACAACTCTGTGAATGTCTTGAGAATCGTGAATTGTCCTCCTGAAATAAGTGAATTTTATGCTTATGAAAATTATGCCTCGAAAAAGCTTTAAGAAATTAACTGTACGGATCTTCTTGATGGAGATGTCACTGAGAGGCACCTTCTCTTCTGTTCATGTGACATCTCCTCTGCTTTCCAGAGGCGGGGACCCCGCCAGCCCATAGGTGGTCTCTGATCCCAGCCCAGGGTCTGTCATCCCTAAGACATGACTCTGGCACCTTCTCAGTGCAAAACTTCCTGGACACTTTTTCATAAAGTCAATAAGGGCCCACTTATTCTCAGGGGAACTCAGAAAAAAAATTTTTGTCCTCTTGGAAGTTTGGATGAGCCATTTTATGAGAACTTTAAGTTGAGAGAGTTATTTTCCAATGTTTCTTGCTTTCTTATTGTAGAAATGACTTTTACTAAATAAACATAAAAGCACGCAATTCATCATTTCCTCAGGGGAAAGCTGTGGGCAGCTCATGAGAAGAGGACTTGCCTTGTCCCAGGATGCATTAGCAGCTAAACCAGACCTTCAACTCACCCCTTATGACCTAGAGTTTCCTTCTGCTGGGCAGACATTTCCTCTAGGAACTGCTTCTTCTCGACCATAAGAGTGTGAATGTCTGATAAATCCCTGCTAGGAGACGGGCATCTAGTGTGACTTTGCAGGAGGCATGGCTGATGCGTAGTTTCAGTAAACTGCCCGGCTCGGAGACAGAGCTCAGGATGGAAGTTCACGGACAGTGTGGTTGTATCTCAGCATGCCGTGTGTACAAGAGGGCACTCCCCCTACGCACACGCACACACTGCAGCTTTCTCCAAAATGCTCAATGAAAGCAACTCCAGTAACAGAACTAGGAAGAGCCCGCCTGTCTCCTCGGGCTTCTGAGTGAGTTAAGTGACATAAACAGAGCGTTTAGAGGCAACCCAGTCAAAGGGAGATGCGTGGTCCACAATCACAGCGTCTGTCGGCACAGCCACTGGGCCAGGG